>NC_081407.1:699806340-700140403 GCF_030272615.1 Cryptomeria japonica
TATGCACTCTCTACTTCCTTTAGGTGAGTACTTGATCCTTAGATCTATGTAGTCACTTAGAGGCATATCATTTTGTAATCTTCCATTTATCCAATCTTGCCGAAATTTCTCATGTATATAACCAATGTTGGTTCATTGCTTTGACGTTGGTTTTGAAATTTTTGTAGGTATATGCTTATTTGGAGTTCGATTATTGATAGATTGAGTTTTTTTGCCTCCTTTATTGTAATTATCACTTACTTCTTTCAACATGCCCAACAATTGAGTCAATTTCTCTTGGGTGTCCCTGATAGGGAGGTATACTCGAAGAGAGTTAATTCCTTGTCTAAGGGTAGTCAAGTGTTGTCCTAGTGGGCTCCATTCATTGTTCATCTGGTCTACTAGTCAATTTAGACATCTCAACTCTCTAGGAGTGCTCCCAATCAAGATGCGCTCACTGGTTGCTCAGGCATGGTTGGGATTCACAAGGGTAAATCCAACCTCACACTCTCAATCTCCTAACAAATGCTTGCATAGGTTGTAGTAGATGTTTATTATGTTTTCCAAGGGTAATAAAATGGGTTTTAGTATGGGTTTGATTCATTTCCCCATCGCTCCTTTCTTTCCCTATTTTCTACGCCTAGTAGCCCTAGAGTCCCAATTAGCCCTAACCGGTTTTTGTGGATTTGCTCACAATTTCCCCAAAGACCACACAAACTCTTTGATGATCAGGATACCCTTTTTGGATTACTTTCCAATTTATGACATGAGAAATCTCAGTATGACCGTACAAGTACGAAACTCGAGAAATGCTTGTTTTAGGTGGTTTTTGGCTTGTTTTGGTCTTTTTCTAAGGGTTTCGTGTCTTATTTGATCTTCCACACCTCAAAACTCACACATGGGATCTTCCACACCTCACTTTCTCATTCCAAACACTCTTCACTTCCAACCCCACGCATCCCTACAATAATTTACATAATTTCATTCATTTCCTAACTGGGCTATGACTGAGCTCGCCTAGGAAATGATGCTCATTGGCCTTTCAATGACCTCCGAAGGAAAATAAAGACTATTTATACTATAAAAAGGTTCCATGCCTCGATTCCCAAGGGTTATTGAGAAGAACTCAAAGGACTTCAAGCTGGAACCATGTTGGGCCTCTCAAACCCTTACTCAGACCGAGAGCTTGCAAAATTGAAAACTCAA
Source organism: Cryptomeria japonica (assembly GCF_030272615.1). Classification (NCBI taxonomy): domain Eukaryota; kingdom Viridiplantae; phylum Streptophyta; class Pinopsida; order Cupressales; family Cupressaceae; genus Cryptomeria; species Cryptomeria japonica. The sequence goes on from NC_081407.1 coordinate 699,807,526, forward strand.
TTCAAACTTGCAATAAAATTAACCAAAATGCTTCCTGAGCACTACAAGAACATGTACAAAAAAACAAGAAAATAACAACAATGCAATCAATCCATTAAGTACGGACTACTGCTCTAATTCTTGAAAAATGCAAGGTAAAACTAAAAAATGGTCTCCAATTTGTATTCCAATCTACTCTAGGCATTCAAAAACCTCATTACATTCAAAATCAGGAAATTTATATGCCATTTTTGGCCTAACTAACTCTCCATCGGTTCCCTAACCAACCCTTTGCTCAAAAATGAAAAAAGTTGCTCAACGTTGCAAAAAGTTGTCAAGCAACTTTGACAACTTTTGCCAAAAAGTGCATTTTTGCCTTAGAAGCTTTGTTTTCTCCTCCAAATCATCTAGGATGACTAAAAACCACTACTTTAATATGTCCCAATTCCAAACAAGGCTATTCAAGACATTTTACATCAAAATGCAAGATTATGCCATTTTAGGCTTACAAGGGCTTACAAGCCAAAATTGAGCAAATGCATTGTCCTAGGGACATTCAACCCACCAAAACATTTCAAAAACATATGAGGACCTAAGAGAAGACTCTTATTCACCATCCCAAACCAAACTATGAACAAACACACCAAAAAGAAGTAATTGCACTCAAAACTAGGTGCTCCTGCACCAGTCCCTATACTAAGCCATAGATGTATTTAATTTTAGTAGTGAGTTTGTATCAATCCTTGAATGGTCCTCATCTTCTGCCCATCTAAAATGTCTCCCCACTAGTTGTCAGGTTCATTACCTCTGATACCACTATGATACCATTTGTAATGTCCCCTTATGTTCAAACTTAGGAAATAGGGACAATTAACTTCCAAAAGAATCCATTGCAAGATACTTTTTTCCTTAAAGTCTCAAATAACACTTAAAATGATAAGGAGTAATGTAAGCATAATTGTCTATGATACGACTTCTATAAGATTCTTCTTATGTTACACAATTGATATGATATATATGAGAACAATATTACTGCTAACAAAGATTATTTCGATCCCTATATTTGCACTTAGTGCACTACAACAATATTAAGATTATCCCTATTGTTTCTATTATGATTGATAACAATTATGCAAGGATGATCAACACTATGAATTATTTTCACAATTGCATAATTGTTATCATCCTTTTTCAAAAAGAACAACTAAGAAACAACATTATTCATCTTTTCTCATTTATCATAATGACAACTAATTGGATTAAGTTGGTAATATCCTTGGCCTGCCACACTACAGACCATACAAGATTTTGCTATTGGTTTTATTAGAATTTGGATGAGACATCACATCATGCCACATTTAGATAGCTAACAATATGTAATAGACACATATATATGTAACACACAATATGAAGAATTCAACACCAAGTAGCATTCAAAATATGAAAAATTCAACACCAACTAGCATTATTGGCAATTGTATAATTAATTGTTTTAGTAAATTTATTTATGAGGTAAAGCATTTTACCAAATCTTTTAACTACATTTTAATTTTACAAATTTATGTCACGATATAAATATCTTGATTTTTCAATTTTTTATTTTCAAAAGCGTCTCTATATTTTTGGATTAACCAAGGTAACCTTTTCTATATAGCACGTTTGTCCTATTGCAATTTACACCTAATCAAAACCTTATTTCAAATAGAAAAATGTAAAAGCTATATTTAATGTTTATTTTTATGTTTTATATCTTATATTTTGCATCATGAGATTATAATATTGAAATAACTTATTCTACTACAAAATTATAGTACAAAAATATTTTTCCCATATAATTTACAAGTGCTTGTGAGAATAGTACAACCGACTCATTTTTTACAAGACAATTTTAAAAATAGTTCCATTGTAAGTTCTAATTATTGAAAAAACAAAACTATAAATATATTATGAAAATAAACTATCTAACAATGCTCAATCAAGATTGAATGTCGAGTTGGTCTTTATCAACATATTATAATGAGATAATAAGCAACATGACCGAGTTATTATTAAATTGTTTCTGAGATTATTTCAACGAATTATTTTTTTTTGGTAAAAAAAGCCCACGGCATATCGCAGGCCTCCACAAGGTATTTACTAGTTTTTGTGCTCAGTCCATGAGCACTTGAAAATGGAGAATGAGATTGGAAGCAAGAAATTTAATCATCTACACATCTTGCAAATAAATAAAATCAATGACATTAACTACAAAGCAAAGCCACACAAATTTCTTATTACAATTGCTATTGAATAGTTGTTATTATTTGTCATCAAAGAAATCCCTAATTAATTACATACACATAATTGAAAATTATCGTGACATTCTAGACAAATTTGCATTCAGTTTATTTAGATTCCCAAATAACACTAAACACTTGCAATTATATCTTGGTAATCTTGAAAAGAGTTACAAATGGTCAAAGTTGATTTGAAGACATCACACATATGCACCAACATGCATTATGACAATACAAGATAGTTTTGTTCAAAAGGGATCAAACACATATCCTCCTAAAAATGAATATTTACTACAACATAATATACATTTTAAAATAAATCAAATGCTAGCTTGATCGTGAGCATATCAATCATGTTAGATACGAAGAAACGATTTTCTACCATGATCTTACAACACAAAAGAACTTAGCTAAAATATCAAAATCACATAAGCTAAAAACAAGATACAAATTAATAATAATGATTAAGTTTAAACATCCATTCTAGTATAGTTTTCTATTTGAATTAAGCAAATGTTCTGACTAGGTGTACATTGCAATAGGACAAATTTATTATATAAAAAAATGTTAACAAAGAAATTATGATCAATCCAAATATTTAGGTGATCTTCTAAAAAGATTAACGAATAAATTTTAAATTGTTTTTTGTTTTTTGTTTTTCTAACATCTTATAAATCTAATTTTCTTTTCTTTTCTTCTGTTGCTTCTTTTTTTGTCTTCTCTATTCCGTGTTAACTATTTTGCGTTTCTTCTCGCAACTTACTAGCCTCTATTAATAATTTGATGTTATTTTAGTTCATTAACTTTTTGTTATTATATTATACATTCTTGATCATTCCTCATATATTATTTTTTGTTGTAATTATTATATATTAGCTTCTTGTTTCGTTTATTTATTATCTAGCAATTTAATTATGTCTTATATTAATTTTAATATCTCCAATATTATTATTGCTTGTCTCTAAAGCACTTAAATTATATTAGTTTGGCACTCATTATATATCTTATGTCAAGTTTCCTTCCTTCCTTCCTAGCATCATTAAACCACGTCTTATTCTATGTAATACACTTACTAATAACACTTGCATTAACATATACTGTATTTAGCATCAAATGTTTCTAAGTACTATTATTTTCTAAACAACATTTAATTAGTCCAAGGGGTTGAGCTTAGTTGGTTAAAGCATTGAGTTTTCAATGTGGAGACCCAAGTTCAACTCCCATGAGGGACACCTTTGTGTAGAATTCTAAGTTGTGACTCTTGGTCTTCCATTGGTTGTTTAAAGTGGATTTGTATACATTAAAGAACCTCTCTAGGAGTGAAACTAGATCAACTATATTTATGAGTTACAATTACAACTACATTTACATATCAACCTAGAACAATATTATTACATCTATAATTTGACCACAAGAATAAACCCTATACCAAATATGTAATGAACTCGATCGAAAAGCCCACATGTTACTCTAGAAGAAAGGATATGTTATGTGTTACCTAGCACATGTTCCATTGGCCTTTAGTGCACAATTATTGCTACTTCCAGCTATCACATGCTAAAATCCTCTAGTGCATCACAACAGAACATCAACCTAGTTGGCCAACAAGCATGATGAACACATTGTCACTTCTAACATTCTATTTGTTGAAGCTCGTCTTATGAAACTCTAAAATATGAAACATCATGTGTATACTTATTTCACTTCCAACCCGTAGGCCATAACTCAATTGCGATAGAATGTGAAACCCAACACTCTAACAATGCAACTAAATGCATATTATTATTTTTAGCAACAAACCTCATTGGAGATGCTTCCATACATCATCACATAATATATTTAAATAGGAACAACTTGAATCAGACCATAAAGATAACATTAAGAGATCTATACATCATAGCTTGCCAATCCAAAACTCAAATGCTTAGACAAATCATCTCAAAAGCAATTACATATAATTCCCATTGATCTATTGACACTTTGGACATCATACCTCTGTCACACCTTGAACATACCATTGACATCAATGACAACATATTTCCAACACCCATAAATGTGAAGAAAATGAGACATGCATTTAAGCACTTTATTCCACCCTCTAATCTATCTTGTCTAATAATATATACATGGTTCAAATTCTAGACATGTTGGATGTAGGAAAGGGTTGTTTGATTAGACAATAAGGAATTGTTAAGAAATAATTATGTTTTCTTCTCTTTTAGGCTTATTGGATTTTCATTTAATATAAAAAATTATTAGGTTTTAAAAAGATAAATTTTGATAGTGGTTTAATTGGCAAAGGAGAAAAATATTAAGTTGAAATCGTAGTTCTATCAAGACATTTAAGACCACTTTTAGATTTGGAATGAAAATCTCCTTGTAAAGCAAGTGGTTTGACTATGATGATGACCAAGATTGGGATAAAAAAGCCCTAATTTATTGTGAATGTACCAAGATTCTCTTTCTCTGGCTATCTAATGCATGTGCAAAATGCTACATGTGTTTGACATCACTTTCATCATATTAAATTATCCATACACAATCCAGGCTATAGTAGTTGGTGCTTGTTAGTTATACAATGAAGCTCTTGACACTAGCACCCTGGGGGAATTCATAAATAATGGTATTGTTAAACTCATCCCTAAAGAAGGGGACAAAGCACTCATAAAAAACTGGAGACCAATCACCCTCCTTAATGTCTCATATAAAATTCTAGCCAAAGCCTTAGCTTCCCACCTTGAAAAGATTCTTCCCAAATTCATCTGCTCTACACAAACTGGATTCATTAAAGGCAGGTATATATTGGAAAACCTTGTCACTAGCTAGGAATCTATGGAATGGTCCAGAACCTCTAACCAAGACTCAACCATGTTCCTTGCTGACTTTGAAAAATCCTATGACAGGGTGGAGTGGGACTTCATCCTCATGATGCTCCAAGCTTTTGGCTTCCCTAATGAATTCTACGAGTATGTCTGAATCCTCCTCAAAGATGCTTCCGCCCTAATTGAAGTTAATGGATCTTTGTCCCAACCTATTCCTCTCTCTAGATCCATTAGGCAGGGTTGTCCTCTTGCCCCTGCTCTGTTTGTTATTGCCTCAGATGCCCTATTCTATCTACTTAGAGATGACACCCTATCTCCTAGAGTTCATGGAATTAAGATGCCGGATGATTCTGAATTGCTCAATATCCAGTTTGTCGATGATACCTCTCTCTTCCTGGAGCTCTCTAGGCATAATATCGACTCCCTCAATCTAAAACTTGACAACTTTGGTAAAGCCTCTGGAGCCCAAATCTCCAGCTCCAAATCTATCCTACTTGGATGGAAAGATGAACCACTGGACTGGCTTCAGTAGTTTGGATACTCATGGGGAGGACCTAATACGATAGTCAGGTATCTCGGTATCCCCTTCTCTAAATCTCCCTCTCTTTGAGACATGTGGATTTGGGTCAAAGGAAAAATAGATAGAAAGCTTAACAAGTGGAATAATAGGATCCTCTCCCTAGCCGGTAGGATTCAAGTCTGCCCAAAAATCCTCTCCTCGTACAGTATCTACTACTCCTCGGCTTGGATGTTCAGCAACTACCAAGTTTTTGAAATCCAAAAGGCTATTAGACGCTTCCTATGGTCTGATGGTAAGGGAAAAAGAAAGGCCCATGCGGTAAAATGGGCCTGGTGCCACTTAGACAAAAAACTTAGTGGGCTGGGCCTTAAGGATCTTAGAATGCAAGGAATCTCCCTTGTTGCCAAGTGGATATTCCATGCACTGGAAGGGCAAGAACCTTGGAAGATTCTCATTAGAAACAACATACAAAATGGTATCCCCAAGGCTGCCAAATCATGGAAAGCTCTCTCGTTCAGTGATTTAGTTGCTGGTAGTTTCTCTGTGTCTGTCCAAGGCACCTGGGTGTTTAAGTCCATCTGGAAAGCCTGGGAGCATGTGCGTAGACTTATTGTCAACTCTAGCATTGAATGTGATAACACTCTCCATGGTGAAAGATCGATATGGTGGAACCTTTACCATAACTCTAAGCCTTTAGCCTTAACCCAAGGCTACTCTGCTAGATACTGTCATAACAAGGGAGTCAAGTATCTTATGGATATTCTAGAACATGATAACTTCATCAGTTGGGAGGACCTTAGTAATAAGTATGATCTCCCTGCTTTGCATAAGAGGACCTACAATATGATTAGAAGTGCATGTAATACCCTCAACCTTCCCATAAACATTCATGTAGACACTCACATATACCTCTCATTCCTATGGAAGGATGGTTCCCCCCTCCCCAAAATTAAAGCTAAGGTTATTTATAACTTCCTTAACCAAGACACCTCGATGATCGATCATGTTAATACCTTGTGGAATGTTGACCATAACCCCACTGCTTGGAAGAAAACCTTTGAGAAGCTTTGGAAACCTCCCATCCCCCCTAAGATTAAATGCTTCAAATGGCAACTCTTACTGGATAGACTTCCTATTAGGAATAATTTGGCTGCATACGACCTTTGCTCTGTCTGCAAAAAGCCTGAGACTGCTAGACAAATCTTCCTTGACTGCCCTTTTGCCAGGGAGATTTGGTTAATGTTTGAAATCTCTATCACTGAGCATGTCTTTACTTATGATATAGTTACTGGTTTCATCCATACACTTAAAAAGGATGCTAACTTAATCTGGCAAATTTTGTCTTCTTTCATAGTTTGGTTTATTTGGAAACTCATAAATGAGGAGAAGTTTCAAGGTAATGTTAGGGAACTTACTGGGTTTTTTTAAAAACTCACACATTACAAAATTGTTGTATAGGTTTGCTTTCTAATGAACGTTGAGAGAAACAAACTATTGCGGTTCCTCAAATATGGCTGAGCCACCATGTTTATCTACGAAATGCAAGATGGGTATGAATGGGCCAGGATCGCAGAGAACCAAACTGCCTTTGAGGATGCAGTAAAGAAACTGATTAAGGAACTTCAAGATACCAGAGTTCCCCCCTTCAATAGGATAGAGATGTGTACACAGATCATGGAGAGGAAAAAGGTGGTTTGGATGGAAGAACCATAGGACTAGATCACATGGTTGGAGGACCAAGATGAAATCCTGCACTAGTGCCTTATGACAGCAACATAACTATATTTACTCCTCAGTCTTTCCTCTTTCTGAGTTTTTTGTAGGTCACTGTATATGCTACTCGATTAACTCTTTTTGGTTTCACTACTTGATGGTTGAGGCCTTGCCTCCCCTGAACTCTTTTGTATAAACTCTTTTATCGGTCTTTCAATCTCTAATATAAAAAAATAGATTCAATATACAATTAAATTGTGGCATATAAAAATATATTATGTTATTTTAAATATTTTTTTAATCTAATTCATTTTTATTTTTATTTTTAGATATATTATAAATTATGTGTGGTCTTTTAATAATTTAGACTTATAAATTTCATGATCTTTATGTCATCAGTTTATTTTCATTCTATTGTCATCTTATTTTTCATCTCATTGACGAATTCTATCATTATTCTATTATCCTATTATTGACTAATCTTGTCCACTTATTTATTGTAAATGCTTAACAAATAACTAATGAACAATAATAATGTGTCACTTGTTTGATCATATAGTACTCCACTATATGACACTTGTTATTAAATCATTTATTCACCAATTAGAATTGATTTCTTTTTATTTTTATTTTTTCTATGAATTACGATGTATGATATTTAGGTTTCTAAATTATAAAAATTACTTTTCTAGAATGTAATTCATTAAAAAATTAAGTAGAAATTTTAATTATGACCTACGTTTATACAATATTATAATTCTAGTGCAACAATAAGTTTATAAGCACACAGGCAAAAAATAAATTTCCAAGGCACACCTCATGAATAATATAATATAAAAAATTTAAGGTGTAGGTTCCAAGGCACACCTCACGAATAATATAATATAAATTTTTTAAGGTGTAGGTAGTTCTACAAAAAAATTTATTAGGATTATATAATGTATGATTTAAAGAATAATAAAAGGAATAAAATAAGTAGTGAAGTGTTTGTTTGAATCTTAGAGTAAAATTTAGTTCAATTAAGAATATTCTTAATTTTTATTATAAAAAATAATAATCATATTATCAATGTCCCTTTTTTTATGCTAATAAAAGTTTTTTAATTTTATTTATAATATAGAAAATCAGTAGTACATTTTCAGATAAAGTCTAACTTTTAACCCAAAAACCACCCAACAAAAATCCAGTCCAAACCACCCCACATAAACTAAAAAAAAACACTACCATCCAAACCACCCTCCAAAACCGTCACCCCCAAACCATATCATAATTTATTTGAGCTCAAAAAATCGCTCATTACAACAATATCATTTAAATTCAAACAAAATAACAACCTATCCACAAACTACCTCCTTGGAATTCAACAGTTGATCAAAGAAAACATCCCAAGACACAACTAAAGCACAAAAGTCATTAAACTGAAACAAACTTAATTGGAACTACCCAGGATCAGAGCAAGGGCGTGTTCGTCGCCCATCTTTTGCTTCCTTGGCCACAACACTCTGCCCTCCACCAGTCTCGCCTCCTCTTGAGCTTGTTGTAGAGCCACCTCAATCTCCATTAACTGCACAAAAACCTTCAAGGCTTCTCACCCTCTTCGTGCCACCTCCTTGCAACGTGCCTTTACACCATCTTCTTGCCACCTTATAAAAGGTAGACATTTTACAAGGACCTCTTGATGAAATTTTTCTATTCTTGCACACTCATCAAACCCAACACCCGGGACCACCCACACAAATATCGAGTCCATTCCCAAGAGGAATTCCTTGGGGGCGACCGCTTCCATCACCTTTTTGACAGGTTCCACCGAGATTTCCAAATCCAAACCCCATGCCATGATGAGGGAATAAACTTCCATGTTTGTTCTGTATCTATGGTTCACAACTCTGAACTCCTCACCCATAATCATCTTCACACTCTTCATCAGTCTCTCATCCTTGAACAAAAACATCCCCCTTAGTCGCCTGTCTGAGACATGCCCAAGGAAAGGACATATTTGCTTCTTCATTTTCAGAGTGAAGTTGGCTTCCATAGCTCTCTGTACCTACAGTGCCACCACCTTTCACCAACCAAAACCTGCAAAAAACTCCACTTCGATGCTATGGAAAAATCGAGAGAGACAATAAGGAAAACACCTAAAAAGCAAGCACCAAGATCGAAGAAAGCATACATCAACATCAATGCTCTGTACAAACATCCCTCCGCTGCCCTTCTCTTCTTATTTATTGGGCAATCGTATGCATTTCAAAAACATGTTCATTAATGAATGATCATTAATTCTTCGTACGCATCAATAAATCTTTAAAGCATTCGTTGCCATTACATTGTGTTAGTCATGACACCACCTCACTCCTAGTAACTCAACCTCTTTCCTTCTGCAACTAACTCCATAAAATATCAAGAAGAGAAAGAAAGGACTTAACCAACCTTGTGCACAAAACCAATTGCAGTCAGTTGCCAGCTAAGGCGGCCAAAGCACATCCTCATCAACGCTACCCCACCAGTGGGTTGCAAAAGGAACCAATTCAAATGCCACATTGGACAAAAAGTTTGCCACCCCATTCCTTGCCCCCTTAATATGAAAATCTTGAAAGGAATTTAACTTTGAGCAAATAATTGAAATAAATTTACTTATCCGCCAACATGGGGAGGAACCCTTCAAAATAGCATCAACTATAATCTTAGAATCACCTTCTAAATGCAGCTTTGGAATTTTTAAGCTACAAGCCAACTCAACCGCAAGCAACACTGCTTGTGTCTCTGCCTCATTGGTAGTACCATCTTGCAATCTTTGAGCTCCTTTCATTAAAACTTTACCTTTTGCATCACAAGCCACACATCTGACACCTGAAATTCCTGGGTTGCCTCTTGAGGCCCCATCAAGATTAACTTTAACCCAACCTTGCTCCGGCTTGACCCAAGCACAAACCAAGACCCCTCCACCACTAGAATTAACCCTAGAAAGCCCATGAACAGCCGTATTACCAACGTCCCTTAATAAAAACTAGAAGCATGCATTTAATTTGACATGACACTTAAATGTATGAAAAATAAAAAATATATTTTATTATCAATTTTAAATTAATTTTATTTCACTCAATTAACTAATTTTTAATCATTTAATGTTAGACCTCTCAAGTGTCACTCACTCTAAATTTAATTGATCAATTAATTGGTCTATCTCCATCATGCAACTTCATAATTATTTCAATCTAATATTATTAATTACAGGGATTGAAAACAAAAATATAATAATATTAATTTGGTATTATAAGTTTTTTACTTTTGTATAGAGATTAATAGAAATATAAAAAATATTAAAATTAATAATATATTAAAATAATAATATAATCACATCTTAATATATACAAATATGATATATATTTTTCTAGAGACGGATATGCTAGTTAATATAGATGGAATTAGTTTTCCACAATCTATGAATTAGAGTGCATATTTTTGTAGATTAAAATATTAAGATTAAAGATAATATAATAGTACCAATACAAATAATATAATATTATAATAATTAAAAAAATAATAATATAATAATTTAAATATTAGTAATATAATATAAACTAAAAATAAGGACAAATACTAAAATATACTAATATTTATATTTAAATTTAAATTTAAGTAGTGAACAAATTTTAAAACATATAAATATAATTAAATTAAAAAAATAGTATAAAGACAACTATTATATATTATATTTTAATATTAGTATTGTATCATTTTATATATATTATTATATTGTAGTATTATTAAATTTTATTATTATTAAATTATTTTATTATATTATGATTGTAATAAGGATCTTATTCATAAATAAATAAAAATTTAAAAATGATTTAATAAATTGTATATCATATTTTTAAATATATCATATAAAAACAAAAAAAAATTAAAAATTAAAAATTGACATTAAAGATAAAAACACTAATTAATGTAAAAATAATTTTAAAAGTAAAATAAAATAACTTCTAAACATATAAAAACATTTATTTATTTTATTTATTTATTAAAATTATAAATTTTTAAAAAAATTATATAATTAATATTTTTAAAATTTTTTCTTATAAAATAGAACATCAAATTTGAATTGTAATCTTTTTCTAAATTCTTAGACTATCCGCTAGATATTAGATCAACTCATCCCCTCATTAGATACTTTATAAGGAGGAAATGAAGTTGATTGTATCCCTTCTTGCCACATCCCCATGTCTTTTCTTATGGAATCTAAAATTGCATACCCTACTCTTTTACTTTGCAATTTGTTTTGGTTAGTGTATAAATTCAACTTTATTAGTTTGATCTCAATAGTCTACATTTGTATATATAGTCTTAGTTTGATCTCAATAGTCTACATTTGTATATGTAGTCTTGTTTTTTAAATTACTATTTTTATCAATTTATTTATTTTTATAAATTTGTACATTAGAATTATTTAAACTGAGTATTTAGATTTTTGTATTTACAAATAATTTTATAATTCTAATGTATAAATTTATAAAAATAAATAAAACATTAATATCAAAAGGTATTATTACGCCGAAGGCGTTCTTTTATATGAGATGGACGATCTCATTTTCGAAATCAACGGTCTACATTTCTCAATAAGCATGCAAGACCATTGGAATGAGTTAAACCGTTAGATTGGTTTCGTTTCCGACAGTTGTTTTCTCCTTCTATTTTGGCTGTTGGTTTCTCCACTATTTTTCCATTGGTCATTCCACGTCTGCCATAATGCTTTTTGCAATGAATGTAAATAGTACGCATGGTGTTTCTGGCCCTTCGTACTTTATTCTGCAGTCACTGCAGAAATCGCATGCTCATGTCATTTTTATTGGAAGAAACAAACTAAGTAAGTTGAATGCAGGTTTAACTCTATCCTTAAATATCAGCCACCTTGGTGAACAATAATTACGTACAATGAAATTATCACACATTTTGATCTTTTGGTTGTTCATATTTTTAAATAAAATTGTTAAGAAAAAGTTCTGCATGCTTATATATTTTTAAATACCCTGACAAAATGTAATAAAAACTGTGTTTGGAGCTATTGAAAGCATTTAATTTTGTTTGGAGCCATTGAAATTGAGTTAAATAATTTTATATGGAACATTGTATATGGAAAAAATTATTGGAGAGTTAAAAAAATTAATAAAAATTTGGTGGAGAATAATTATGTGGAGAGGTATCTACAATAACATCAAAATGTCCCTAAACAAAAATCAATTTTTGAAAGAAATTGACATGCAAATAGAACCCTTGCCACTTGTCTCCAATTCACGACTTTTTGCATACAACACTTTAATGGACTTGTATTCTGATGCTTAGTATTTTAGAAGAATATTTATTTTACAGGTGGTTCTCTTCTATAACATATCTCTCGGCATATTTTACATATATTTTTAGTACAAGTAAACTAAAAGTTATATAAAATTAATTTTTTTAAAATTTATATATATTCAAAATGCCCTTGAGAGAGCTCATTGGATTATCAGAGAATTCTTATGTGGAGAATAATAGTTTATAAATTTGAAATTTAAAATTTATATATTTATGTGTATATCATTTAAACCTTGTTTAAAGTTAGAATAGTAAGTACCTTTTTATACACATATTTATGAACAAATTGTTGGAGTTGAGAAAATACAACACCACGGGAGCCCAAATGATCTCTGCAAGCTAAAAAACCTGTTACAAGGAGAAGCAACGAAGCAAATCACAGAAGAAAGAAATACACAGAAAATATGCTAAAAAAGAGAGAGCTCAATATTCACAAAATGTGTAATGTAATAATCCTTCTTCTTACAAGGAAAAGAAAGAACTCAACCTTTAATAGGTCAAGAAACCCTAAAAGGGAAAACCTAGGTTTGCACATAATAATTAATAAAAGAATTAATTATTATGCACCTAAAGTTAGCTTAAGTGTAAAAGAGATAAAGGGAACTTAAATAATTAAACAAATATTGTTTAATTAATCAAGTAAATACCCGAATACTCTAACACCCCCCCTTAAGGTAGACTTAGGGAGAAGCTAAAACCAAGAAGAACTACTGAAAGCAGGAAAGATGGGTCCCGACAACAAGGCCTGATACTCAAGAACAACTACTGATACTCATTTTACGTCTCCTAGAGTGCAAAAAAGAGACCTCACTTTGACTGAAAAAAAACATAGTCAAACAAAAAAATTGAAAACAAATACCAACATCATGAGGTCCGGCTTGGAACCAGCTTTCTGATGCCTATTCGTTTTTGAAAAAATGACTCTGTATGCTCAAGATATGACCAAAAAATAGCCCCCCCTTCAAAACAAGAGGAAGGGGTAGTCTGGTGGTTGTTCGGGCGGAGGAAGTCAGTGAGCGGCACTCCGGTGGCGGAATGGTGGCACCCCAGCGATGCTCCGGTGGTGGAGAGGCCATCGAGCGATGGAGCCAGGGCGATCGGCGGCAGCAAGGGTCGGTCGAGGCAGGTCGCGATTCCCGGCGGTGGCGATGGCAGCAAGGGCCAAACGGGGAGCAGTGGTTCCCGACGGCGACAGCAAGGGTCGAGCGGGGAGCAGTGGTTCCTAGCGGCGGCAGCAACATGGGCCAGGCAGGGCAGGGTCCAGCGGGGAGCAATGGTTCTCGGCGGCGGCGATCGAGGTAGTGCAGTGGCCGGCGGTGGTGGGGGCCGTAGGGAGGCCGGCAGGGGGCTGGACGCTGGTGTCGGTGGGAGCCGGAAGGGCACTGATGGCGCAAGAGTACAACAAGGGGCCGAAGGCTGGGGCCGGCAGGGTGGCGGACTGACAGGTCTGGTCGTCGTTCGACGACTGTCAGTGTTGGTACCCTGCGAAACAAACCCCAAAAAAACTTTTGAAAAACCCCTTTTTTTATGCCTTTTTTTTATTTAAAAAAAAAAAATCAAAATCCGGCCTACTTGTCGTAAAAAGGCAAAAATATTTACTTTTTTGAAAAAAAAATTCTCGAAGTGCATTTCAGGGTCGTACGACCTGGATCTGGAGAAAAAATACTCCTAGAGGCTCAGGAACCAAAACAAGTCAAATTTTATATGACCATTGGGGTTTTTAGGCCTTTTGAGCACGATGGTGAGGTCCGTTTAGGCCCAAAGTGCTCAGAAAAAGGCCTATCCCTAGGTGCATAAAAAAACTTTCTGAAACCCCAGATCTGCTTCCAATGCAAAAATTCTCAAAAAAAGAACAGATAGCTACAGATCTGAAGCTCTGATACCATTTGGAGTTGAGAAAATACAACACCACAGGAGCCCAAATGATCTCTGCAAGCTGAAAAACCTATTACAAGGAGAAGCAGGGAAGCAAATCACAGAAGAAAGAAATACACAGAAAATATACTAAAAAAGAGAGAGCTCAATATTCACAAAATGTGTAATGTAATAATCGTTCTTCTTACAATGAAAAAAAATAAATCAACCTTTAATAGGTCAAGAAACCCTAAAAGATAAAACCTAGGTTTGCACATAATAATTAATAAAAGAACTAATTATTATGCACCTAAAGTTAGCTTAAGTGTAAAAGAGATAAAGGGAACTTAAATAATTAAACAAATATTGTTTAATTATCAAGTAAATACTCGAATACTCTAACACAAATTCACTCATCCTTTAACATTCTATATATTTAACATTTGATAGTGTAAAACATAAAAAAAAAAGTGTTTTTAAATATTTTTGTGGTTGATAATAATATATAATTTTAATAGGAAAAATAAAAATGTGAAAGTGTTGGTTTTGATTAAAAATTGGAGCGAGATGGCGGCACTGGACGACAACGGGAGCGATGCTGGCAAACAGAACAGGGTTACCAATCTAAGGTATTCTGGCTCCCAGTCCACGAAGGTTGGTTCTTGGAGAGATGAAGCGGACATTGCTTTTCCCATTAAGATTGGTAGAATGCAAGCGGTCCAGGAACCAGATAAAGCGGGGGTTATAGATAGGTTTCAGAGCTCCAAATATTCCAGTCCACGGTTAAACCATGGAAATCCCTACTCGAGTGGTAATTTGTGCCCTATTGACCCGCACAAGTAGAAGGCGAATGGTTTCAGTTGGAACAATAAAGGCTGGTTCTGCAAGGCTAACCATCCTGTATCAGAGGACCCCGGAAATTGGTATCCACGGCCTAAACCTAACACTTCTGATGCGCTGCTCAAGAGAGACATCCCTTATACCGACTCTTTTTTGGCTCCCCTGACTGATCATGGTAATTTCCAAAAATGGAATGGGCGCTTCAGGCAAGGAAACTCTAAGGCGAATCAAGAAAGGTTTTGGAGATCTAACTTTCGTCCAATTAATCGGAACCCTCGACCGAATCTGGAAAGACACCCAGATTTTCGGAGAGCAAGCTCTCTCTCTCAACGACCCCATTTTCATAAACCGGTAAGTAAAACCTCAAGACCCACTATCTTTTTGGATGAGGATAAAATTAATTATGCTCAGTCAAATTTGCTTGAGTCTTGCCTTTTTATCAAGTGGGGTGGTAGAAAGCGGGTTAAGGACAACTTTGAATCCTGGTGTAGAGCGTAGTGGGGAAAGGATATTAATATTAATATTCTCCCAAATGATTTCTTTATGATTGAATTTATGAGCAATAAGGAGAAATGACAAGCTAAAAACAGAGGTCCATATATCCTAGATGGCATTGAAGTTCACATCATCGATTGGTAGCCCAATTGCAATCCCCAGACATATGTCTTGCCATATAGCAAGGTATGGATAAGACTGTATAATTGTCCCTTAGATTATTGGCACATTGATGTCATTAAGGACATATGCAAAAACCTTGGTACCTTTGTATCGGCTGATGATATCTTGGAAGATAAACTATGGGGAAGCTTTCTCAGAATTTGTATTAGCACAAATCAAATCAACAAGATCCCTGACAAAGTCAGAATTATTGGGGCTAGAAAGACCTGGATTCAAAAGATTGAGAGGGAAGATTAGCTGCATATTTGTCCTAAATGCTTCTCCTTGGATCATTCCAGTATTAGTTGTGATGTCTCGGCTATGATACAACGAAATTATTCTTGTATGCAATCTCCTATTGAGGATAAACTGCAACCAGAACCTCTCATTACCGATGACTTTGGGGATGCCCTTTGCAACGATGCTCTTGAGAAGGAGAATGTTACGGGTAAGTGCAAGAAGTTGTGTCCACTTTTTGGCCAAAAAGTGGAAGTTTTTTTCCCTTTTTTTTCGATTTTGTCCCGTTTGACCTAAATATTTGAGGCACTTAAAGAATGAATCTTGAAAAAATTTAATAATAGAAGATATAGTTCTCTAAGTCTACTTTCCAAATATGTAATTTATTTTAATACCCAGATCTTAAAAATGAAGTTTGAATAGGCATTACTAAAACCTATAGTTTAAAAGTCACTTTTCAGGACCATACCATGCCCGTGTACGACAAGCATAATTTGACATAAATGAAATTATTTTTATAAATCCTTTTGGGAAAATATCTATAACTCACTAACCTTTGATGAAAATATTTTTTTGTAATATTTTTCTGCATATTTTTCTTTTGGTTAATTTTTTATTGGGCATAATCATTGTTTTGAAAAATTCTTGTGTACGACAAGCATAATTTGACCAAAACTTAGCATTTTTTGGTTTTTTTTTTTTTTAAAACTGTATAGAATTGTCTCTAGTTTGATGCCATATAATTTTTTTTTCAAAAAACTTAGAAACAAAAAAGTTATTAAAAAACTAAAAAACCATGTTATTTCAAATTTATAGACCTCTTTCATTAGTAATTATTTTTAAAATAAAAATATTGATCAATTTTTTAAAAAAATTACATATTTAGAATCTAGACAATCTCTACTATAATGGGTTTTCATTGTTTAAAAAAATTCTAAAAATTTGGTGTTCAGATATATTTTTGAAGTCATTATTTTATATGAAGATTGATTTGGCCTTCAAGTTGCAGGTCAAACCAGGGCCAAGCCTAAGGGTCGCCTCTCCAAACCATTTCCCAAGCCAAAACCGAAGCTACAACCGAACCAAAGTTGAAATTTTTAGAAACGGGATCATGTTTCGTTTTTTAAAATAATTAAAAAAATGTTTAGCATTTTGAAACGGGATCCCGTTTAAAAATAAAAAACGGGATCCCGTTTCCCTTTTATAATTTTTATTTTTATTTTTAATTTTTTTTTTTAAATTAATTAATTTTTTTTTAAAACAAACTATATATACATGAAATATAAAATTTAAGTTTAAGTCACATTTCCCTTTGTCTTTTTCCTTTCTTATACTTTAAGTTATATTTTATGTATATATTAGCAGGATGTTTGAGAATGGTTTCAGATCTCTAGGAGTTATAATACAGATTTTAGATTTTAGAAGATCTTATAAATTGTGACGTAATATAACCTATAATGTCATAATACAACCTATTATGTCATAATAAGTCACATTGGTACATAATAGGTCATAATGTGTCATAATAGATCATATTGTGTCATAATAGGTCCTATTGTGACATAATACGACATATTACGTCATAATAAGTCCTATTATGTCATAAGACCCCTCAAAAGGACCTATTATGACATTATACCTCTTAATAGGAACTATTATGACTTAAGACCCCTTAGTAAGACCTATTATGTCATAATAGGTCCTATAATATAATAGTTTGTTTTTTTGGATTCGATTGTGTGTGTTATTTTTCCATCACAATCGAATCTAGAAAAACAAACTATTATACAATATGGATTGTGGAAATCTCATAGCTTTAAAGGTCCTATAATTTCATAAGACCCCTTGAGAGGACATGCCATGTCATAATAGGTCCGATTATGTCATAAGACCCCTTAAGAGGATGTATTATTACATTATACCCCTTAGTAAGACCTATTGAAGGGTATTATGTCATAATAGGACTGATTATGACATAATAGGACCTATGATGACATAATAGGTCATATTATGTCATCATAGGTCCTATTATGACATCATAGGTCATATTATGTCATAAAATCCCTTAAGAGAAACTATTATGACTTTATACCCCTTAGTAGGACTTGTTAAGGGGTATTATGTCATAACAAGACCTATTGTGGCATAATAGGACCTATAATGTCATAATACGACCTATTATGTCATAATAGGTCCTTTTGTCATAATATCCCTTAAGAGGACCTATTATGACATTATACCTCTTACCGGGACCTATTATGACATAAGACCCCTTAGTAGGACCTATTATGACATAATAGGATCAATTATCATATAATAGGACCTATTATGTCATATAGGTCCTATAATGTCATAAGACCGCTTAAGAGAACTTGTTATGTCATAATTAGTCCTATTATGTTACAAGACCCCTTAAGAGGACCTATTATAACATTATTCCCCTCATTCGGACCTGTTAAAAGGTATTATGTCATAAAAGGACCAATTATGACATAATATGATCTATGATGATGTAATAGGTCCTATTATGTCATCGTAGGTCCTATTATGACATCATAGGTCATATTATGTCATAAAACCCCTTAACAGGACCTATTGTGACTTTATACCCCTTACTAGGACATGCTAAGGGGTATTATGTCATAATAGGACCTATAATGTCATAATACGACCTATTATGTCATAATAGGTCCCATTGTGACATAATAGGTCCTATTATGACATAATACGATTTATTATGTCATAATACGACCTATTATATCATAAGACCCCTTAAGAGGACCTATTATGACATAAGACCCTTTAGTAGGACCTATTATGACATATGTAGAGAAAGATGAGTTGGTTGGAAGAGAGAGATGGTATGTTTAGATAGAGTTGAGGGGTATTATGTCATAATAGGACCTATTGTGACATAATAGGACCTATAATGTCATAATATGACCTATTGTGACATAATAGGTCCTATTGTGACATAATACGACCTATTATGTCATAACAGGTCTTATTATGTCATAAGACCCCTTAAGAAGACCTATTATGACATTATACCTCTTACTAGGACCTATTATGACATAAGACCCCTTAGTAGAACCTATTATGACGTAATATGATAGATTATCATATAATAGGACCTATTATGTCATAATAGGTCCTATTATGTCATAAGGCCCCTTAAGAGGACTTATTATGACATTATACCTCTTACTAGGACCTATTATGACATAAGACGGACCTTAGTAGGACCTATTATAACATAATAGGGTTGATTATCACATAATAGAACCTATTATGTCATAATAGGTCCTATAATGTCATAAGACCCCTTAAGAGGACCCGTCTTGTCATAATAGGTCCTATTGCGTCATAAGACCCCTTAAGGGGACCTATTATGACATTATACCCCTTACTAGGACTTGTTAAAGGGTATTATGTCATAATAGGACTAATAATGACATAATATGATCTATGATGATGTAATAGGTCCTATTATGACATCATAGGTCATATTATGTCATAAAACCCCTTAAGAGGACATATTATGACTTTATACCCCTTACTAGGACTTGTTAATGGATATTATGTCATAATAGGACCTATTGTGACATAATAGGACCTATTGTGACATAATAGATCCTATTATGACATAATACGACATATTATGTCATAATACGACATATTATGTCATAATACGACATATTATGTCACAAGACCCCTTAAGAGGACCTATTATGACATTATACCTCTTACTGGGACCTATTATGACATAAGACCCCTTGGTAGAACCTATTATGACATATGTAGAGAAAGATAAGTTGGTTGAGAGAGAGAGAGAGAGATGGTACTTTTAGAGAGAGTTAAGGGGTATTATGTCATAACATGACCT
Organism: Cryptomeria japonica; assembly: GCF_030272615.1. Lineage (NCBI taxonomy): Eukaryota > Viridiplantae > Streptophyta > Pinopsida > Cupressales > Cupressaceae > Cryptomeria > Cryptomeria japonica. Next base: position 699,827,662 of record NC_081407.1, read on the forward strand.
ATTGTGACATAATATGACCTATAATGTCATAATACGACATGTTATGTCATAATAGGTCACATTGTGACATAATAGGACCTATAATGTCATAATACGACTGATTATGTCATAATAGAACCTATTGTGACATAATAGGTCCTATTGTGACATAATAGGTCCTATTGTGACATAATACGACCTATTATGTCATATTAGTGTCCTATTATGTCATAAGACCCCTTAATAGGACCTATTATGACATAAGACCCCTTAGTAGGATTTATTATGACATAATAAGATCGATTATCACATATTAGGACCTATTATGTCATAATAGGACTAATAATGACATAATAAGATCTATGATGATGTAATAGGTCCTATTATGTCATCATAGGTCCTATTATGACATCATAGGTTATATTATATCATAAAACCCCTTAAGAAGACCTATTATGACTTTATACCCCTTACTAGGACTTGTTAAGGGGTATTATGTCATAATAGGACCTATTGTGACATAATAGGACCTATAATGTCATAATGCAACCTATTATGTCATAATAGGTCCTATTGTGACATAATAGGACCTATAATGTCATAATGCAGCCTATTATGTCATAATAGGTCCCATTGTGACATAATAGGTCCTATTATGACAAAATACGACCTATTATGACATAATAGGTCCTTTTATGTCATAAGACCCCTTAAGAGGATCTATTAAGACATTATACCTCTTACTAGGACCTATTATGACATAAGACCCCTTAGTAGGACCTATTATGACATATGTAGAGAAAGATAAGTTGGTTGGGAGAGAGAGATTGTACGTTAAGAGAGAAGTAGAGATGTATATATAGAGAAATATATAGGTAGGTAGGGGGTAAGGGGAGGTGTATAGAGATAGTGAAGATAAAGAGTTAAGGACGTGAGAGAGAGGTAGAGAAATAGTTATAGATTTTGGGAGAGAGGGGACAAAGTGAGATAGAAAGAAAAAAAAAAGACAGAGAAATGTGACTTATATATAAATTTTATATTTCATGTATATATAGCTTGTATTTTTTATTTAAAAAAAAAATTAAAAAAAAGAAAAAATTGATTTTTTTTTTTTTTTTTTTAAAGGAAACGGGATCCCATTTCATTTTTGAAACCGGATCCCATTTTGTTTTTGAAACGAGATCCCATTTCTTAGATCTAGGCTCAGGATCCCGAAGCTAAACAGGATCCCGTTTCAAATTTAGGCTCGAGATCCCGACGTGAAACGGGATTCCATTTCGTTTCTCATGTGTTTCGTGAGATTTGCCTTTTTTTCTAAGTGTAAAACTTCCACACTAAGTGGACACAACTTTGTGCACTTACCCTTATGCTAATAGAGACAACCCCTTTGATCATAGTCCCCCCCTCCTCTGGTCAAAGCGAGAGCCAACAAGATCTTCTCACACTGGTGGAGAAGACCAAATCCCTACAGGCAGACATTGAATCCAAGATTGTGGACTCTCTTCCACCCTCCCCCTTTGTGCCTAGGAGTCAATTAGTAATTGAAGATGGAAATCCACCCTCTCAAGATATGAAGAATGACACTATAGGGGTGCTGGGAGGGCAGACTTGCTCTCCAATAGGTATTGAACTAGAATATGGCAAAATTGAAACCTCCTCCTCGGAGGGGGAGGAGGACTTTGAACCTGACTCAGAGCTTATAATGGAGGGTTCCTTAAAATGTTTTGGAAAATCAGATTCAACTATTGATAAACCAAATTTTAAACCAAAAGGTGTGCGGGGGCGCAAGTCCAAAAAAGTCATGCTAGCAGTAGCTGGTGCTGCCTGTGGTCAAACGAAAATTAATTTAGGGAAGGGAAATGCCCTTCCCCAGGAGTCATGAGACTCTTATCTTGGAACGTCAGGGCCATCAATGCCCCTAACAAATGGCGCTTGATTAAGCATCAGATTGATGACACCAAAGGAGATATTTGGCTACTACAGGAAACTAAATGAAGCAAGGCTGAGATTGAGGCCAAAATGAGAGTTTGGAAACAATGGAATGGGTTTTTAAGGCAATCGGATGGAGCTTCCGGTGGCTTGGGAATTATTTGGAACCCCATGAATGTTAAGATCTCACTTGTGCGAGAAGATAAGTATTGGCAATATTTCTTGGTTACTACTCTTGGATGAAATGAGAACTTCAATCTCTTCAATATGTACAGACCTTATTCTATTCGTGATAAGTGGGCTCTTTGGGATCTCCTATCCATTAAGCTAAACAATATTACCGATGGTAGTTGTGTGGTAGCTGGGGATTTTAATGCGATTCTTTATGGCACTGAGAAAAGTGGGGGTATTTAGAGGACTGGTACGTCCCAAAAAGACATTGGAATTTGTTGAGAAGAATCACCTCTTAGACATTGTTCCGAAAAATGGAATTTTCACATGGTCGAACCGGAGATTGGGCTTCACTAATATTGTTGAACGGCTTGACAGGTTCCTTGTTTCTGGTGATTGGCTAGGCCAAAATCTAGCCTTAGAATCATCGATTCTATCACTCACCAGATCAGATCACTACCCAATCTATTTGGAGGTCGCCTTGGCTCAAGCGGAGGGAAGTACTCTGTTCTGGTTTGAGAAAATGTGTCTAAAAGTGGCTGAACTACATGATCTTATAGCGGCTTGGTGGAATGAGCCGGTATTTAGGAATCATTTGAGACTTCTCATTCTCAATAAAAAACTCAAGTATAATAAGGTTAAGATCAAGGAATGGAATAATAACCACTTCAAGAATATTCATATGGAGAAATTAAGAATTAAGGCTGAACTGGCAGATTTAACCAACTCTATTACATCTTCAGGAATGACTGAGGAGCTATTCATCAAAGAAAATTCTCTCAAATCTGACCTAAATGAAATCCATAGATGTGAGGAAATCCACTAGCGGCAAAAATCAAGGGAGTTGTGGTTAAAGGAAGGAGATAAAAACACCAAATTCTTCCATCAGTGAGCCATTGCCAATCGAAATAGAAACAAAATATCGGAGATTATGAGATCGGATGGAGTCACTGTCAGGAATTACGAGGATATTGCGCAGGAAGTTGTAAGTTTCTTTGACTCTCTGTTGAATGGTGATCATCGAATCAATCATGAAGCAAGAGTCAGGATTCTGAACTCAATCCCATCCATCATTTCTGCTAATCAAAATACAGCTCTTTGTACCCCCATTTCTATTGATGAAGTAAGGAAAACCACCCTCCAGTTAAAACCAGATAAGACTCCTGGCCCAGATGGCTTCCCGGCTGCGTTCTTCCATCATTACTGGGTTATCATTGCACGAGATTTACACCTTGCTGTAGAAGAATCAAGAAAGAAGATGACTATGTTAGGGGCCATCAATCACACCTTTTTGACTCTAATTCCAAAGAAGCGGATCCCACAACAGATGAGTGACTTCAGGCCTATCTCTCTATGCAATATTGTATATAAGATTGTAACAAAGATCATAGCTAACAGATTGAAGCCCCTCCTTAAGCACATTATATAAGAGAAACAAAGCAGGTTTGCCCCTGGAAGATCCATTGTAGAAGGTATCATTGTTGCTCATGAAACACTCCACATAGCCAGGAAAACCAAGGACTCATATATGATGTTAAAACTGGACATCCTGAAAGCTTATGACATGGTGGACATGGATTTCTTATTTGATGTTCTCAATAAATTTGGCTTCTACAAGGAATGGCTCACTTGGGTCATGAGTTGCCTCTCTTCCCCCAAATTCTCTATTTTGGTCAATGGTTCATCCCACGGTTTCTTCTCTTCGACAAGAGGTATTAGACAAGGTGATCCATTATCACCCTTTATGTTTATCATAATGGTTGAAGCTTTAGGTTGATCCATAAGAGCTCTCTAGCAAGATGGTCGTTGGGTTGGAGTTAATGTGGCAACAGGGGTTGAAAAAATGACTCATCTTCAGTTTACTGATGACACCATTCTATTTGGATCGGCCTGTAGGCAGGAAGCTAGATCAATCAAAACTTGCCTTGATGATTACTGTTTGGCTTTTGGACAGAAAATCAACTGGCACAAATCTGAAGTGTTTTTTGTCAACACTCCGCTCAACTTGCAAACGGTATTATCAAGGATTCTCAATCTCAGAGTTACTAATTTCCCAAGGAAATTTCTTGGTACCCCGCTCTTCATTGGTAGTAATAGAGATCACTACTGGAAGCACCTCATTGATAAGTGCAAATCCAAGCTTGCAACTTGGAAAGGCAATTGGTTATCTTCTGTTGGGAAACTCACTATGATAAAGTCGGTCCTTTCAGCGCTACTGGTTTTTTCCATGGCTTGCCTACGATTACCGGTGGCAGTTGAAGATGAATTGATTTCTCTAATGAGAAATTTCCTTTGGAATGGGTCGGATGATAAAGGTAAATTTCCCCTGATAGCTTGGAAAAAGATCTGTCAACCAAAAATAGCAGGTGGTGCTGGTATTTGCCAAATATCAATTATGAATTTAGCAATGGGTGCTAAACTGGTTTGGTAAATCCATAGCAGCGGGAAGCAAAAAATGGGCAAGGCTCCTGGAACATAAATATCTGGACTCCCTAGAACCTAAGAGGATTCTGACTATCAACAACCCCCCCAGGGGTTCTACTATCTGGAACTTCATTTTGGACAGCAGGGAAATCATAAGCGATCGGGTTACCTGGGAGGTCAGGAATGGCAGGGATGCCTCCTTTTGGTTTGATTCTTGGTCGGGTGAAGCTACCCTATGTCACAACCCCTCTCTACATCCTGTTATGGAGGAAACCTGTCACCTCTGGGGGCATAACATCTGTGATTACGGTTATCCGATCCTAGAAAATGGTATTTCTAAATGGAAATGGAACTCCTTGGACGAGCTGGACTTGGATCAGTTTCAGAAGGACTTGTTTACTGACATTCTCAACAAAAGGATTATTTTCCCTTCCCCTGATAAGGATATTATTAGGTGGTGTGGCTCCTCTAATGGAAAATACAAGGTATGCTTTGGCTAGAAGTTGAAAGAAGCGTCTATTGACAAAAAAGACTGGCTTGTTAATCTATTTTGGCATCAACACCTCCTTCCCAAAGCAGGTTTCTTTGCCTGGTTGGCCTACCAGAGGAAAATCTTAACTCAAGAAAGGCTCCATTCAATGGGTATCAATGGACCCATTAGATGTCCTTTATGCCTAAATCAGGAAGACTGTAGATCATCTTCTTCTCCATTGCAAATTCTCCAGTCATTGTTGGTGGTATTTCATGGGAAAACTGAGATTATTTGGCCCCTTCCCAGCAGGGCTGGACAAATGGTTTTTGTAATGGCCTAAACTGGTAGGAAAGGCGATTTTTTCTGATTTGCTCTTCATCCTCCCATCACTTCTGATTTGGGAAATTTGGAAAGAAAGGAACCGCAGAATCTTCCAAGGTAAAGATATAGGCCCTCGGTCTCTTTGTGCGAAAATTAAGAACCACCTAACTGAGCTCCTGAATGTGGCGGCCCAATCCAAAATACTTAAGAAAAATTTATTCACAGACTGAGATTGTAAGATTAAGATAGCTCTTCCAAACCTACTCATCCCTCTGATTTTTAGTCTTGGCTCTCCAATGGATCAGACCAATCCAAGAGCGGGGGTGATTTGGAGCGCACTAGCGGTTGGGTGGAGCAAGGTAAACTTTGATGGTGCTTCTGTAGGCAATCCGAGCCAAAGTGGTATTGGTTGCATTCTGAGGGACTCTAATGGTCTCTATATAAAAGAAATCTCCAAAAAGATTGGAGTGGCTACTAATAATGAAGCGGAATTCAGAGCGGCATTAAGAGGTCTTCAACTAGGGAAGGAGCTTGGGGTGCAAAAAATTCATTTGGAGGGTGACTCATTAAATGTCATTAACACGATCCGCTACAATAGCACCCCTTGTTGGTGCCTTAACCAGTGGCTTCAACCGATCCTGGTGTTGCTTGCTACCTTTGATGAATTTTGGATTAGCCATATCTATAGAGAAGGCAATGGTGAAGCCGATAGACTTTCTAAATTGGCTATAACCATTAGTGACCCCCCCTGAAGATCCACCAATGATTTTTTCTGTTGGGACGATTGACATGCTCTCCTCACTCAGGTTGGGTCCTTTGAAATATGGAAGGAACCGGTGGGTCTCCTGATAGGTGCGCGATCCCCATTTCTATCTGTCCCCTCAAGTTGTGGAGAAAATCAATGCTCTACTCCTCAGTAGCCGTGATTCCCCCTCTCCACTTGTTGGTCTTGTTTTCGGTGGAAAGATCGACTGACTGTCTTGTTAACCGGTTAAGGTCTCCTCTTATCATCGTGATGTGACGCATTGCCGACACTATTGATTAGTGCCAACTTTTGGCTCGTGGCTATTAAATACAAGTGTACTTGAGTATCCATTTATGACTGTATCCTTTCAAGATTTGTTTATGATCACTTGATGCTTAAAGTCGATCGACATCAAGTTGAGGAGTTTTGGAGCAGATGGTTAGTCGGATACCGACATCTCACGCGTGTGGGCATTTATTGGAGCTGCAGGTGCAGGGTGTCGTATTCTTTGGTTCGATTTCTTTCTATTTAATAAAGGAATACCCCTTCTTTCCACCATATTTTGCTTTCCTCTCTTGGCAACTCGGTATGGAGACCCCAATCCTCCTCGAAGCTACTTGTCGATAGATGGCTTTCCTGGGCGAAATCACAGACATGCATCTACAAGAGGTCATTTTCTCTCGAAATTCAAATTTCTCTTTGAAACTACAATTATTTAGATACAAGATGACTAATGATATTACTATGTCTAACCACATAAGCAATTTGAGATCTCTTAATTAAACAACTAGCAAAAGTTGGTGTTGTGGTTCATAAAGAAGATAAAGCTAGTTTGTTGAATAGTTTACCTTCAAAATATAACAATGTTGTATTTATTCTTAGTCAGATGTTGTGATAGACTTTAGAAGATGTGATTTCAATGCTCTTAGTTGAAGAAAAGAGTGCAATTTAATAGATTTAAGAGAAGATGCTTAGCTCAAGCTTGCATTATACTAAAAAAATTGATGGGAAAGAAAATGTCAGGTACAAATGAAATTGAATGTTACTATTGCAAGAAATTATGTCATACTATAATTAATTGTAAAATTCATGCAAATGACCTTCTCAAAGGTAAAGTTGAAGAATTGGTGAATATAGTTATTGTTGGGGAACCACCAGATGTTGTTAGTGATGATGACATCATTGAAGATAAATAACTTGTTCTATTTTGAATAGGCCAATTTTGTGAAGATGGAAAGAATACAAAAGATTAGATAGGTTTTCAGTAGTCTGAGGTGCTAATGGATCAGAGAAACTATACCTCGTGGAGGTTATGGGATATACATGTGAGGATCGGTGTCCAATAGTTCAGGGGAGATCCAAAAATCTAGAAGTTTAGCATCCTAACTTTACAAGGGTGATGAGTCACTTCATGTGCAAATGGTATCCAATAGTGTTGGGAACTTGGATGATAGTTGCATGACTATACTAGCAGTTGGGAGCAACTTGCAGAAGTCTTACTAGACTATTAATTATTTTCAAAGAATAACTTTTGTATACACCTAAAAATGGTCTGAAGATAATTAATTAAATAAGCAATTATTTAATCAATCCCCCTTCCCAATTTAATTGAATTCATTAGCAATTTGATTAAATTCTCCCATTCATATACTTATTAATAAATCTAAGGATTTATATAATAGGTTCATTGCAATAGTCCCCTTTGATTCATTCCTTCTAATCCCCTAATTAATTAAATCAAATCAATTTATGAGTTGTTAAAAGTTAATTAGCCTTTTCCTATTATTTGAATTTCTAAATTTAAATTACCCACATGCCTCCTGACTTCTAACCACCTAACCTAACCATCCCCTAGCCTAACCATCCCCCTATCCTAACCCATTCCACCTAACCATGGGTTTACCTAACCCTATCCTATCTTGGACATTCTAGCCTCCTTATCCTAACCTCCCATGGTGTGGATATTCTCCCCTTGAGACACATGGCACTTTTACCACATGTCTCCCCCCTTGGACACTTGCCCTCTTATGAGCAAGGCTCCTTGACACTTGTCACCAACTACTATAATTTGATCTTTGATGTTGGATAACTAACAAGCACCAACTACTATAACTTGGATTGTGTATGGATAATTTAATATGATGAAAGTGATGTCAGACATATGTAGCATTTTGCACATGCATTAGATAGCCAGAGAAAGAGAATCTTGGTACATTCACAATAAATTAGGGCTTTTTTATCCCAATCTTGGTCATCATCATAGTCAAACCACTTGCTTTACAAGGAGATTTTCATTCCAAATCTAAAAGTGGTCTTAAATGTCTTGATAGAACTACGATTTCAACTTAATATTTTTCTCCTTTGCCAATTAAACCACTATCAAAATTTATCTTTTTAAAACCTAATAATTTTTTATATTAAATAAAAATCCAATAAGCCTAAAAGAGAAGAAAACATAATTATTTCTTAACAATTCCTTATTGTCTAATCAAACAACCCTTTCCTACATCCAACATGTCTAGAATTTGAACCATGTATATATTATTAGACAAGATAGATTAGAGGGTGGAATAAAGTGCTTAAATGCATGTCTCATTTTCTTCACATTTATGGGTGTTGGAAATATGTTGTCATTGATGTCAATGGTATGTTCAAGGTGTGACAGAGGTATGATGTCCAAAGTGTCAATAGATCAATGGGAATTATATGTAATTGCTTTTGAGATGATTTGTCTAAGCATTTGAGTTTTGGATTGGCAAGCTATGATGTATAGATCTCTTAATGTTATCATTATGGTCTGATTCAAGTCGTTCCTATTTAAATATATTATGTGATGATGTATGGAAGCATCTCCAATGAGGTTTGTTGCTAAAAATAATAATATGCATTTAGCTGCATTGTTAGAGTGTTGGGTTTCACATTCTATCGCAATTGAGTTATGGCCTACGGGTTGGAAGTGAAATAAGTATACACATGATGTTTCATATTTTAGAGTTTCATAAGACGAGCTTCAACAAATAGAAAGTTAGAAGTGACAATGTGTTCATCATGCTTATTGGCCAACTAGGTTGATGTTCTGTTGTGATGCACTAGAGGATTTTAGCATGTGATAGCTGGAAGTAGCAATAATTGTGCACTAAAGGCCAATGGAACATGTGCTAGGTAACACATAACATGTCCTTTCTTCTAGAGTAACATGTGGGCTTTTCGATCGAGCTCATTACATATTTGGTATAGGGTTTATTCTTGTAGTCAAATTATAGATGTAATAATATTGTTCTAGGTTGATATGTAAATGTAGTTGTAATTGTAACTCATAAATATAGTTGATCTAGTTTCACTCCTAGAGAGGTTCTTTAATGTATACAAATCTAGAAGATATAAATGTGCAATTATGTGGGTGATGTTATGTGAGTAGCATCTCAATCATTGTGTGTGGTTTTGGTTGAAGATCATATGTACTATGCGAGAATGTTCTAATATTGGTTATATCAGAAGGAAGCTAAGTATTCAACCTTGAAGGTTTGCTATTCACATCTCTTGTATTTTGGTGAAATTAATGTCTCACATGTTGAGTTGGTGCTCAAATATTGGATTTGAGGATTGGTGTCTCATGTAGGCTGGTGATTGTAAGTGTAATTAGGGATTGGTGTCGCTAATAGGTTGGTACCTACTTCATATTATAAATTCCTTATTATATTCCTACTTTTGTGAGGCTAGATTTGGGGAGTAGATCCAAGTAGCTATTCTCACTGTGATTTTTCCCATTTTGGATTTCCACGTAAGTCTGGTATTCTTTGTGTGGATGTGTATACGTGTTGATTAATTGCTTTATCATTCAAGAAAATTAGTAATTTTTTCTTTAATGATTGGGGTTCACATTTGGATAAGTTATTAATAATTATTGATGTTTAATCAAGTGGAAATTGACATAGAATAATTCACTCCCCCCTCAGTATATTGTGTACCCTTCAATTAGTATTAAAGCTAGGTTCCTTGGAAGAAGCCTAACAACTTGAGGTAAGGTGGGAGAGAGAGAGAGAGAGAGAGAGAGAGAGAGAGAGAGAGAGAGAGAGAGAGAGAGAGAGAGAGAGAGAGAGAGAGAGAGAGAGAGAGAGAGAGAGAGAGAGAGAGAGAGAGAGAGAGAGAGAGAGAGAGATGGAGTTAGGGTGAAGGAGATATTTTTTCCTTCACAAAAATGTGAGCATATTATAATGTGCTTGTGTTATTTTTTTCTTGTGTAATTTCAACTCTTAGGGTTGGATTTTCCTTGGGCATCAACCCAAGGGGTTAGAATTACAAATTTCAACGCCCAGAAACATATTTTTTTGTAAAATTTTAAAAATGATAGAATGTTGAGCTTGCTCTCAGTCAATTTTACATGTCTTTCAATGTTATGCTAAAAAATAACATGGTAACATTGAGCTCTCTCTTAGCTTTCTAACCATTTATTTTTTCTGCATTTCAATTATGTTAACGTTCTGATCTTTAATTTATTTTGCTAGCATCTTCATTTTTATTGAAAACCCACATATGATATTTTTGGTTCATTTTTTCCCATTCATCAAAATTTCGAAACAAATTACATTTTCAAAAACTACACTTTATTCTATACATAGCCATTTTTTAAATTTTTGACCAACTTCCAAAAAATTAGGGGGTCGCAAGCTTGATTTTTTAATTTCTAGGATGTGTCCACTGTAAGAAAGTTAAAGTAGTGGAACAACTTTCTACACTAATCTTGAGATGAGGATATTGCAAACTTTTGTAGATCTTTATAATAGACAAAAATTTAATATAAATAAACATATATAGCTCATGCATACCACGACATAGTGAATTTATATGGGGAAAACCTTTTAAGGAGAAAAACCCCACACTCTAAAAGCTACCAAATGTAATATTCAGAAATCAATAATAGATTACAATATACTAGCAAGAAAAATCCTCACAAGAGTATTACCAATGAAGATTTAGAGGAAACTCAATAGCATCACAATACACATCCATAATATGATGCCCTTATAAAATAGGCTTTCCTTCTAGGGCAAACACAACAAACAAAATATCCACCATGAGATCTATGGCCTAATGATAAATGGTCAAGATTTGCAATGACAAGTTATGCCCCCACTTGCAACCCCCCACACTCACATATTAATAGTAACTTTTTATTATTGCAAGGTCGAGACACCATTTTCCTAACATCTACTTTGAAAATTAGTAAAAAGTCATATATTCATTATAAAATTAGCGAAAAATCAATCAAAACTACATGATGTTAGATAATTTTTTATTGAAATGATTTTTGAAATATTAAAAAAGTTAACATTTTAGGGGCAACACACCAACTCTATTTCTATTTTTTGATTGAAACAAGAGAACTTTATTTGCTTCTCCTATTTAAACCCTTTAATCTTCACAATTAAAAAAAAATATTAATTTAGAAAAAAAAAAAGATTTAGAGCATTGTGACTCATGTTCTTGTCGTGTCTTCAAAAATTGAACATAACTATCTTCAGTTTCTCATCCAAGGCCAGTCCTTCCTGTTAGAAAAAAAATTGACCACTAAAGACACCCCCCTTTGGTTCCCCATTTCCATTCACATATCCAATAACATCCGCACTACTATGATTTTGGATATTGTTCCATAAGAAAATGTTAATGCAATATACCTTTACAAAACTACTATAGGAGATATTTCATAAAGCTGCATGTTTAAACTTTCCAATAAGTTAAGTTCTTCATTATAAGCTTTGATTTCTTCATTTATAATTATCCTACCTACAACTAGGTACCTAGGTGCCTTTTTTCAAGGGCTAAGTTTTCTTTTTGCCTGTGAAAATTAAAACAAAAAAAAATGAAAAAGAACTTGATGTCATCTCATAAAAATGTTTAAAAACATCTTTAAAAACATAAAAAAACTAAATTATATTTTAAGAGATATAATATTGTATTAAACATTTTTTAATAAAACTAAAAGTATAATCAATTATTTATTACTATATTAAAGAATAATTAAAAATTATTAGAAACAATTATTATAGGATAAATAATTGCCATCAATTCGGGTTAATCCGATTCAGCTCAGTGAGGAAGTCTCAACGTGGACCCCACTAGAATCAAGATGGATTAAGATTAATTTTGATGGAGTTGCGAAGGGTAATCCAGGTCCTTCAAGTGTGGGGTGCATTGCCAAGGAAAGCCAAGGCTTTGTAGTTGCTAAAGGAAAACAACGTTTACCACATGGGATGAATAATGAAGCAGAAGTGAAGGTAGCTTCAATAATTATTCAATTGGCCAAAAGAGTTGGGGTGTTGAAGTTACACCTAGAAGGGGATTCTCAACTCATTATCCATGCTATAATTCAAGGGGGATCACAATACTGAAAAATAGATCGAAAAATACAAGACATTAAGGAAAGACTTGCCTCGTTCTAAGATTTCAAAGTATTTCATGTTCGAAGGGAAAACAACATGGATGCAGATAGATGTGCAAATGAAGCCTTTGATCACCAAGTTGGAGATGTAGTTTTCGAGGTGATAAGACTATTGGTTTTAATTGTATAAAAAACTTGGGTTGAGTAGTTTTGAATTTCTATCCATTGGCCGACCAAAGGTGATGAGTTAATGCAACAATATTCAGACGATATTCAACGACAGTACAGGGGGGGGGGTGGCAGAGAATGAAATCCTAGCTCTATCTAAAGAATATATATTCAGTGTGCCTCAGACAGGGTGGTGATTGTAGTTGGCATGGTTGGCGGTTAAAGGCAGCAGTGTACCTTATGCCAGAGCATTTATGGTGACAAAGCTTGCCACACACTCCACCACCCTAGCTAGCAATATATCATCTACAATAAGGGAAATAAAATGGCTTAAACAACAAGCCAAAACTTGCTTTACTTGATTGATTTTCGACAAAGATCCAGACCTTGGCGCTTGAGGAGGTGGAAGAACAAAAAATGAAGAGCTTATTCCGCATAGAGATGGAGCCTAATTTCTCACTAAAGGTGATGAGACGAATGGTGGCCTTTTGGGGCCAAATCTCAGAAGAAAGACTCTCTAATGTCTTTTGATTTAAAGACCATGATTTCTTGACCCAAATCAATATTATGCTAGGGGAGGAATACTTAAAAGCACAATACAAGTATCGGTCGAATGTAGATATCGCCTCCATGTTCACGGCTTGGTGTTTTGAGCTGGTTGGCATACAAAAGGTGAGATGGATACTCACCGACAACATGAAGAAATAATGGCACAGAGGTCTGGAGAGCTTCCGGAAAGGGACGAAAGTGGATTTGTGTGCCCGAATAGGGTGTGGCTCCATTCGAGTGAATTTTGACCTTCTTTATGTCCATATCTCCTATGGAGTGCAGACAACAGTAAGGAGGTCCAAAGGGAGTTGGCGAAATGGGGCCCGAGAGACAATAAATTGGCAGAAGACAACTTTGGTTTGGGGTCTTCCTCCAAAAGGAAGAGAGGGCAACTGAGAGGCTCAAGGAAGAAACCACAAAGGCGTACTTTGTGGATCAAATTTCCTCCTGAAGACAATGATAACTTGGATGAATTTGCAGACCAGAAGGATGAAGATACAAACAACGAAGGTAGAGGCAAGGAACTAGAAACTAGAAATTACAAGTGGCTCTTAGTGTGCAATTTCAGTTTGTTTTTTTGGAATATGTATGTATAAGCTTTAGTACGATGGACAGTAAACTTGGTGGTAGTCGATACATGGTTTTTATATTTTGTTTCCAAATTTTTATTTCGAAGGACTGATTGGAGAAAGTTTTTGGTTGGAAAAACTTCGTGTAAATCATGTTTAGAAATCAATAGAAATCATCATTTATTGATCAAAAAGAAAAAATTGCTCAACAAAATCAATAATATTGTGTACCTAAAGTCAACCCCAAATTATTATTTCTTATTGATAAGTAGGTTACAACTTTAAGAAAACTAAATTAAATTATACTTTTAAAAATATAAGAAATAATAATATGGGATTCATAGGTAGTAGTGTTTGTATTCCTTTTGAGCAAAAACATCTTGCAGTGTGTTAATGTATGGTGGTATATATGTGTGATATCTCAAAATGAATTCGGATCATTTGTAATTCTACCAAGATTATCAAGATATAATTGTAATGTTTAGTGTTATTCATGATACAAAACGTATTGAATGCAAATTTGTTTAGAATAATCCATAGTTTAATCAAATGACTTAGAACTTATCTCTACTAGGGGAGTTCCTCCGATAACCTCGACGTGAAAAGGGGGCTAAACTCACGCTTCTACACTCCTCCTGGAAAGTGCTCTGAGATATAGCCTCGTAGCTTGATGGTGTAACTCAATAACCAGTCAGAATCAGGAACAGAAGCTATAACATTTGAATTTTCCCGCATGGCGGCCAGCCAGCGGTGCATACGACCGCACTGCTCCGCATCAGGGAATTTCAACTCTCCGAGAGTCTCAAAAGAGGCCATCCATGGAACCAGGGGCACCAGAGCAACATCCACCAAGCTCATCCTGCCGCCCATGAAAAAGGGGCCTTCGCCGATCATGCCCTTTTCCAGAGTCACAAACTGCTGCACAATATCTTTCCGTGCGGTTTCATGCTCTTCCCCGAATTTCTTCATCAACTTCAGCCCAGTTTCTATGAACTGTAAACCAAGATTGTAATCAAAGTAATTTTGGGGATTTTAGAACCCAATGAAGCAAAATACAGAGCAGGGAGAAGAAAGTAAAAGGGGGAAAATAACCTTATTGTTAATGTAATCGGCCCAGAATCGGGCAAGAGCTCTTTCGTAGGGCGATTGCGGGAGCAGAGAAGGATCTGGCCAGGCTTCCTGAATGTATTCGACGATGACCAGAGATTGAGAAATTGAGCTTCCATTGTGGAGAAGAACAGGGACCTGCTTGTATACAGGATTTGCTTTGAGGAGCAGCTCGCTTTTATTGGGGAATTTCTCCTCCACAACCTCAAATTTTACTCCCTTGTGATTGAGAGCAAGAGCGCAGCTCATTGCAAAGGGACTGGATCTTATGAGCAAGAGCTTCACCTGCTCTTCCGATGCCATGTTTCAGACAGAGCTTGTTTGTTTACCCCACTCCCACTTATGCTTCTATAGCCTTAGTCGTCAATGGATACCGTTCATTTTTTTTTAAATATCTCGTTCTTATCCACTCAGCCTACGCACATCTGCCTGTGACGAAAACTTTTGTAATTGATTATGCCTTCTTTGTGGTGATTGTGTTTTTTTAATCAAGTTTTTCAGAATATTCTGTGATCCATCATGGTTAGAAAATTCAGTAGTAGAAAGATAGATTGTTGCAGATTTAAGGAGATTATAAAGATTATGTGGTGGGGATGGGAAGGAGACAGAAGATGGCAAACAAGTTTAAAAATGTAAAAGTTATAAATAATAATATGTATAAATAATAAAAAAGAGGGTGATGGAGAAGATGGCACATCATTTGATGTGCCTCCTTTCAAAAACAATAAATTTAAAAATCTAAAAGTTATAAATAATATGTACAAATAATTGATGCTTAATTTAAGGAAGTAATTAAATTAAATAAAAAATTATAAATTATATATATATAAAAAGATTAAAATATGAATTTGATAATAATATATAAGATTTAATATCTTAGGAAGTTCAACAAGAAAAAGTACACTAATAAAATTGAATTAAATGTTGTTTTTTTTGTATTAAGTATCATTCGAGCATCTACGTTACAAACTTATTACATATTAGGACCAAGGGTCACAACTTAGAAATCCACTTTAAACAACCAATGGAAGACCAAGAGTCACAACTTAGAATTCTACATAAAGGTGTCCCTCATGGGAGTTGAACTTGGGTCTCCACATTGAGAACTCAATGCTTTAACCAACTAAGCTCAACCCCTTGGATTAATTAAATGTTGTTTAGAAAATAATAGTACTTAGAAACATTTGATGCTAAATACAGTATATGTTAATGCAAGTGTTATTAGTAAGTGTATTACATAGAATAAGACGTGGTTTAATGATGTTAGGAAGGAAGGAAGGAAAATTGACATAAGATATATAATGAGTGCCAAACTAATATAATTTAAGTGCTTTAGAGACAAGCAATAATAATATTGGAGATATTAAAATTAATATAAGACATAATTAAATTGCTAGATAATAAATAAACAAAACAAGAAGCTAATATATAATAATTACAACAAAAAATAATATATGAGGAATGATCAAGAATGTATAATATAATAACAAACAGTTAATGAACTAAAATAACATCAAATTATTAATAGAGGCTAGTAAGTTGCGAGAAGAAACACAAAATAGTAAACACGTAATAGAGAAGACAAAAAAAGAAGCAACAAAAGAAAAGAAAAGAAAATTAGATTTATAAGATGTTAGAAAAACAAAAAACAAAAAACAATTTAAAATTTATTCGTTAATCTTTTTAGAAGATCACCTAAATATTTGGATTGATCATAATTTCTTTGTTAACATTTTTTTATATAATAAATTTGTCCTATTGCAATGTACACCTAGTCAGAACATTTGCTTAATTCAAATAGAAAACTATACTAGAATGGATGTTTAAACTTAATCATTATTATTAATTTGTATCTTGTTTTTAGCTTATGTGATTTTGATATTTTAGCTAAGTTCTTTTGTGTTGTAAGATCATGGTAGAAAATCGTTTCTTCGTATCTAACATGATTGATATGCTCACGATCAAGCTAGCATTTGATTTATTTTAAAATGTATATTATGTTGTAGTAAATATTCATTTTTAGGATGATATGTGTTTGATCCCTTTTGAACAAAACTATCTTGTATTGTCATAATGCATGTTGGTGCATATGTGTGATGTCTTCAAATCAACTTTGACCATTTGTAACTCTTTTCAAGATTACCAAGATATAATTGCAAGTGTTTAGTGTTATTTGGGAATCTAAATAAATTGAATGCAAATTTGTCTAGAATGTCACGGTAATTTTCAATTATGTGCATGTAATTAATTAGGGATTTCATTGATGACAAATAATAACAACTATTCAATAGCAATTGTAATAAGAAATTTGTGTGGCTTTGCTTTGTAGTTAATGCCATTGATTTTATTTATTTGCAAGATGTGTAGATCATTAAATTTAGTGAACATAAGCTAGGCATATATCATAATAGGTAAGAGGCTTTCTTTATATTTGCACATTGGATATAGTTTTTATTATTTTGGCAACAAGATGAAAAAGGAAAAGTGATTCAAAAAATTCACTACTAGATATCATAGATGTAGTAATTACAAGTTACTAAATAAACATGTAGTTTGCAATCTTGATGCAATGTTACAAAATGATGACACATTCAAAGTCAAGTCGTTAATATACAATATAAGAAACTATATTTTCAACTAGTTATGTACAGTTCCAATACATTTCTATTCAATTGTGCAATAGAACTATTGACATATTTTGAAATTATCATGTAAAAGATTATCTACATATAATTTTCTCTTACAAATATGAACTTGTTACAAGTTACTAAAGAAACATGTAGTTCACAATCTTAATGCAATTTTACGAAATGATGACATTTTCAAAATAAAACCATTAATATACAATATAAGAAACCATCTTTTCAATCTGATATGTACACTTCCAATACACTTATATTGAATTGTGCAATAGCTTATCTTTAAAATTATCACACAAAAAGATGATCGACATGAAATTGACCCACAAACACAACGACTTACATAATTTTAGATGATATATATCTATATCAAATGTGACTATTTATAATATTAAATTATAAAATGCATAGAATATTTTGTATTTAATAAATAGTCAAATGACTTGGCATATAATTATGTTATCTCTTTTTATAAAAGGAATAAAAATACTTGCATTTCAACGGTATATCACATGATCCTTCATAATTCAAAAGCAAAAGAATGAGAGCATATAGAAGACAAACTTATTAGTTCCCGCTTCTTGCCGGCAGGCACTATAGCGGAGGGCTCTTACATTAACCGGTGATTAATGCGATGGCAATGGACCAATCAGAAACCATTGTTTCCAAATATTTTGCATTTGCTAGTATTCGCACACGTGAACTTGCGTATTTTTTAAACAAAATGTTTTAAGAAAATTGTTTGGCATTTAATGGTTGGCTTTGTTTACGGTGTGCAGAGGCTTGCCCGTTTCTCAATGAGAGAGAACACACGAGCCCAAAGGAAGTTGCAGGGGCCGCCAAAACAAATTTTTCTAGACCGCAGCTGGTAAAAACATGGCCGCAAAACAAAACCCACGGATTGAAGGCAACATTTGGCGAGATTGCATGCAGTATGGATTCGAGCTACACAGTTGCCGATTAGGATTCCTGTTTGCAAATGACAGGTGTGCTATGTCAGTTCCTGCCATGAATGGGTTTTAACATTGTTGCCTCTATTATACTTCATTTCAATCTTTCCTATGAAATGTGATGGGCTAATTGACCTTTAATTTCTTGCAGACTGCCACAGGAGCATAGACGGGTGGCGATTAGGGTTCTAGTTTTGCCATTATTAAATTTCAGAGGCTGCGGTTTTCTCAGTCATCATCTCGAGTCTGCTTCTCCACTCCCCCATGCCCTTCTTTCCAGATACTTTGGTGACCTCGGGCTTTCTCTGTGCATCTATTTCTCACGCACTTCCTTCAGTTCGAATCTGGGACTTTGCCCAAAACGTTGAGATAACACAGAGGTAAGATCATTAAGTTTAGTGGGATGACTATATCTCTATTTTGTTTTCTGAATGACTAAAATGAGTGCATGCATTATGGATAGTATATTCTTATTTGTTGGATATAAGCAGTGTGAAGTTTTAGCATCTTTTCTATTTTACATGTTTGGTGTTGCTAACCTGCGTGATTATGTAATCTAATATCATTTTTCTTGGAATCTACTATTATTTGGTTGATCTGCATCAATCATCTTTCAACATTAGTGGTTCAAGCAAGTGGGTTGCAATCTAAACATTGTTACCCTTGAGTTAATTAAACCCTTATTTTTTTAATTATTCTGTCAAGCGATTTGTAGATGTTAGAATTTTCATATAGGTATGCAGTGCTTATTACGTATCCTTCCTTTTCTTCGTCTGGTTGGATTGCATGCAATAGCTTTGTGCAGAGCATTGTAATATCTCTTTGAATACCAGACCATTTTATCAGATCTCTCAGGGTTCCTCATCTCGAATGCTTTTCTTTTAGATGATGGCACTGTTGTTGCAGAGGCTATGGCGATGTGTAATTATATAGCTCGAGGTAAGAAAAATACTTTTCTCTTTGCTACCAATTGCCATCACAGACGTTTGATGTGTAATTTTTCTTTATTGTTTATGGTGTAGATTGGGGATTGTAATGTTTGTGAACTTAACTTTAAATTCTTCCTCTTTGAATCAATTAGTGATTGTTAGTTATATATTTTTCCTGTTGGAAGGCCATGACTTTTGTTGACATGATTGATATTGCATATTGGTTGTTTATTAGATCATACAGAGTTTTTCTTGCATCGGGAACCTTGGGTTTAGATTTTTTTTCACTTTTTCATGGATAGTAAGGATTTTGTTCTTTGTTTTTTGTATGTTTTGGTGATTTTTCATCTTCCCATTTTGAAGGGAAAGAACAATTAGGCAATGGTCCTGGACTGGTCTGCTCTACTTTTTTCATCCGGTGCTATAGAGAATATTTTGTAGCAATTTACAGTAGAAAGGATTCTATTCAAGAGAAAAAAATTAGCTTTTTGCTACAGTTTTCCAGTGTTCTGCATTCAAAACTACAGTGTGCAGTACCAATAGAAAGAGTTCTACAGGTGAGGGAAACATCTAGTCCCCCTCTCATAGGATTAAACAAACATGAAAAATTGGAGCCAAAGTCCTCTTCACTTGGACCAAATCCTCTTAAGTATAATTAATGGGCTGACAAGCTTGTTTAGTTTCCCACGTGTACCTACAATTGCTTGTGTTGAAGTTTGTGATAGTATTTTAGGATGTCATTAAAAAATAAAAACAGAAAATGGTTGTTAAGATGTTAAAAAGCCTATAAAACAATTGCCCTATAAAATCCCTTCAAGCACAGTATAAGAGACTCCAATAATAGATCATTTGTCTTTACTCTTTACAGAGTGTGTGATCAAAGGCAATAACGCCATAAACTTTTTCAAGATAGTTCCTCGAAAGAAACTATCACACTATAAGATCCCTTCAAGCACAGTATAAGAGGCTCCAAATAATAGATCATTTGTCTTTAGAGTGTGTGTGATCAAAGGCAATAACAGACTAATCATATACCTAGAGAACAATATACTCTTAACAGATTCAAATGTGCTATGAAAAGAAGCAAATTAAAACATGAGAGAGTTCGAATATCATATAAGGGTTATCGACAAGAGAGATGATTCAAGAATAAAGAACAATGAGACACAATGCTAGAACTGAAGTTGCAAGATAAATTATGCAAATGTCAGATGTATGATGCCTTCATTCATTGAATAGAGTTATTTATTCTTAAATACCTTAAATAACAACCATGTTCAATTAATATGCGAATGTGGAAAATGAAGGTACATCATATCAGTAACAAGAAATGAACCAACAAATGCAACCCCTTGCATTCTGTTGGTTCATTTTCTCTGTTTTTTCTTTTTTGGAACTGCTACAAAACGGTTGCACAGAACAAGGATGAAATGTCAGTGTTGTGCAACGTATAAGGCAAGGAGTTAGAGCTTTGTGGAATGTCATGCGTTCTTTGGAAAAACCTGAAGATTATGGTGAAGATGGAATATGTCACAATCAAAGTGCCAGATTCTCCAAGATCACTGTGAATTGTTTTTGACCCCCTCTCTTTTTAATTTTAACTGATTTCAAACCAAATATTCTATTTGAAAGAAGTTACGTCTACATACTTTTAAGTTTTATATATTTGCTTGATATATGTCAATTTTTTCTAATTTTGTACTCTAATGTTTTTGCTCAATTTCTTTTATCAAGAACATGTTTTATTTCAAACTTGTGTATTTCAATTGATATAAACACGGCTGCCATGGAAAAATCTATTAGTAAAGTGTTGTTACTATTTTCACTAATTATGAAAGAACTTTGTTTGTTCAATTATGTGAATTTGGTTTCCTTTGAGAATTGTATTTTATTTCTCTTCAGCTACCTACCGGTAGCTTATATTCTTTGTAAATTTGCCTTGTTCAATATTAAAAAAAAATCCCATAGCAGTCAAGTGAATTGGATTGTCAAATTTTGAAACTTGATTAAATTGGAATGGGGCTATAATATCTTTCAATGAATAATATAAATAGAACAATAAATAAAACCATAGCTATTCCTATGGGCCTTGCTGACATCAAGACACAAATTTCACAGTTTCCATCCAAAGCTTCCTCCATATGCTACTCTTATAGTTTTTTTGGTATCCTTTTGTGACTGGCCTCTTAATCCTTGCCTGTACATCCCCTCCAGACCCGTAGTAATTAATTTCCTAATATCTCAAAAACCATTGTCTCTAAGGTTACAGTGTTTCAGAGTTTGTAATGTTGCAGGGTATATACAAAGTGGTATTTCTGGAAAGGCTTCTGAAACTTCCAAACAAATGTTGATAGCTGGAGTAAAGTCCTCTCTACGACCCTTAACCTGTATCTTTCTGCCTATGCAAATACCAGAGCTTTGGAACAGGGTATGGGCATCCATCAAAGCATAAGATAGGGAGCTTTTATCAGATATTGCAATTAGACATGTACACAAAATGTGGAATCATATACAAGATATGTGAACTGTTTGTCAGAATGCCTCAAAGAAATGTGCAGTCTTAGACTACTATGACTACAGGATGCGTGCAAAAATAGAATTATTAAGAAGGCTTAAGGATTTAGAAACTCTCAAGGAAATGCAAATAGTAGGCATAAAGCCATGTTATTTGCCAAGTGTCCTCCCAACACACAAATGTGGTTGGCGGGTATCCAACCAAACTACAAAAATTATGGATTTGCTGAAAAGTCTTTAGAAACTTTCAAACAAATGCAAATGGTAATTGTAATGCCGAACTCCACAATCTTTTTCCTTCCTCCACAGTGACTCTTGGCTGCTTCTATCCTTCATACAGTACAATCCTTGTTCTTCCCCACAAGGAATGGCATAGCGAAGGCTTGCCTATCCCCTCATGTGGCCAACATGCCTTTGCATTATCTCATCTTTGTCTCCTCCTTTTCTTCGAACCAGTCAATCTGCACTTCTTTTCCCCTCGTCCTTCCAATTTTCTAAATGGAAATGGGTGCAATATTATGCTTTATTAATGGCATGGACATCCCTTTCATTCCTAGCACCATGCCTTCTATTTTTCTTTTATTGAATAAATGAATAAGGTATTAATAAGTTGTTATGTCTATACCGGAAAGAGGTAACTAAGGAGATAGGGCCATGGTCTTCATGCCTATACCAGAAGTTTACCGGACAAGGGTTTAAGATTAAAGCTAAGTTTCGTTTAAGATCGGAAAGTAAGGAGTTCAAGTAGAACCTAGGGTTTAGGGTTTATGACTAGAAAATGCATTGGCTTTTCCAGAGTTCAATAAAGTCTTCTATGTCGGACATTATTGCAATGGCTTTTGAACGGTAGTAAATGGCTTAATAAGCAAAGAGTTATTTCAACAACCAAAAATAGTAGAAGAGAATTTTATAGGGTGAAAATTTTGATTACCGAGGCTCCCTATTTGATGTCCCCAACTTCGACAAAGTCTTTTGCGTGGAGTATGATTTCAGTGGCATTCATGACACTCTAATTGATTTACTACAGGAGAGATATTTTCAGCAAGCAGAGCCAGCCGAAAAGACTTCAAAAATGCTTAAAATTTTCATTACTGAGCATCCTTTTAGGCCTTTTCAAATTTTGATAAAGTGTTGCATATGGAATGTGATGCTTCAGGATCAATGACTGGAGGAGTATCAAGCCAAGATGGGAGGCCTTCCGTCAGGCTCTTACCAAATTTATGTTGGAAATTGGGGCGTGAATGCCTGCATTAGATTGTTCTCTGTAGTTTCTATTTGGTTTCATAGTTTCTAGTTTACATTTAGCAATTATTTTGTTTAGAATTTCCCTCAAACTCTTCAACATGACATAGTAAGTTTGCTATGGTTTAAAGGAAACAATCCTCTATTAATTTATTCTATTTAATGACAATGTTGTTTTTCAAGCATTGCTTATGAAAAGCTGCTCTGTTTTTGTAAAACGTGAGGGAGTATAAGATACCTGTCAAACTAGCAAGCAACCCTTTCAATAAAACACAAATAGAACAGACTATGCAACTATTTCATAAATTAGCTTTCGACCTAGAAATGGAACTAGGTGAGGAGCTGAAGTATTTTCTCTTGGTTTTAAATAATAGGTATATGTGCTTCCTGTACGATTGAGAGCAAATGAACTCATTTAGTAGAGCTAAGGAGCACCTGATAGGCCATTCAAGTTGCAAAAGCACATCTGCAAAATGTGTCGACTTCATCAATTCTTGTTTCTATTGTAGTCTATTAAAAAATTCAATTTCCTTCCTTTCTTAGATAAATCTATTGTGCGCAGGAGTCTTTTATTTGAGAAAAAGAAGGGAAAACATTCTCCCAGGCAATCTGCAAGACAACGCAAGAAGACGAAATGACACAAATGCAGGTATGGTTTCCTCAACTTTATTTAGGGCTTTTTCCCAAACAGTTCGCGTGCCCTATTTATGCTCCCATAGTTTGCATAGATATGGCAATTGCAACTACAACATTTGACAAAAATCCCATTTCCATTACATTTTGATGTATATCCATACCCTGTTCTATTTGAATGATATTGAGAGGTTGCCTCCTTGTTCTCTACTTTACCATCTAAAATTTTCCCTTTATTTTCTTAGTCTCCTCTGCCTTCAACTAAACAAAATTAATCTTGTTTGCTTATATTACCAGTTATGTAATCAAACTGTAATCAAAATATATTTTCCCTGTCATACTTATCATTGTTAATTGTCTTGTTGTCTGTTAAGCTAACTACCAAATTTAATGCACTATGCAGGTCTTTGAATGCAGAAGATGAAAACAATCACAAATCCTGCAGAGAAGCTCAGGACAGACATAAAAGTCTACAAAGAAATTGAATCAGAAAATGCAAATGAAATTAAACAGTTCACTACCATTATACTAGTTTTGTACATAGTCAACTGACAAACAATGCTCAGTACTGTTTTGTCAAGACATGCAATCAATCATTTCTTGCTTCGTTTTGTTGCTTAATTTTGTGACTTTACTTTGTTGTGAAATCAAAGCTATAAGAAATTGTTTTATGCTTTTATTTTTGGGTTCATTTCTTGCTTTGTTTTGCTCTTTAATTCCATGACTTTACTTTATTGTGAAATCAAAGCTATAAGAAATTGTTTATATTTTAAGTATTAGTAAACTACAAAGCAACCAGGTTCAAAATTACAAATCTAGATCAGTAAACACAAGCAACAAGCAATGACTCCCCGCAGGAACTTCGCTGCTTGCAGCTCTTGTTCAATATGTATCGATCGAATCAAATCCTGGTTTTCGAAACTGTTAACACAGAAATTGGTTCAACAAGAACAGAAATGTGTCCGCCATGACCAGAACTGAAACATCAAAACAAATTAAGCTTGAAACAAAACACCCTTTACAGTCTTACGTAGGCTACACTACAGTTCTTGTTTAAAATATGGCAGAAAGACGAAGAGGAAAAGGGCTATACTAAACCCAATTCTACACTCCTCCCTCCAACAATCCTCCTGGATGATGCTCTGAGATATATTGTCGTACATTGATGGTGCTATTCAATAGCCAGTCAGAGTCAGGAACAGAAGCTATAACATTTGGATTTTCCCGCATGGCAGCCAGCCAGCGGTGCATACGACCGCACTGCTGCGCATCGGGGAATTTCAAGTCTCCGAGAGCCTCAAAAGAGGCCATCCATGGAACCAGGGGCACCAGGGCAACATCTGCCAAGCTCATCCTGCTGCCCAAGAAAAAGGGGCCGTCGCCGATCATACCCTTTTCCAGAGTCTCAAACTGCTGTACAATATCTTTCCGCGCTGTTTCATGCTCTTCCCCGAATCTCTTCATCAATTTCAGCCCAGTTTCTAAGAACTGCAAAACAAGATTTCAATCAAAGTAATTGGGAGTTTCAGAGGCCGTTGAAGGAAAATACAGAGCAAGGAGAAAGAAAGGAAAAGGGGGAAAATAACCTTTTTGTTAATGTAATCGGCCCAGAATCGGGCAAGAGCCCTTTCGTAGGGCGTTTGTGGGAGCAGAGAAGGATCTGGCCAGGCTTCCTGAATGTATTCGAGTATGACCAGAGACTGAGAAATTGACCTTCCGTTGTGGTGAAGAACAGGGACCTGCTTGTATACAGGATTTGTTTGGAGGAGCAGCTCGCTTTTACTGCGCAAATTCTCCTCCACAACCTCGAATTTCACCCCCTTGTGATTCAGAGCAAGGGCGCAGCTCATTGCAAAGGGACTTGGTCTTATGAGCAAGAGCTTCACTTGATCTTCTGATGCCATGTTTCACACAAATCTTGTTTGTTTACCCACTCCCACTTATGCTTCTAATACCTAGCATTACTCGTCAACGCATCCCATTCATTATTATTAGCCGATATGCTTTGTTTTAAGTGGACTTGTTCCACTACATTTTCCCGTGAATGTTGTCTCACGCCGTTAAATCTTGATTTCCCGTTTCCGATTGTTTTTTCTGTCGTTTTTCGTTTGGAATGTTTTTGTCAGCGTTGGGGGAGAGCAAAATAATACGACTCATCCATATTCCGCTTCCCCAGCCTTGTAATGCTCAGAGCGGTTCCATTAGAGGCACCGCCCCCGCCCTTGTATTTATAAAAACTTTATTATGTTTTGCAAACATGCGTGTCTTTGTTTTTTACTATTTAGTTTTTCTTAACAGTTAAAGTTTTAAAATTAGCTTTATTAAATTTTTTTTATTTATAATTAACATTTAGCTTAAAGTAATTTGTTTTTTATTTTAATATTTATTAAAAATTTATTTACTTTTAAATATTTATAAACAATAATCATTAAAAATAAAATTTTAATTATAATTTTTTAAAGTAAATAATATTAATTTTTTTTTTCAATTTTAAGTTTTAAAAATAGCTTTTTCAAAAATAAATTACTCATAATTACAAAGAATAAGAATAAATTAAAAAGTTTTTTGATTTTGAGTTTTAAAAATAAATCTAGGAATAATAAATTCTTCATAATTTATATTTAGTTAAAAATATTTTTAGATAATGATTATTAAAATAAAATTTTTAATTACAAATAATAAGAGTAAATTAATTTTTTTTTCAATTTTAAGTTTTAAAAATTAATTTAATAATAAAAAATTATTTATATTTGATAATTAATAAAAATTAAGTTGTTTTAAAATATTTTTAAACTAATAATCAAAATAAAGTAATAAGCAATCAATCATTATAAAAAATAAAAATTTCAATAACAAATAATTTAATAATAAATTAATAAATTATTAATTAAAATTTAATTGCAAAACATTGTAATCAATTATTCATATTGTGAGATTCTACCCATGATTTTTCCTCCTTAAGGTTTTCCACATAAATATAGTGTTCTTAATGTGCATTGTGTTTTGGGGTTTCATGTTTCATTATTGCAGAAATAAGATAATTGTGGTTTGAAGTTTAAGAGATTAAAAATAATATTGTTTAAGGTCCAACTAATTCACACCCCTCTTACTCCTATGGTGTGTTCAACAATCAAATACGTAAGGGATGAATCTTTTTGACTTGTTTGTGTGTAACCTTAGCTACTTTAACATACTACAATTTTTAGGATTTGTACTGTAACGATCCAAAGGAGGACGGTATGGACCCTATGAGCTAATGATGGGGTGGCATATATTAGTGAGATTGTTGCACTTGTCCAAATCCCTCACTAATTATCAAACCCATTTTCATGTAGTTACATGATATGGTAGCGCAAGCCATAGGTTGAACTTCTTCAAAAATTTAAATCCCAGTGAATTGTATATATATATATATTTTCTTTTTATTTTAAAAAAAATACCTTAGGGTTTCATAATATCAATAGGTGGTAATACTTGACCATCAAAATACCTACAAATCAAACATGATTATATAGGTGATAGCAGTCTTTAAGCATTTCATTATTGTTTTGATCTTCTTTATTTGCTCTGTCATCCTAAGCTTAGACTTAAAACTCCCAGTAAAGTGTGAACACTAAATAACAACATATGTAAGATGTAAGGGATACATTGAGAGGAAATGTTAATTGTTAAAATAGTATAATATTTTATTCACAATCAATAAATTATTAAATATATTATTGATTTTATTTTAATATTGTTCAATTATGTCAAGACAGTGACAATAAGATAAGGATCACCATGTCATGATTGTATTTAAAAAATAAAACAAATTCAACTAATTATTTAAATATAAATACAATTGTACAAATGGAATCAATGATATAAATAAATAAGAGTGAAAATAAAGAAAAAGACAAGCTTTGGTAAAGTAGCATCTATATATGTAAGATGTAAGGGATACATTAGAGGAAATGCAAGGGAATAGTATTTGTTAAAATAATAAAATATTTTATTCACAATCACTAAATTATTTATATTATTGATTTTATTTTAATATTATTTAATTATGTCAAGAGAGTGACAATAATATTTTATCGTCATATCATGTTTGTCTTATAACTAGCACTTGCACCAAAAGGGGAGGTGCAAGGGTTACACCGATAGTAAAATATAGTTAAATAATATATTTGGAAAAACTAAATTTAAAAGTGATAATAACTTATTAGTAAATCTAAATCATTTAATATACTTAATAAAATGATCATTTAATATATTCAATAAAATGTGAATATTTGTGGAAGATTCAGTGTCCAATAGAATATTAAAATAATATTATAAAAAATCCTAAATAATATAATATTATTAAAAACCCTAAATAATTTATAGGAAGATATGGTTTAGAATAATATGATATTAAAATCTAAGGAGGCATTATTTTGAGAAAAATAGAATGAAAGTAATAACTCATTAAATTAAAAACCATAATATGATATTAAAATCTAAGGAGGCATTATTTTGAGAAAAATAGAATGAAATAATAACTCAATAAATTAAACTTAGAATAAATATAATGGAGTGTAGAATAATTTCAACACAAAAAATAAAATAACAAGATATGTACAATTTTTTTTTTCTATTTTAAGAATGTAACAAATAATTTAGAATGGGTGGATGAAAATTTAAGTGAAGAGTATTCTTTTCACAAAAAATAATTCAGATTTGTTTTTATTACCATTTTTCTTTGTGGAGGAAAGTAAAATAGAATCGTCCATAGATCATTTAATATAGTTAATAAAATGTGAAGATTTGTGGAAGATTAAGTGTCCAATAGAATATTCAAATAATATTATTAAAAACCCTAAATAATTTATAGAAAGACATGGTTTAAAATAATATGATATTAAAATCTAAGGAAGCATTGTTTTGAGAAAAACAGAATGAAAGTAATAACTCAATAAATTAAACTTGGAGTAAATATAATGGAGTGTAGAATAATTTCAACACATAAAATAACAAGACAGGCAGAATTGTTTTTCCTATTTTAAGAATGTAACATATAATTTAGAATGGGTGGATGAAAATTTAAGTGAAGAGTATTCTTTTCACAAAAAATAATTCAGATAAATAGAAAAATATGAATCGCCCATAGATTAAAGTTGGTTGATGATCAGAAGAAAATATGATTTTTTTTTTATAGTTTTTCTATATGTTAGTAATTGTCAATTTTGGAGGCCTTCGGGGCATTTTCAGTCCTTGAAAGTTTGGGCATGTCTTTAGAACGTTGTCATAGGCAGGTTCTTGTAGGACTTCGCTCCTAACTCTTGGAGACCTTTCCAACAAGTTAAACGACCCTTCGAATCTCACAAACTACTATATGTTGGATTTTCGAATGGAATAGATCACTTTTTGGCTTGCTTCAATTCTGTGCTATCTTGTTCATCCACAATATCACAGGTTCATCCACAATACGACAGGTTCTCACTTAGGTGTTGTCGTCCGAATCCATAATTAGATCAGTTGACTAAATGTTCATAAATAAACTATTTTAGAAATCAATACAATTTAAAATTATTAAATATGTTTCCACAATACTAATTACATCTTTACAAACACAATAAGATCTAATATAAAATAAAAATAATATAAACAAACATAGTTAAAATGACATAATTAAAAATAAGCACATTAAAAGATGATGTTTGTATATAAGAAATAAATGTTAAAATTCTATTATAGATTTAATGAATGTTTTTATTAAAAAAGAACTTAATAATCTTAAATTTATTATTTCTATAAATATCCACTTATTTTTATAATTTTATCATTATCTATTTTTAAAATTTTAATAATATTTTAAAACTATATAACTATATGTTTAAAAGCATTTCTCTCAAAAAAATAAAAATAAAATAATATTAAACTAAATTTAAATTTTTTAAAACTACTAAATTTATATTAAACAAAATAAATAATATGAATCACAAATCAAATCAATATTTAAAATTTAAAAAATAAATAACTGAATGAATAATTTTATTCAAAATAATATGAATCACAAATCAAATCAATATTTAAAATTTAAAAAATAAATAACTGAATGAGTAATTTTATTCAATTATTATAACTGGCAACAATATAAAGGGATATAGTGGTTGCTATGTTAGGCACGAAAAGAGCAGCGAAAGAAATTTGAAAAAAACATGCACACACACCATGCTCTATACCATTGTCATGAAACTGCAGAAAAACACATTAAAATATACGAAAAACATAATGACGAAAGCAAGGATTTCACGATACTACATGGAAAATATTAATTCGTTTTGTACTTTTCTTAACCTTCACGTAAGGCCTTCGCTTTGCTTTACAATAACGGAAAAATATTGGGGAAAAAACGGAGTTTACCTGACACCACATTCGATTTCTTTGCCAGCAAAATCATTGTTTATCTATTTTCCGGGACACTATTTTCTTCAGGCATGAGACAACTTTTCCGGGAAGAAGTAGAGTGGTAAGTCCACGTATAACAAAAGTCTATTGGCTAAAAAGCCTATAACAACTCACGTAATTAAATAAAACTAATCAACACACAAATATAGATAAAACTAACACAAATAAATATAAATACAATTGTATCAATGGAACCAAATAAATTATAAAGTGTATTATTGATTTTATTTTAATATTATTATTTAATTATGTCATGAGAGTGACAATAAGATAAGGATCGTCATAGCATGTCATGATTGCATTAAAAATAATAGTAAAGTCAACAATTATTTTAAAAATTAAGATTATAACAACTCACATAATTAAAAATAAAACAAATCAACATATACATATAGATAAAACTATAGGAATGGAATCAAATGAAATTATAAATAAACAAAACCGAAAAGAAAGAAAATGAACAAAAGAAAAGACACAATGAAGATAAGAATTTTAAAATATTAGATTTGGTTTTGGTTCATTGTACTTACTAATTATTTAAATTATTTAAGGGATTTGATCAAAAATAAAATATGTTAAATCATTATCTATATTAATATTTTTCAATAATATATTTAGAAGACTTCACAAATATTTCCCTTATATATAATTTTTTTTTTTAGATATATATCTAGATTAATATTAAATACAATTCAATTTATCTTAAATAAATCCAAATAAAAGATGCAATGATCATGGATACTAATAATTAGTATCTAATAAAAAATTAAAATAAATAAATAAAAAATAATAATTTGCAAATAATTGTAAAGTAACATTAAATAATACTTAAGCAAATAAAATAATTGAAAATTAATCTCTTGTCATTTTTTAGATAGATGTATATAAGATATATACACTTGTTAGTAATGTGATAATATAGGTGTTAATGTTTCTTGTTTATGGGAATGATCAAGTTGATCCCTCTTTTAATCCAAAGCGAATGAAAAATGGATCCTGCTAGAGGTGGGATGGGTATTAGTGAAATTTGATGGGGTGACTCAAGGAAATCCCTTAACCGGGTCACATCTAGCAATGTGTTTTGTAATCTTTAATAGGATTGGCTTTTAACCGAGCATACTCTAGAAGAGTATATTTCTTAGTGGGTCCGAAATCCCACAGTGGTTTTTCCCTATTTGGGTTTCCACGTTAAATTTGGTGTTATGAGGTTTATATTGTTCATATGCTTTTGAGTTTGCATGTTTGATAGTTTTTTATTATATGACTGATATATGTTACTGAGGTTGAATCTGATGTTTTTATGGATGAATAAGTTTGTATGATTCACCCCCCCCCTCTCATCTTGTTGGCTATTGGATCTGTACCTATATTAAGTATCAGAACTATCAATTGGTATCAAGGAAAGTTTAAAGGCACTTGAGTTAAAGATCCAAAGATGTATAAGTGGGATGCACCTAAGCTGAATAAGTCAAGTTTCTCTACATGGCAGAAAAGGATGAAGCTACATCTATCAGGAGTTGGAGAATATGCTATATACTATCTGGAGAATGATTTTGTTGCACCGAGCACCTATCCATTGACTATGGAAGAGATAAAGGCAAAGCAAGAACACATTCAAGCAATGATTGAAATAACATCTGCATTGACCGATTCTGAGTTTAATGATCTAGAAGGCTACAATGATGCAAAGGCAATGTGGACTAAGCTCATATCTGTATATGGAGGAGATGAACATGTTCAAAGAGAAAAAGTTGATAGTCTAAGAGGACAACTTGAATCTATGAGGATGAATGAAGATGAGAACATAACCCAGTACAGTACAAGACTAAAGGAGATTGTAAATCAAATCAAAGGAGCAGGAGGAACTATTGAAGAAAAGGATGTGACAAGTAAGTTGTTAAGAACCCTTCTACTTGCCTATGCAATCCGAGTATCTGCAATCAATGAATTGAGGTCTGTACCTAATATGCCAGTTTCCTTGGATGCTACTATTGGTAAGCTACATGCATTTGAGTTAAGTAATTTTGATAACAGTGGGTCATCGGTAAATAAAGTTGAATCTGCATTTAGTTCTTTTCATCTGAATGAATCTAATGATTACAATGAAAGAAAGTATAAGTACTCTGAAGAAGATCACAGTGGAGCAAGTGAAAGATTTCAGAAGAACATGGAGGAGGTACATAAATTGTATGAAGAAATTAGAAAGCAAGAAGAGTTTGAAGCACTATTGGCCAAAAGGTTACCAAGAGGCAAAGGTAAGTATAAAGGAAAACTACCCTTGAAATGTTTCAATTGTGATAAGATTGGACATATGGCTTCTAACTGTCCTGACAAAGATTTCACTGAAAAGAGAGATTACCGAGATGACAGAAAGAAAGATAATCATTATAGAGGACACCGAGACTTCAAAAGAAGAGATAGAAAGACATGCTTAATTGCTGATGAGGAATCTGAAGATGATAAATCAGATGAGACTGATACAGAGGAAGCTGTTTATGTGGCTATCAAGGATGGATTAGATGAAGAAAGGTATGAAGAAAAAGCCTTATATCTCACATAAACACTAATGATTCTTGGATTATAGATAGTGGATGCTCACATCATATGATAGGAGATAAACACAAGTTTGTTATGTTAGAAGATTATGATGGAGGCTATGTTAGATTTGGTAATGATGCACCATGTCCGGTAAGAGGTAAAGGATCCATAACACTTCTTGATAAAGCAAGATGCAATGATGTTTATTGGGTTGAAGGTTTGAAATACAATTTGTTGAGTGTAGCACAACTAAACAACACAGGTTACCAAATAGAATTTCAAAAAGGAATTGTCAAAGTTCATGACAAAAATGGAAAGTTAGCTGCTACCATGACACAAACAAAAGGTAATACATTTCACCTTGACTCTACTCACAACAAGTGTTTGCATGCAAAGATTGATAACACCTGGTTATGGCATAAAAGGTTTTGTCATGTTAATTTTGATAATCTGATCAAGATAAGTAAGAAACACAGAGTAAGAGGTCTACCGAGTCTTGAAAAACCTGAGAATGCTATGTGCCAAGGATGCCAAATGGGTAAGATGACAAGATCCAGCTTTACAAGTAAGTCCTACACTTCTAAGGGAATTTTAGATCTTGTGCACATTGATCGTTGTGGTCCTATGAAAGTTCAAAGTTATTATGGTGATAAGTATTTCATATTATTTGTGGATGATTATTCAAGGATGATGTCAGTAATGTTTTTAAAAGAAAAATCATAAGCTTTTCAAATGTTTAAGTGGTACAAGGCTAGAGTTGAAAATGAAACAGGAAGACAACTGAAATGTCTTAGATCAGATAGAGGAGGAGAGTTCACATCTGATGATTTCAACCTATTTTGTAATTATCATAGTATTAAAAGACAAGTCTCTGCACCGAGGACTCCACAGCAGAATGGAATAGCTGAAAGAAGAAACAGATCTATTGTGGATTGTGCTAGAACACTGATGATTAAGAAGAAGGTTCCACAAACATTTTGGAGAGAAGCATTAAGCACAACTGTTTATACTTTGAACCGAGTTCAATTGAAGAAAGGTACTTTGAAGACACCTTATGAAATCTGGTATGGCAAGAAACCTAATGTAAGTTATTTTAAGATCTTTGGAAGCAAATGCTATGTTCATAAAGATGATAGAAATGGCAAGTTTGATCAGAAAAGTGAAGAAGGAACATTTCTAGGATATTCTTCTAGAAGCAAAGCATTTAAATGTCTGATCAAATCATCTAACAAAATAGTAGAAAGTGCAAATGTGAAAATTGATGAATTTGCTAAAAGAACCGATGACAGGAATTCCAAAGAACCAGAAGACTATGATGAATTTGTCTATGTGCAATTGAAGAGTCCTACCGAGATAACTGTTGAAGGAAATGAGGAAGATATCCAGTTACCGAGTGATGAAGAGTATCATACAGAGCCTATCGAGCCTGTATTAGCTAAATATGTCAGAAGACACCATGCACCAAGTCAGATTATAGGAGATAAGGATGATCCAGTGATGACAAGGAACAAACTGAGACAGAACACATGTTTGATATCTGAATTTGAACCGAGAATAGTGAAAGAGGCATTCAACAGTGAAGATTGGATAAATGCTATGACTGAAGAGATTGATCAAATCAAGAAGAATGACACATGGACACTGGTCCCAAGACCGAAGGACAAAAATGTAATCGGTACAAAGTGGATCTTCAGAAACAAGCTAAATGAGAAAGGTGAGGTCATTCAGAACAAAGCAAGATTGGTTTGCAAAGGTTATGCCCAAGAAAAAAGAATTGATTATGGTGAGACGTTTGCACCTGTTGCTAGACTTGAAGGAGTTAGAACATTGTTGGCATATGCTGCTTACAAAAACTTCAAGGTATATCAAATGGATGTAAAATCTGCATTTCTGAATGGAATATTAGAAGAAGATGTTTTCATTGAACAACCTGAAAGATTTGTTGAAGACAATAATAAAGATCAGGTATGTAAATTGAACAAAGCTTTGTATGGTCTGAAACAAGCACCTAGAGCATGGTATGAAAGATTGCACTCTTATTTGATTAAGATTGGTTTTATAAGGACAAGTGAGAACAACAACATATACATGAAGAATGATGAAAATATAATACTAATCTCAGCCATATTTGTTGATGATATTATATTTTGTGGAAATGACTCTTTATGCAAGAACTTTGGTAATGAAATGAGCAAAGAATTTGAGATGTCATTAATCGGTGAGATAAAGTATTTTATAGGCTTACAGATACTGCAAATGAAAAATGAAATTTTCATTACTCAATCCAAATACATAAAGGAAATCTTGAAGAAATTTGGAATGGAGGATTCAAAGCCAGTAAGTACTCCTATGACTACAAACTGCAAACTATCAAAGAATGATGAATCTGCATATGTTGATGAGACACTTTACCGATCCATGATTGGAAAACTACAATATGTTGTTCACAGCAGACCAGATATAGCACATGCAGT
Source organism: Cryptomeria japonica (assembly GCF_030272615.1). Lineage (NCBI taxonomy): Eukaryota > Viridiplantae > Streptophyta > Pinopsida > Cupressales > Cupressaceae > Cryptomeria > Cryptomeria japonica. The sequence continues at coordinate 699,862,826 of NC_081407.1, forward strand.
AGGCATTGTTGCAAGATTCTCTGCAGATCCTAAAGAAATACACATGACAACAATCAAAAGAATTTTTAGATATTTGAAAGGCACTGAAGATTATGGCTTAGTATATTAGAAAGGAAATAATTTTGATTTAAAAGTTTATACTGATGCTGATTGGGCAGGCAACATTGATGATAGAAAAAGCACAAGTGGAGGAGCTTTCTTCTTAGGAGAAAGACTAATGAGTTGGCTTAGCAAGAAACAAGGATGTGTTTCTCAGTCAACAACTGAAGCTGAATATGTTGCTGCAGCACTAAATTGTACCAACATTGCATGGATCAAACAACTGTTGGAAGGTATAAATGAGAAAGTTACCGAGCCAGTAACTATACTCTGTGACAATACTAGTGCCATTAATATTTCAAAGAACCCTGTTATGCACTCTAAAACAAAGCACATATCTATCAAGTATCATTATCTTAGAGAAGAAGCTCAAGAAAAGAAAGTGGTGTTGGAATATGTTAACACAAAGGAACAAATAGCTGATATCTTCACCAAGCCACTACCAAAGGACACTTTTGAATATCTTAGAAGTAAGTTAGGGGTCCTACCCCTATCTTTTACTCACTGACCAAGATTGGTGAAAGCATCACTTCGATGAATCTATTGAATATCTTTTAGGGAGCTGATGTTGGAGTGATACACTTTAGAATGTTTTTTCTGAAAGTGTACTGGAATAATATTGGGATAATACAGGAAATGATACAGGGAACAGGAATTGTAAACAAATGCTTTGACCGAGACTCAGTTGATACACAACAACAGGAAATAACTTCTTAGAGAAACAAATTATGTTTTAGTTATTTTCTTTTTGGCATTGTTGTCAAAGGGGGAGAAGACCAAGGAGAAGACCAAGGAGAAGACCAGGGAGAAGACCAAGAAGAAGAAGACCTACCTAGGGGGAGAGACTGAGAGATGACAACAGATTGAAACCAGAAGAGAAGTCTGATGTATGGGGGAGAGCATTTCAGCATTTCATAATCACAGCAATCCGAATCTTTTAAAGGTCAAATCAATTGGTTTTGCCATCAATGCCAAAGGGGGAGATTGTTGGCAATATAACAAGGATATTGAGAAGGTTGTTGATGATTATGGACATAACTGATTAAAGATGTTTTACTATCTTGATATTATTATTTTGTCATTGATGTCAAGAAATTGATTTTCTAATTCAGTATGATGTTGCCATATCTTAAGAAATATGATATGAAGATTATAAAGAAATCGGTAAAGACACAGGAAAGAATATGATGAATAAAGGGATAAGTTATTCAATGGGCAACTCTACCGAGTCAGACAATGATGAGATCTTGATGTTTTAGATCGTTCTAACATCATACATATGTTGTAAAATGTAAAGGGTAATACTACACTATGTTATCAAGCAAGGAACCTAGTCGGTAAACCCTAAGGTTATCGCAGTCGGTTAATGAAGACATAATGTCTACCGAGTAAAGTTTAGTATTCATCGAGTTGTAATCGAGCTATAATAGAATACATTAAATGTTTACATGTGATATTTAATGAAAGAAGCTGATGAGCTGGAGCAGATCAATGATTGGCAAGCCGTGGAAGAAGTTTGTTAACAAATCTAAGGCAATGGAAAGTCGGCAAGAAGATCTACAGCTCAGATTGAACCGCATGACCCTAACACAAGTTCCAAGGTGAATGTGCAAGTTTCGAGGCAGGGTAAAATGTTTTCAAATTGAAAGATACAATGAACCTGGACAAGATTGAAGATCTGATGGCTATGATTGATCATGGGAAATGTGATCAAGGAGATTAAGCGGTTAGAAGATTGTTTATAAATAAGGAACTATTGATAAACAATGTATGTGGGCAAGTGTATGCACAGGGATGCTACATAGTGATTACCGAGCACAGAAGCTTGAAGACCTGTTAGAATAACAGAGTATTGATGCCCAACAGATAGACAAGATTAGTTCTATGTCTAGATTGTATTGAACAAATTGGAATCTATTTTAGCATTTTAGATGTGAAGTTGCAGACAGATTGTATTATTGTTATTTTGTGAAAGTGACAAGAAATCTCTTAACCGAGTGGACTTAACAGTCTTATATGTAAATCCTTTAACAAGGTGACATTCTAAATGAGTGTTTGAAATCCTTTGACAAGGTCACTTCTAACAAAGTGAAGATCCTAACAGATCTGAGGGAAATCCCTTAACCGGGTCACATCTAGCAATGTGTTTTGTAATCTTTAACAGGATTGGCTTTTAACCGAGCATACTCTAGAAGAGTATATTTCTTAGTGGGTCCGAAATCCCACAGTGGTTTTTCCCTATTTGGGTTTCCACGTTAAATCTGGTGTTATGAGGTTTATATTGTTCATATGCTTTTGAGTTTGCATGTTTGGCAGTTTTTGATTATATGACTGATATATGTTACCGAGGTTGAATCTGATGTTTTTATGGATGAATAAGTTTGTATGATTCACCCCCCCCTCTCATCTTGTTGGCTATTGGATCTGTACTTATATTAAGTATCAGAACTATCATATCTCTCGATATATATATATATATATATATATATATATATATATATATTTGATTAAAATCAAATATATGTAAGCTAGTTATGTACTTTTCCAATACACTTCTATTGAATTGTGCAATAGCTCATCTTTAAAATTATCACACAAAAAGATGATCTACATGAAATTGACCCACAAACACAATGAATTACATAATTTTAGATGATATATATCTATATCAGATGTGACTATTTATAATATTAAATTATAAAATGCATAGAATATTTTGTATTTAATAAATAGTCAAATGACTTGGCATACAATTATGTTATCTCTTTTTATAAAAGGAATAAACATACTTGCATTTCAACGGTATACCTATCACATGATCCCTCATGATGCAAAAGCAAAAGAATAAGCGCATATAGAAGACAAACTTATTAGTTCCTGCCGACAGGCAGGTAACTATCGCATCCGTTGGATGCAAAACTAATTTTTGGCTATCTAATCATATTAAAGTATTTTTTAGCTTTCTATTTATTTTCAAATGTTTCAATAATAAAATCATTTAATACTAAACAGTAAATTATTTTCTTTAATTATGATTGGATGATGTTGTTGATTTAAACAAAAAAAACTTTTTTTCTTTCTATCCAATCAGATTAGAGTATTTTTAGTTTTTTATGTTTCACAAATGTTTTGCCAAGAATTTTTTGGAAGGTACATGAAACATAGTGAAACCTGAAGCTGGCTGCAATGCAAATTGTCATTGCTTTGTTTGCAACCATCCATTAGCAGAACTCCATGCTCACTGGTGTCCTTTTGCTCTGGGAGGTGATGATAATCTCAACTTGGCAATTTGTTTTGTAGCTGAAGATCCCTAATCAAGTTTTCCCGTTGAAGATCCCATGCGAGGTGAGTCTTAATCTGCCCTTGATCCTTTTCAAAAGATGATGTCTGTACACTATTTTGGATGCAGTAACATTCACTTATCATGCTACTTTCTCTGCTATTTTTAGATGCAGTAACATGCACTTATCATGCCACTTTCTCTGTAATTTTTTGCCTGTTACCCAACAATCCTGATAAACGGAAAGCATAAAATTGGTTAAGAAAAAATGACTCAATTCTACGTAGTTTTGAAGCCCTGTAAACAACAAAGGTCAAAGAGGGAATTATGATGAGCTCTCCAACATTCTGTCCTGCCACTCACTGCAACCAAAACAAAATAAAATCTTGTTAAAATTTATATTAAAACACCTAAAAATTTATAACTTTGATCAATGCTAAAGACTGTTCACAGTACATAAACAATGGCATTTGGTGGGGTTTATTAAACAGACTAAAAAAACCCGTCTTCATCTGAAACAACCATATTTCCAAGCACTCCATAGCTTACTAATTCAATTCTACTCCTCCCCTGTTTCGATTTGGGCTTCCTTGTTGAGTTCCATTAATGGATTCCAAGCTGAAATCTTTGACAACTTTGATCGGTCTATTTAACGATCCCTTAGTTATCGCCCCACAAAACCCATTTGCCTTTGATCCAAATCTCAATCTGGTTATGGCTAATGGAGGTACCCATGTTCCAGATTCCCAAATTGGGTTGCCCTGTGATGAGGCACCTGAGATGAAGTCATGGAGCTCCTCTGCAATCAATAGCACAACATGAAATTGATACACACTGTGTTTAAACATGTAACTTCTCATTCTACCAAATAAGACAAACTTTACCTTAACACACGCAGAAACAAGAGAAAGCTTATCATCATGAGGCACAAATTTAATGTCGTGCACTTCATTCAGTCTATTAATGCCTTTCATAAATTAGGAAACACAATCGATGCTTGATTGAAATCCAAAGATATGCTTAGCAAAAATGACTAATATTTGAATAAAAAATGAAAAACGTTGGCAGAAATAACAGTCCATCGGAGTTTTTAATCCGACAGCTTACATCTCTTCAATTTTACCTTTATTTTTCTCTCATGCAAACTAGTTTTATTTGGATAGATAGATAGGTACATCACTACTGACACAAGGGCAGAGTAATTAATTGATTGCATGTCAAAATTTCATCAACCAGAACTCTGAATTTTTCTCATCCTGGAAGATGGTTGAAAGGGTTTTTTTCGGAGTTTGAAACGAGATTTTTCCAAATATGATTTTGACTTGACATATGTAAGGGTGGATAAGCTAATTTAGCTAGTGCTTGCAAGGTTACTCCTCCAAAGTGTTCATATAAAATGCAAATAGAGTTTTAGGGCCTATTCAAAGAGACTTGAGATGGACTAATACTAATATTTCTTCTTTAATGCAACTAATGTTTTGTACAAGTGTGGACATAAGTTTCATAATTTCTAACAATTGAATGATGAACAAAGGCCCAAGACCTGACAATGATAGGTTGTGTAGGTTCCAAAATATGGAAGACAAGAAAGTAAAAATGCTAAAAAAAAGGAAATTACTGAGTTCATTACTTCTCCATTAGAGCTCATCATTCAAGATAAGACTGAAGAATTTAGGACTTGCAAACATTACCTACGTTAAATGACACCAAGAAAAAACAACGTTGTTGACCTTTCTATAGTGAAAAGCAACTAAAACCTTTCATAGGTGCATAAAAAGCAGATTATAGGAGACTCTTTGTGCCTTGCAATGGAAAACAACACTATGAGAAGAAATCTGGCTGATTGAAGGTCACAAGAGACAAATGACAAACTATGCTATTTTTTCACATACAAAAGAGTTGAATCAAATTTTTAAAGAAATATTTTTTCTTTGCAGTTATAGAAACCTAATACTTTAAGGATAGACCTATCAGACACAATCATTTCTAGCATTGCTTCTAAAAGGATGTTGAATCTCTATTTGTATGTGGAAAGATGATCTCTCAAATATAACTCCCCTGTTTTTGTTGAAGTAACATAGATACATGGTTTCAGAAAAGAATGTGATAATATGAAAAGCATGTTGGTACATAAGTGTATCACTGAGTCCTAACCAAGTAACCAACCATGTGAGAGAATGTAAACATCTGAAAAACCAAGCTGAATGTCACTTATCAACGCATTCTTTTAAAAATTTAGTCATTTTGTGTCACTACAGTCCCCAGTCCCTAGTCTTGTGACATTTGATTTTTAAAGTACAAGAGCCAATATAATGGCATAAAACTATGAAGAAATATGTTGTACACTGTACAAGGTTTGTGCAAATAATGTAATAAGTTCTAACATATGAAGATGGTCGGATTTCTTCAAATCACTCTATGTGAACATGGTTGTGACAACCATTGCGTTTACAACATCAACAGTAGCTGATATCGATTCAATAGTAAATAATTATGTCAGGAAAAATGTCACAAAAATAACCTCAATAACGATGAAAACAAAATAAACAAAAAGTTAGAATGACAAAATAAATGTAAATTTTTTTTCGCAGTTCACAATATCTATACGTGAAGAAACAAATAGGGTTCTAACACTAGGTAGTAAAGTAATATAATATATGAAAACAAACATAAAATCACAGAAACGATATCTTCATTTGACAAATAATAACAAAATTATTTAAAATGAAATTAAACACAACAGAAAATGATCCTGCCGCTTACAGATTCCAAAAAGAACACTCACTGAAACCATGACAAAGGACTTAACTCAATATTCTGCATAGATTGTACCGTGCTGTCAACGATGCCGATGAGGAAAAATGGACAAAGCTTGCGGTTAAAATCAATCTTGATAGCAAATTCTGAAGGCATTACATATCCTCGATGTCCAACACATCTTCCACACTCTTGTTATCCAAGACCACCGTTTTTTAGAGATTTTCCTCCATCTTCTTATATGCCTCTGCTCTCAATATGGAAAAACATTTTTATTTCTTCCATGCAACCTGTCTGACCTTGCTTCTTCTGTCCTCATAATCAGATTTCAGTTTAAGAAAGTTGCAATTCCCCTGAATATTTCGTCACACATGAAAATTCTGAGTAACATCCTTTTTGGGTGTGCAATTTGCAGACCTTTTCATGTCTTCTTTTTCATTTGTGCTCCAGGTATAATACCCATTATTGTCATTACAGAGATTGGGGTAGTAATATACCACAACATTCTGCACAAAATGTGGAAGCATTTACCAGGCACGTCAACTATCCCAGAACATGCCACGCACCACAAGTATAACCCACGTGCCATGCCTTCAACCAAAGACACATAAAAATTCGTTTATGCAACGTAGATGAGTAGAACTTTTTATTTACAAATTCATTTCCCTCAAATTTTTTTAATATATTTATAATTTTTTTATATCTAAAACAATATTGTTTGAAGATCAATAGTACAATTTATCATAAGATGATAGATAACACAATAATATTATAATTTAATATTCTCTATTAAGAATTTTAAATTATTTTATAGATATAAAAACTATTTGATTTGGTAAACCTCATAGTAATAGGTATGCTCGCACTAAGTGGTCCTAATATGAATTTGCTGTTAAAGGATGCGGTTTTCATTGTAAAGAAATATTGGTTGTCTTGTTAGTATTAGATCTTCTTTCAGGGGGTCTTGTTTATTTCGTTAACTGAAATTCTATTTTATTTCTGAAGCACATAATACAAACATTCGCAACAATTTATGAACTCTATAATTAAAGAACCATTGCAATTGTTTAGGGAATAGTTATGTAGACTATAGGGTAGATGCTTTCTTTTAAGGTTGTAAAGAATTTTGCACAGAAATTGGGTAAATTATATAAGGATTTGGATATTATTATGAAGGATTTTTTAAGTATAAATAAAAAAGGATGACTATAGAGTTGTCTTGTAGATTTTCTTATGAAGTTTTCCATTGAGAATTAAAGAAAGGGAATAATTAGCATCTAAACTATGACTTCATTCTGAGCTTATCTACGTAATTTGTCTCCTCAAGATTGTCTTGTAATTGTTATGGACTATGAACCCCAAACTTATTCTATGATCAAGTTTTCGTTATTAGATTGCACAGGCTCTTTCATGTCTGTAATAAAACAAAAAGAAATGGCATATAGTATCAAGTAGACAAAGGATCAAGTGCATACACAACTTATACATGCACCCAAATTTTAAACCACATCTCATTTTTCTAAAATATCATAAAGTTAATACCACTGCAATCTTCCATAATTTTTTACAATTCAGCAAAAAAAAATCATTAAAAGATCTTGACTATATCAAAAATTTGTAAAGCGTTATTTGAATAAACCCATCTCTACCTTCCTTTCGCTTTTCTACCTCTCACATTTCAAACTCTCCGCCGGAACATGACGCTATGCGTCGCTTGTTCAATATGAATCGATCGAATCAAATCTTGGTTTTCGAAACTGTTACACAGAAATTGGTTCAACAAGAACATAAATGTGTCCGCCATGACCAGAACAGAAACATCAAAAGAAATTAAGCCTGAAACAGAACACCCTTTACAGTCTTACGTAGGCTACACTACAGTTCTTGTTTAAAATATGGCAGAAAGATGAAGAGGAAAAGGGCTATACTAAACCCAATTCTACACTCCTCCCTCAAACAATCCTCCTGGATGATGCTCTGAGATATATTGTCGTACATTGATGGTGCTATTCAATAGCCAGTCAGAGTCAGGAACAGAAACTATAACATTTGGATTTTCCCGCATGGCAGCCAGCCAGCGGTGCATACGACCACACTTCTGCGCATCGGGGAATTTCAAGTCTCCGAGAGCCTCAAAAGAGGCCATCCATGGAACCAGGGGCACCAGGGCAACATCTGCCAAGCTCATCCTGCTGCCCAAGAAAAAGGGTCCCTCGTCGATCATACCCTTTTCCAGAGTTCAAACTGCTGTACAATGTCTTTCCGCGCGGTTTCATGCTCTTCCCCGAATCTCTTCATCAATTTCAGCCCAGTTTCTAAGAATTGCAAAACAAGATTTGAATCAAAGTAATTGGGGGTTTCAGAGGCCGTTGATGGAAAATACAGAGCAAGGAGAAAGAAAGGAAAAGGATGAAAATAACCTTTTTGTTAATGTAATCGGCCCAGAATCGGGCAAGAGCCCTTTCGTAGGGCGTTTGTGGGAGCAGAAAAGGATCTGGCCAGGCTTCCTGAATGTATTCGAGTATGACCAGAGACTGAGAAATTGACCTTCCGTTGTGGAGAAGAACAGGGACCTGATTGTATGTAGGATTTGTTTGGAGGAGCAGCTCGCTTTTACTGCAAGGGCGCAGCTCATTGCAAAGGGACATGGTCTTATGAGCAAGAGCTTCACTTGATCTTCTGATGCCATGTTTCACACAAATCTTGTTTGTTTACCCACTCCCAGTTATGCTTCTAATACCTAGCATTAGTCATCAACGCATACCATTCATTATTATTAGCCGATAGGCTTTGTTTTAAAAATAAATTTAATAATAAAACATTATTTATACTTGATGATTAATAAAAATGAAGTTGTTTTAAAATATTTTTAAACTAATAATAAAAATAAAGTAATAAGCAATCAATCATTATAAAAAATAAAAATTTCAATAACAAATAATTTAATAATAAATTAATAAATTATTAATTAAAATTTAATTGCAAAACATTGTAATCAATTATTCATATGGTGAGTGCGATTCTACCCATGATTTTTTCTCCTTAAAGTTTTCCACATAAATATAGTGTTCTTAATGTGCATTGTGTTTTGCGGTTTCATGTTTCATTATTGTAGAGATACGATAATTGTGGTTTGAAGTTTAAGAGATTAAAAATAATATTGTTTAAGGTCCAACTAATTCACCCCCCTCTCACTCCTATGGTGTGTTTGACAATCCAATATTTAAGGGATGAATCCTTTTGACTTGTTTGTGTGTAACCTTAGCTACTTTAGCGAACTACAATTTTTAGGATTTGTAGGGTTGCCACTTGGCAAGAAAGTTTTGTACAACTAAAGTCGGGTTAAGTACTCTAATGATCCAAGGGAGGATGGTATGGACCTGTTGACGTGTATTTTGTACACTATCAAACACAGAATAAAATACCCAAGGGTACCTTATCCTCTCTTGAATAAAGCCTCTGATTGCTGAAGATGTCGCGAAAAAGGATCAATCAGGATGACTCCAAGGTTCTTCGATGTAGGGTCTCTACGTGTGGATAAGCACCAGTGGTCGTTGTGAATGTTGTTTCATCAAGGGGCCTTACATTTGATGATTGAACGTCTGATCTGCTTTGAATATTGCTGGAACACAGGATTTTACTAGCTTTGACTTGAAAAAAGGAAAAAAATGAGGGCGAGGAAAGGATCTAATCCTAACACTAAGAATGTAAGAGCAATGAATGATCTTTGATGGAATTCTAACTAAGTCTTGTTTTGACATCCCAGGACCATCTCCACAAGGTTAGTGCGATCTTCGAAGGAAAGCTTTATGATGTTCAAATCATCACTGCAGGCATAGACACCATCAGGTTGATGCATATCAATGAAGAAGCGACAATTGAAGTTAAGCTTAAGCTAAATGATTCCAGTTGACTACACAAGGCAAGTCTGCAATCAACAAATTGCTAGTAGTATGGATATACGAATTCCACCATCAATCAAGCACATTTCTTCCACTCATCTAATAACACGAAATCAAATATGAGAAGTATAGAGACCATGCAAATTGTCGAATCGACCCATAAATTTCACCATTTCTTCAATGAAGTTACAAGTCTTTTACAACAACATCTTGGCAACAATCTTTGCCTTCTCTCTCTACTCTACTCTAATTGCTATTCTATCAACTAGCTAATCACCTTCTATCTACTCTCTATTTGTCTTCTAACTGCTTCCAACTTACTATTACCTTTACAAATGAAATGTTAGGGCTTATATAGTGCCCTCAATACAATTCGATGGCTTAGATCAATTCGAGATCAATGGCCAAGATTTTACAATGAAAACCCTAATTAGGGTTTGTTACAACCATTACATAACATTTAATGCTTGACCAATGATATAATTGTATTGCTTGGACACATGTTCTCTCTGGAAAATTCGACCAATGGATAGCTGGGGTAGGTACATTGAAGTTTGTGCTACCTTCTATGAGTTAGGTACATTGAATTTGGACATTGTTGAGGTGGACCAATCCGACTGGAGGAGTGATGACTAGGATGCCAACTCGTCTAACACTTGTAGCTTGGTAGATATTCAATTTGATGTTGTTGAGAAGCTAGCTTTAATTAACTCATCTGGAACTATCTGCTTCTTCAACGAACCCTTGCTCTGACTTCTTGTGTCCTTGATGTGCAGGATGTTGATGTACCTCGCCCTAGAATGCTGGATTGGAGAAGTCGCCCTTGTTGATGTTTGATCGAAGAAGGTCATCCTTGTCGATGCTAGACTGGAGGAGGTCGCCCTTGCCCTTGCTTGATCTTCTTGGAGGAGACCGTCCTTGATCTGGCTTGATTTTACAACTCCGGGATCTCCATTTGATGCCTACACAAAATATTAAAGTTAGTCTTTTGAGCATCAAACCTCAAAGCATGAAATTTAAGACCTTTCAAAGGTAAAACTTAAGATATTAATTTGAAATAAGTCATGATAAATCAAGAATTATACATTTTCAAATTAATCATGAATGGAAATTGGATTTTCAAGACTTAGATTTTATAGAATTGCAATGGGATCACAATAAGTCTTGAATGAGATCTTCAAAAAAGTAATTCTTCATACCTTCCCTTGAGTATTAAACTCTAAGAAATGATGCAAAAATAGATGAATTTCGCTAGGCAAAGTGTAGATCATAGCCTCCCTTAGATAAAATGCGCCTCCTTTAGCTTGGAAAAGAACTCCACCTTCCACTAGCTTCTTCAAGATCTGGAAATTTGCCTTCAAATGTCTTCAAAAAATCTGGAAATTATCCTCCAATCTAGCAAGAAATTCGCCTCTCCAATAGCCTTCAAAATGAATTTCGCCCTCCTTAGTCTTCACACTTACTAGAAATTCGCTCCACTCCAGCTAGATTTCGCACCTTCTTCTTGCTCTCCAAATTCGCACTTGAAGTAATGAGTGAATGATTTGAATTGTGAAACAACACCTCCAATATATAGAGCGCTCACCTTCCACTTACCCATGAGGCCGACCTAATAAAATGGATAAAAATAATACCTCAAGCGCTCCTTTTTCAATTTTAATTTAATAAAAATTAATTTAAATGCCTTTCTAATAAAAAAATCAATTTTTTTGAGGCTAAAAATTAATTTATTAAATGCTATGCGCTTTTATTAAATGCCAATTTAATTAATTCTTTTTTCAAATATTTCGAAGTTGATGATTTTGGCATTTCATGCGATTTGGAGGATGTTAACGTTGGGATATTGCAAAATAAAGAATGCACATGTTAAGCGCTCTGGTCCCTTGGAGAGGGACAGGAGCACTTTTCTATTTTTAGGCTAGGATTCTCAATTTTTTGAAGTCAAACCTTTGTTCACCATGCTTTAGAAGATCTTTCCCATCTCACACAACCTTGCCTTAGCATAATCTTGGAGGGAATTTATTGTTTTCATAAAAAGTGCTCTGGTCCTTCAGTGAGGGACGGGAGCACTTTTGAGTCCATTGCATGAATTCTTGATCATATCAACTTCAAATTACCCTGAAGGCGTAGAATATCACATTTCACTCCATCTTGAGCCTTGGTAATAAAAATATCCTTTCAAAATGCAAGGTAAATGGTCATATTTGGAAATTGCGCCCTAGTCCCTTGGTGAGGGACGGGAGCACTTTTGCTAGTTGTCGTCAAAATTTGCAACTCTCGCATCTTAATTCCACTTCAAGGCATTTTAAACACTTTTTCAAACTTGCGCCTTGGCCTCAATTTGCCCAAAATTGATGAGAAAGGCTAGATAACATGTTAAGTGCTCTAGTCCTTCAGTGAGGGACAGGAGCACTTTTTCAACTTCAAGCTTATCCGTCCTTTGCTAGCTTCCCAAATTATCTTCAATGGGCTAATCATGTCCTCTTTCATTCATTTCAATCACAAGCTCGCCTTGTCTTTGCAAGAGATTTGCACTTTTTTGGAAAATCGCTCTGGTCCCTTGGAGAGGGACGAGAGCACTTTTTGGAAAATCGCTCTGGTCCCTTGGAGAGGGACGGGAGCACTTTTTACATCTTGGCATACTTCTTTGTTCTTTAAACATCTCAATTGCGTCTAAGGCATAAAACATCATTAGTCCTTCCCATCCAAGTCAAGTTTTGCCATAAAATATCAAACAAAGAAGAGAAACTTGAAAAAGTGGCATGGTCCTTCAGTGAGGGACGGGAGCACTTTTTGTCATTTGGGTTGATTTACTCCTTTGTGAACCGCTTAAATTATATTCAATGGACAAAACATGCTTCCCTTAACTTCTTCAAACCATAAAATCACTTTAATCTTGCAAAGATAGTGCGAATTTGAAATTCAGTGCTCCGGTCCTTCAGTGAGGGATGGGAGCACTTTTTGCCCTCTAAGCCAAATTGTCTCACTTTTCATCTCGAAATTCCTTTGCTAGGGAAGATTTCATCTTACTTCACGCTATGAATAAAAGTTAATGTCCAAAAGAGGTCTAAAATTGTGCATATAAAGAAAAGTGCTCTGGTCCTTCAGTGAGGGACGGGAGCACTTTTTACCTTCTAGGCAAAAACTTCATCATTTCATTGTTTTCAATCAAGTCTGGATGCTTTATCATGTTCATTTCATCCTTCACTATGCCTTTGATGTTTCAATTTGACCAAACAAGGCCAGGAATGGCTCAAATAAGTCTTTTCGCCCTGGTCCTTCAGTGAGGGACGGGAGCACTTTGCCTCGATCCCTTGGAGAGGGACGGGAGCACTTTTTCCTTTAAACCTTCAAAATTCACCATTTTTGTGCCTCAAAAATCTTCAAAAGTATCAAGTCATGTCCAATTATCATTCCGGAAGACCCTGCACAAAACAAAATAGAAAAGTCAGTGACAAATATGCATAAAATAATATTTGTGCTCTGGTCCCTTGGAGAGGGACGGGAGCACTTTTGTCCTTTTTGGCTAAAATATTCAAAATTTAGGTCTCCAATCATTTTACAAGGCAGAATTAGGTCATCTTCAAGGCCAGGAATCAGTTAGCAAGCCCTCACAAAACAAGAAATTGCACTTAGAATGAAATTCGCCCTGGGCCTCCAGTGAAGGACAGGAGCACTTTCTCTGTTTCAGGCATCATCTTGCCTCCGAAAATTGATCAAAATTTACCTAGGCAAGAATATACAATTTCATCTTCAAAATGCTAACACTTAGACAAAATTTGAATTTTACCCCAAAAAATTCCCGAATCTAGACCTAACCTGGGACATATCTGACTTCTTGACAGACTCACCTTATCGACTCAATCTCAATCCTCGGGAGGACGCTTAATAACTTTCAAAATTTGACTGGACTCAGCTTGAAAAATATCCAAAAGAAACCCCTAAGGTTTAGCCCTAGCCCAGACAGACAACTCACTCATTCAAAACCCTAAAAGCAGAGAGACGAATAGGCAAAACAAAAGCGAAAAGAGGGGGTCCCCATTTTAAATGGGGCGATGTGTGAAAACGTCACAACAGGACCCTATGAGCTAATGATGGGGTGGCATATATCAGTGAGATTGTTGCACTTATCCAAATTCCTCACTAATTATCAAACCCATTTTCATGTAGTTACATGATATGGTAGCGCAAGCCATATGTTGAACTTCTTCAAAATTTAAAATCCCAGTGAATTGTATATTTTATTTTTTTCTTTTTCTTTTTATTAAAAATAAACTACCTTAGGGTTTCATAATATCAATAGGTGGTAATACTTGACCATCAAAATACCTATAAATCAAACACAATTATATAGGTGATAGTAGCCTTTAAGCATTTCAAAGAAGGCCTCATACAATGCATGCCAAGGTTTGAAGTTTAAACAAAAGGTCTTATTTTCATTATTGTTTTGATCTTCTTTATTTGCTCTCTCATCCTAAGCTTAGACTTAAAACTACCAGTAAAGTGTGAACACTAAATAACAACATATGTAAGATGTAAGGGATACATTGAGAGGAAATGCTATTTGTTAAAATAGTATAATATTTTATTCACAATCAATAAATTATTAAATATATTATTGATTTTATTTTAATATTGTTCAATTATGTCAAGACAGTGACAATAAGATAAGGATTGTCATGTCATGATTGTATTTAAAAAATAGAACAAATTCAACTAATTATTTAAATATAAATACAATTGTACAAATGGAATCAATGAAATAAATAAATAAGAGTGAAAATAAAGAAAAAGACAAGCTTTGGTAAAGTAGCATCTACATATGTAAGATGTAAGGGATACATTAGAGGAAATGCAAGGGAATAATATTTGTTAAAATAATAAAATATTTTATTCACAATCACTAAATTATTTATATTATTAATTTTATTTTAATATTATTTAATTATGTCAAGAGAGTGACAATAATATAATGTCGTCATATCATGTTTGTCTTATAAAAATAAATAAAAATGTCAACAAATATTTAATTTAATTTTTTTATAACAACTCATGTAATTAAATAAAATTAGTCAGCACACAAATATAGATAAAACTAACACATATAAATATAAATACAATTGTACTAATGGAACCAAATAAATTATAAAGTGTATTATTGATTTTATTTTAATATTATTATTTAATTATGTATGAGAGTGACAATAAGATAAGGATCATCATAGCATGTTATGATTGTATTAAAAATAATAGTAAAGTCAACAATTATTTTAAAAATTACGACTATAACAACCCACATAATTAAAAATAAAATAAATCAACATATAAATATAGATAAAACTATAGGAATGGAATCAAATGAAATTATAAAAAATTAAGACTATAACAACCCACATAATTAAAAATAAAATAAATCAACATATAAATATAGATAAAACTATAGGAATGGAATCAAATGAAATTATAAATAAACAAGACCGAAAAGAAAGAAAATGAGCAAAAGAAAAGACAAAATGAAGATAAGAATTTTAAAATATTAGATTTGGTTTTGGTTCATTGTACTTACTAATTATTTAAATTATTTAAGGGATTTGATCGAAAAATAAAATATGTTAAATCATTATGTATATTAATATTTTTCAATAATATATTTAGAAGACTTCACAAATATTTCCCTTATATATAATTTTTTTTTTGTAGATATATATCTAGATTAATATTAAATACAATTCAATTTATCTTAAATAAATCTAAATAAAAGATGCAATGATCATGGATACTAATAATTAGTATCTAATAAAAAATTAAAATAAATAAATAAAAATAATAATTCACAAATAATTGTAAAGTAACATAAAATAATACTTAAGCAAATAAAATAATTGAAAATTAATCTCTTGTCATTTTTTTGATAGATGTATATAAGATATATATACCTGTTAGTAATATGATAATATAGGTGTTAATGTTTCTTGTTTATGGGAATGATCAAGTTGATCCCTCTTTTAACCCCTAAGCTAATGTAAAATGGACCCCGCTAGAGGTGGGATGGGTATTAGTGAAATTTGATGGGGTGACTCAAGGAAATCTGAGACCCTCAAGTGATTGGTGTGTTTTAAGACATCACGGTGGAAGGATTTTGGCAGTTGAAGTCAAGAAATTGTTGGTGGGAATAAATAACGAGGTTGAGCTTAAGGCAACTTGGCTAAGGTTAAGCTGTCAAAGGTCAAGGATTGAGGATGTTACTTGCCTCACACTAAAATATTGTTGGGTCTTAGGGTTACCTTTTGACACATTCCATGGAGCAATTAGATGAAAAGGATTGGTATTGTGGCCCAATAAATGTCCAGTTAAAGAGGAAATGCAAAGTATGAAACTTTGATGGGAAAAGCTTGTCAGGTCTGTAAGGTTGACTTGCAATATGAAGTATAGAATACAAATATGGGCCTTGGTGTCATTTTGGGATTTGATTGATTTGTTTGATCTTGTGTATAGGGAGAATATAAAAATAATAAAATGATTTAGTTATGACCATAATGTTATGTTATTCTATCTACTAGAATCTTTGTGTTCAAGTCTTTGTGTCTAGATGAAAACTCATAGGAGACTATGATTAGTGGATGAAAACCTATTATATGCTAGGATCAAAGGACAAAATTCATTTTCTTCTTGGAGGGTATTATCACTCACGGAATGTGTTAGATCATCAAGGATTTGTAGGAGAGTTTAGCGAGTCAGTGTGAACATTATTTGATATTGTTGTGTGATGACTTCAATAACATTTGCTTGTTGGTCCAAAACTTATTTATGTTATTGAATGCAATTTATTTCACTATTGGATATAGTTATCAAAAAGTGGTTCACGTTATTCAATGAATATTGTTGTTTTGTTTCAAATATAAAATTTCTTATTTTTTTGGATAGGTAGGTTAAACACTCTTCCCATCATCTTGATATCCAAATATTAATACAATACAATGGATTGTTGATCATAATAGGGACTTAACAAGTCAACGCTAACATGATTCATTTAATCATCCTTGGATCTTTCTTGTCAACTTTGTTGAAAGGTGCATGCACTAATGCTTATGTGGTTGAATTTTATTGAGGGTTGATGACCATTTATTAGGTGCCAGGTTATTAATTGCATTAATGGTGGGCTCATTATTTTATTTTTGTTTAGGTATGTTGAATTCTCTAAGGCTATTTAAGTACGACTTGACTAGTTCTAGTTGGTCATGACTTATTTATCAAGATAGCAAGTTACAACTCAAGAATCCATTCCAATTATCTTGCAACAATAGATCTTAATAGTATGTGATAAGAATGACAAATAATGATAAAAATTTAATACATTGGTCAATTAATTAAGCTATGTGTAGCTACACCTATGAATCTATATTACGAAGGGATGTATCGAATGCCTCCACATGTCCCATTGGTTGGGTTCAAACCTTTTTTCTTTAATCTTTAATGTGCCTCCCCAAAGACTTAAGGTGACATACCATTTGCCAATTTGTCATGACCCATCAATTAGGTCCTTATATATTTATTGCCTTCTTGTTGTCCTATGACTATATATTTTACGATAAATCAATACATGATATTGACATTGTTTAAGAATTAATAATTTAATACTAAGAACATTTGATTTTCCATGGAACTTACTTGTGAATACACCATTGGTCATAGATTTGTGCACATTATGCAGTTGATTGTTGTTTAGGGATGATCACCATCTACAATATTTCCTATCAGACTATGTCAATAGTGGATTCATTCCAACTGGTCCTTCCATTTAATATTCTCGTAATCCTTCCTAAAAGGAAATAAACAATTCATTATAAACTAAGAGTCTAGTATTTTGAGATACTTAAACCCTACATATGTTCAATGGTCAACATTCGTTCAACTTTAAGTCTCCAATAATAGGTCATTAGACTTGGGACAAAGTATAGAGAGGATCACTCAATCATCAAGCCAAAGTGAATAAGATAATGAAACATAAGCAACTCAAGTGGCTCCATTGACATAATACCATTGGATATTTCACAATACATGGATTGACAAGTCTTTACATTCTATCATTCTTTGATTTGTTACGATGATTGTGAGACAATACTCATGTGTAATGTCCCATTTTAGGAACAATGCAATATAACCACAAAATGCAATGCTTTGATACCACTTGTAATGTCCCCTTATGTTCAAAATTAGGAAATAGGGACAATTAACTTTCAAAGGAATCAATTGCAAGAGACTTATTTCCTTAAAGTCTCAAATAACACTTAAAATGATAAGAAGTGAAGTAAGAATAATATTCTATGTTACAACTTCTATAATATTGTTCTTATGTTATACAATTGATGATATATGAGAACAATATTACTGCTAACAAAGATGATTTTGATGCAGTAATATTGTTCTCATATATCATCACTTAGTGCAATACAACAATATTATGATTATCTCTGTTATTTTTGTTATGACTAATAATAATTATGCAAGGATGATATTTACTATGAATTATTTTCCCAATCACTTATAGTGATGAATGCTATTCTTGATCGGACTTTATAAACTTGCTGCAATTGCATTTTAAAGTAATGGTATCGTCGTGTCTAATTTCTTTCTTAAATATATATGCAATTATCTTTCCAATCACTTGTAGTGATGGTGTGTCTTACTGCTTCTAATTTATCTTGTTGAATATACAAATATATATAATATCACTTCTAATGATATAATGTTGTTTTTTATTTATCTTTGTGAACTTGAAATGCTAGTGATTTTCTTGATTTCAAATTTGGTATATATGCAACAGATTTGATATAAGGCCAATTGCTCAATTGAGCAATCCAAACATGATATATATAAAAGAGATAAAAAGATTCGATGATTTCTTGGGAACGAGTATTGATTCTCCTTAAATTTCTTTGATATGGGACAATGCACCCCTTTGATTGAGAATAGTCATGTCTTTCCCTTAATCGTATCTCTTCACAAATATTTGTTATTGTCTAAACTCGCCTTAATATGAACATAAGTTATTAATTTTTGATCATTTTTTAAATGTCTTGATCGATATTTGTTTGATAAGATCATCTTACTTAATCTTATATGATTGGATTTTCTTAATGACTAATATATTATTAATGTTGATGTCTTCTTGATTATTGTTGATTAATATTGGTGTTGATTGACAGTTTCTATCCTCTTACAAATAGTGGCTTTATATACTTGTCCATTATTAACTATTACTACAGAAATAGTATCGATGAAGTGAAATATCAATAAGGATGTTTTGCTCGATCATATATGACGTGATTATTATGGATTATTGTCATGTACATATTGCTTGTTGATTATATCATCTATCATTTGTCTTGGAAAACAAACCAGATTAATATATGTAGGTAAATTCATGTCAATGAGAATCTTCTTCATCAACGTCGTTTCATTATTGCATATTGACATTGATGACAATAGTCCCACTCTTGACATAAACTTGTCTATAACATTTAATGTTAACAATCTTCATTCATTTTTTCTCATTTGTCATCAATGGCAACTAATTGGATTAAGTTGGAAATATCCTTGGCCTACCACACCACGGACCATATGAGATTCTACTACTAGTTTTATTAAAATTTAGATGGGGACATCACAATCTATCCTCCTTGGAAATGCTTGCCCACAAGCATTCTTAAATTATCAAGTTGATACCTGGGTCCCAAATAATTTGGTAAAATGCCTCAATGTATATTCCTTGCTTCATGCTCATGATGTTATTGAACTCACCGAGTTTATTAGACTTTGGCAAATTCCATATTATTCAATTTATTCATCATAGAATTTTAATGATCCCAAGTTGTGTAGTGCCATTTCAGTTGAACACTAGTGAAAATGATCCCTTGAAATTTACTAATAGGATTCTCACTCCAATATTCTATATATTCTTGGATATACTTTATCACCATAAGCTTATGAAAAAGCAATATAAGTTATATATTCTTGGATATACTTTATCACAATAAGCTTATGAAAAAGCAATATAAGTTATCTTATTGTTAACAACTATTGAACTAGTGATGATCCATCATGATGACGCTATGCTACACTGATTACAACAATTTGATTCACATGTCATAACTGTGTTTGCCTCTGGGGAAATCTTAGGAAGTGGTTATTGTCTAAATCTAGAGATTTGATCCTCATTGATGATAAAAGAATATTGTTCAACCATAGGATCAAAGACTTTATATATTCTCAAAGTGTTAAGAGAAGAGATCCAAGTTATTCAATTTATTTCAACCTTCGCAATGTTGTAGGAAGAATTGTATAGCAATCTCTTAGAATGTTGATAGCAAATATCATTCATTATGGTAGAGATGAATGGTAGAATGATACTTGTAGGATTTATTACAATTATCTTCTATAAAGTGAACAACAATCCAATAACCCTTTGGTCATTAATTGATGTCATCACTATATAAACATGTAACTATTTTGTGTAGAAGTGTTACTCCTTCTCAAACATTCAACATTTAATCTTTGATCACGGGAGGGAAATTTCTTCATGGACCTAATCCAAATTGTAATCTCTTGTAATCTAATCAGAGCATGATTGGTGATAGCATCACTGGGTTTTGCCTCACTACTCCAAGCTTGTTTCAACCCTTCATTAATAGGAGATGTTCCCAAGTCCCGAATTCGATGATTATGTCCAATCACATCACAAACTTCATGATGAGCTTCTTTATTTTGTTTAACGAGAGGGTTGTCATAAACCTCATTTGCCTCAATTTCAAACAAGGGACTAGTAATAAGTTGACAGTTATCCTTGTTTCCAATACCAACTTTATCCTCTTTCAAAATTCCTTTGGTGAATCCTCCTTCAAAGCCTTCAAGGTTATTGATTGATATTCTTGATTAGGAATGTGCAAAATTCTTGATGTAATAGTTGAATCACTCTTTTTAGTTGGAAAATTTATATCTTGTTCATCTAGGTGTCCATGCCTTCACTTTATCTTCCATAGGTTCTCCCTTGCTTGAGAAGCTATCAGCTTGTTATGTTTAGATTTATCATTCCACCATTCACATAGTTGTAGAGTTATTTCCACATCTTCAACACTATCCATTAGTCTCATAGGTTCCTTATTTGTTATTGCTTAATTAAAGATTTTCATTCAAAGTCATATTCCTTTTATATTCTTTAAGGTGATTAGATTCGACAAATGAAGTAGCCTCCGATTCACTATAAATGAAAATGTCACCATTCTCATCCACAACCATTTATTTTCTAGTGGATGTTGTGTACTTCCCAGGAGATGAAGGGGAATCATGAGTGACCTTCTGATTTCTAGAATCACTAGACTAGTCATCCTCAATACATGATCCTTAGGATGGAGTGAGTGCTATATCATCCCCATGAGTTATTTCAATGGTTATGAAGACAAAATTTTATTTTTGGAGACTACTTTCTTGTCTTGTCTTTCTTGAGATGTTGGCATGAAATCATGGGTCATTATTAGCTCCTTAGTAGCAACATCCTTAATGGTGATGTTCGGATAAGTGATTGATTCTTCCTTTAGTTTCTCCTCTTTGAATAGCCCAACTTTGTAACTTTAAGTTTTTCCTCTATGCACTTTCTACTTCCTTTAGGTGAGTACTTGATCCTTAGATCTATGTAGTCACTTAGAGGCATATCATTTTGTAATCTTCCATTTATCTAATCTTGCCGAAATTTCTCATGTAGATAACCAATGTTGGTTCATTGCTTTGACGTTGGTTTTGAACTTGTTGTAGGTATATGCTTGTTTGGAGTTCGATTATTGATATATTGAGTTTTTTTGCCTCCTTTATTGTCATTATCACTTACTTCTTTCAACATGCCCAACAATTGAGTCAATTTCTCTTGGGTGTCCCTGATGGGGAGGTATACTCAAAGAGAGTCAATTCCTTGTCTAAGGGCAGTCAAGTGTTGTCCTAGTGAGCTCCCTTCATTGTTCATCTGGTCTACTAGTCAATTTATACATCTCAACTCTCTAGGAGTGTTACCAATCAAGATGTCCTTACTGGTTGCTCAGGCATGGTTGGGATTCATAAGGGTAAATCCAACCTCACACTCTCAATCTCCTAAAAAATGCTTGCATAGGTTGTAGTAGGTGTTTATTATGTTTTCCAAGGGTAATCAACTGGTTTTTAGTATGGGTTTGATTCATTTCCCCATCGCTCCTTCCTTTCCCTATTTTCTAGGCCTAGTAGCCCTAGAGCCCCAATTAGCCCTATCTAATCAGTTTTTGTGGATTTGCTCACAATTTCCCCAAATTCCCACACAAACTCTTTGATGATTTGGATACCCTTTTTGGAGTAATTTCCAATTTATTACATGAGAAATCTCAGTATGACCGTACATGTACGGAACCCGAAAATTGCTTGTTTTAGGTGGTTTTTGGCTTGTTTTGGTCTTTTTCTAAGGGTTTGGTGTCTTTCTTGATCTTCCACACCTCCAAACTCACACATGGTCTTTGCCACACCTCGCTTGATCATGCCAAACACTCTACACTTCCAACCTTGCTCATCCCTGCAAGCATTTGCATAATTTCATTCATTTCCTAACCGGCCTATGACTGAGCTTGCCTAGGAAATGATGCTCATTGGCCTTTCAACAACCTCCAAAGGAAAATAAAGACTATTTACACTTTACAAAGGTTCCATGTATTGATTCCCAAGGGTTATTGAGAAGAACTCAAAGGACTTCAAGCTAGAACCATGTTTGGGCCTCTGAAACCCTTACTTGGGTCGAGAGATTGCAAAATTGAAAACTCAATTCAAATCTGCAATAAAATTAACGAAAATGTTTCCTAAGCACTACAAGAACATGTACAAAACAACAAGCAAAGAACAACAATGCAATCAATCCATTAAGTACGGACTGCTTCTCTAATTCTTGAAAAATGCAAGGTAAAACTCAAAAATGGTCTCCAATTTGTTTTCCAATCTAGTCTAGGCGTTCAACAACCTCATTACATTCATTCTCAGGGCATTTATATGCCATTTTTGGCCTAACTAACTCTCCATCAGTACCCTAACCAACCCTTTGCTCAAAAATGCAAAAAGTTGCTCAACGTTGCAAAAAGTTGTCAAGTAAGTTTGACAACTTTTGCCTTACATGCTTTGTTTTCTCCCCCAAATCATCTAAGATGACTAAAAACCACTACTTTAATATGTCCCAATGCCAAACAAGGCTATTCAAGACATTTTACATCAAAGTGCAAGATTATGCCATTTTAGGCTTACAAGGGCTTACAAGCCAAAATTGAGCAAATGTATTGTCCTAGGGACATTCAACCCACCAAAACATTTCAAAAACATACGAGGACCTAAGAGAAGACTCTTATTCACCATCCCAAACCAAACTATGAAAAAACACACCAAAAAGAAGAAAGTGCACTCAAAACTAGGTGCTCCTGCACCAGTCCCTATACTAAGCCATAGATGGATTTAATTTTAGTAGTGAGTATGTATCAATCCTTGAATGGTCCTCATCTTCTGCCCATCTAAAATGTTTCCCCACTAGTTTCCAGGTTCATTACATTTGATATCACTGTGATACCATTTGTAATGTCCCCTTATGTTCAAACTTAGGAAATAGGGACAATTAACTTCCAAAAGAATCCATTGCAAGATACTTTTTTCTTTAAAGTCTCAAATAACACTTAAAATGATAAGGAGTAAAGTAAGCATAATAGTCTATGATATGACTTCTATAAGATTGTTCTTATGTTACACAATTGATATGATATATATGAGAACAATATTACTGCTAACAAAGATTATTTCGATCCCTATATTTGCACTTAGTGCACTACAACAATATTAAGATTATCCCTATTGTTTCTATTATGATTGATAATAATTATGCAAGGATGATCAACACTATGAATTATTTTCACAATTATATAATTGTTATCACCCTTTTTCAAAAAGAACAACTAAGAAACAACATTATTCATCTTTTCTCATTTATCGTAGTGACAACTAGTTGGATTAAGTTGGTAATATCCTTGGCCCGTCACACTATAGACCATACAAGATTTTGCTATTGGTTTTATTAGAATATAGATGGGACATCACATCATGCCACATTTAGATAGCTAACAATATGTATTAGACACATATATATGTAACACAAAATATGAAGAATTCAATACCAAGTAGCATTCAAAATATGAAAAATTCAACACCAAGTAGCATTATTGGCACTTGTATAATTAATTGTTTTAGTAAATTTATTTATGAGGTAAAACATTTTACCAAATCTTTTAACTACATTTTAATTTTACAAATATATGTCACGATATAAATATCTTGACTTTTCAATTTTTTATTTTCAAAAGTGTCTCTATATTTTTTTATTAACCAAGATAACCTTTTTGTATATCATATTTGTCCTTTTGCAATTTACACCTAATCAAAATCTTATTTCAAATAGAAAAATGTAAAAGTTATATATAATGTTTATTTTTATTTTTTATATCTTACATTTTGCATCATGAGATTATAACATTGAAATAACTTATTCTACTACAAAATTATGATATAAAAATATCCCAGAGTGCTTGTGAGAATAGTACAACTGACTCCTTTTTTACAAGACAATTTTAAAAATAGTTCCATTATAAGTTCTAATTTTTAAACAAAATAAACTATAAATATACGATGAAAATAAACTATACATAAATTATGTAACAATGCTCAATCAATATTGAATGTCAGTTGGTCTTTATCAACATATTATAATGAGATAATAAGCAACATGGATGAGTTATTATTAAATTGTTTCTGAGATTATATTATACATTTTTACGTGGAAAACGTCTCCTTGTATGAAATGCACAAAGCTTATATTGTCTATCAATGGTGGAGATTTTCATTCAACACATGCAAGACGATCTGGATGATCGTCACCGTTCCTCATGAACCATAGTCTTTGATTGGGACAACAATTAATTTGCTCCATGAGCACCGCCCAGGGGGAGTATTTCAACGAATTTTTTTTTTGGCTAAAAAACCCCACGACATTTCGCAGGCCTCCACAAGGTATTTACTAGTTTTTGTACTCAGTCCATGAGCAACTTGAAAATGGAGAATGAGATTGGAAGCAAGAAATTTTTGCCATTGCAAAGTAAGTCTTCATTTTAAGGGTATACTTAGATGTGCATTATGTTAATGGTAAGAATATATTTCTTTTGAATATCAGGCACCCACCCATTTAAAAGAGCTGCAGGTTTTTGAAAACTTTGTGAAAGAGTTCCCAGATTTGTTACGAAAATTAAATAATGTGCAAGAGGTGGAGATTATATGTAAGAGGTAGTTGAGGAAATGCAAATGGATATCTATTGAATGAATCTCCATAGTTTAAGTTTGATGAGCTCAGAATTAAGACTCAATGGTGGAGTCGTTTTCGGTCATTGCTGGTAATTGTTTTAATTTGAGGGAGCTATATTTGAGATTCTTGTGCTTCAGCTGTTCTGTACATTAAAGGAATGTTTGAGGTAGGCAACAGTTTTTCATAATTTGTCCAATTACAGTGCTGGTTTTTTGGTTTGTGTTGTTGTTGTGCACCTCATTCTATAATCTATGCTGTTTGTAAATTCTTTTCTCTTTCAATATAAATTGAAAAAAAACAAAGGTGACTTGGCTTCCACTGATACTACAGAGGGGCTACCTACTTTAGTCCATGATTATCCAAACTTTGTTCCTGCAGCATTACTGAAATGCTTTCATAAGCTGGAATATGATGCATTAATACTGTTTTTCAGTAGGCAATCGTAAATATGGCTTTTGAACTGAGTGTTCTTTCATTTCTTTATTGACTTCAAGCTTTTTTACCGTGGATGAACTCGCATATTTATCTCCTATTCCAGAGTGTGTCGTCGAAGGGATTGAATCTCTGTTTTCTGACGCTAATATTGGCGTCGACCGAGTGACTAATTTTTATTAGCGAAAATTATGTCAACGGGTCGGATTCATTATTTTAATGCCCGTACGCTGTCAAATTGTTATTATGGCTGTATCTGTCAAGCTCGGAGCACAACTCACCCACTCCACTCACACTCTTTCCAAAAAGCTTCACTGTAAAAGAATCTTAAATATACTTTTATAAATTATGATCGAATCTTAAAGTTTTGTTTCGATCATAAATTATTAAGAATCTTAAATTTATTTGAAAGCTTTGCATTATATATATAACATTTAATTTTTTTTTATATAATTAGCGGATAGGCTTTTTGATCCGAACTATGGATTCGGATGACAACACCTAATTTACAAAAACAGGAAAGCATAGAATTGAAGCAAGCCAAAAAGTATTGTATTCAATTCGAAAATCCAACATATAGTAGTCCAAGGGATTCCAAGGGTAAAAAAACTATATAAAATTTATCCTAACTTTAACTAGGCATAACTTTTGCACAGGACTCCCATTTACTAATCTATAGAAAAACTAAAAAAATATGAAAATATTTTTTCAACTATTTCAAATTTTCTTCTAATCACTTTTGTTATAAGTGAATTTGTCTTGGCTAAAAATGTCTAAAAGACCTTAAAAAATGCCATTTACTAACATATAGAAAAACTAAAAAAATATAAAAATATTTTTTCAACTATTTCAAATTTTCCTCTTATCACTTTTGTTATAAGTGAACTTACCTTACTATTTTTGCCCAGAAAAGTTGTCTCACGCCTGAAAAGTACCTTCACCGGTTTGATTTCTGTCGGTTAAAAAAAATACCCACGGGGTTAGCAACATGTCTCATGCCCATTTTTCCCCGTGCCGGTTTCGATTAATATTTCAGACGGTTTTTGGAATAGCAACAGCTTCCCCACACTCAAAGTTTAAACGCACTATGCTGGAAAAAATAATATTTAAATTTAGAAAATATTTTAATTATGATAATCTAAAATTTTATTGTCAATAGTAATAATAAAATATATATTTATTTTATAAGTAACAAATTTGACATTTTTACATCTAAATTACAAAGGTAATTAAGACTATTCATTTTTTATTAATTTTATTTCTATTTTTTTATATTTACAAAAGTATAATTAAGAAAACTAAATTACAACTTGTAATTAATGCAAATACTTATAAATTTATGTTTTTTAGATATTTAAAAGATAATTAGAGAGATATAACTTGTTAGCCATGCAATTATTTTTTTATTATTATACCCAATAAAATTCTCCTTGATTTTAAAATATTTGAATTTATTTGAGTAAATATAGTAATGTTTGAAAATATATTTTCACTCTTTTACAATTTTCTTTTTTGAGCAAATGTTGTTGCTTTGTATATTTTTACCTGCTCATTAAGCATGTTATTTCTTTGTATTTGTTTTATTGTGGAAGGATGAGAAATCTTTAATTCTTTGATTATTTTGTCTATATTAAAATATAAATTTATATAATTTTTGACAATGCATACAAAAGCTTTTCAAAATTTTGATTGAATTTTACAATTTAAATCTCTAAATATAATCATACAACCATGTGCTTTAAGGTTGAATGTATGTAAATATAGAAAAATGGTTTTGTCCAAAAAATAGCATAAAATATTGTAATATGTATATATAATAAGATATGATTAAATTATATTAAAAAATATTTAAAAATTCTTCATCTTCATTTGACAAATTGAACAATTATTTATTTATTTTTATTTTTTAAATGTATGGTTTTGTCCAAAAAATAGCATAAAATATTGTAATATGTATATATAATAAGATATGATTAAATTGTATTGAAAAATATTTAAAAACTCTTCATCTTCATTTGACAAATTGAACAATTATTTATTTATTTTTATTTTTTAAATGTCAAACTTGAATGTGATTAAATGACCTAACCATCATAAAATGTTTGGCTGCCATAAAGTTCCAAGCCTTCTCAACATAAGACATGTGATATAATTTTGTGTTAATTTTGGCTCTTTTCTCTTTTAGTCATTGTCCATCTTCATTTACTCCTACTTACAACATTCCTATAGGCATATATGCATTTATATTCTATCAATCGCCCCATTAAATTTTTAAATAATTATTCATTATATTTTTATTAATTTATAATAAATTTTATAAAGTATAAGAAACTTTTTTACTCAAAGGTAATTATGTCATATGTCAAAGTAACTATTTTATTTATATTAGAATTGAAGTTAAAAAAAAATTAAAAATATATTGTAAATATTAAGGAAATAACCAACACTTTTTAATTCAAAACGTTAAAAATTACAAAAGAGACATGTACTAGTTACTTTGTTTGTAGTTTGACTTTGAAAACTATTATTGTTTTTAATTAGACATGTAATACTAAGAAATAATTGTCATAATTGAATCACTTAAAATATATACAAATATTAAAAAGACACAAAAATATATCCAAGATCACAATAAGCCCTTACATTAATAGAAGAGACTCTTATAGTATATTTTACCAAAAGAGAAGAACTCCACTATGTTTTAGAAATTAAGAAGCTCTCAGCTAAGAGCATGTTCCCATGTCGTCACCCCTCAATATTTTTAAGAATTATTTGTGGAGCAGCTTGCCCATGAATATTTCTTTGCTGCTTATTTTAAACAAAACATTATAATTTCTTATTAATAGTATTAATACTAATTTGTGCACTTAAAACTTGAAAAAAAAATAGAAATCCCCCCGTTTTTTTCCATTTCTTATTTTTAATTCCTAAACAATAGATGCTCAACCAAAGTAGGGAACACTTAGTCGCATGAGGTAAGTCTTAGCTGGCATAAAGCGAGAAAACACACACCACTAAAATCCCAAAAAATTACATGCATTCTATTTAAATTTAAATTTCTTATTTTCTTTCTTATAAATTAATTCTATATTAATTTTTTTTAAAATCAATTCTCTATTAATAATTATATAGATAAAATAACAAAAAATATATATTAAAGAAAAGAATTAGAAAATAATAATAAATTAAATATTTTTTAAAATTGAAAATACATATATTTTTTAAATAAAAAAGAAGTATTTTTGTTGAGATTGTTTTTTAAACTTATCATTAGTGTTAATGTTAGAATAGGGATTAGGGTTAGGGTTACAGTTACAATTAGTGGTAGTGTTGGAGTAGAAAATAGTATTAGAGTTAAAGTTAAGGTTAGAGTTAAAATTAAATTTAGTGGCGTTGGTTTTGGATTAAAATTAGAATTAAATTAAGATTAAGATTTGGATTACGGCAATTATTGTTAATTTTTTTATTATATTAATTATATATTATAATATATTTATATCCTAATGAGTTAAATTAAACTATAGTTATTAATATAAAATTGACTTTTTCAAATCAGACATTTTAAATGTATGTTTAAGTTTAAGTTTCTTCAATTTTTCTTCTATATTTCATCTAATGTAATAGTAAAATACATTTAAATTTGACCTTTAATTTCCTATCGGCTTATACCTTGAACCTCCTATAGATGCAAGTGCTAGTAAATAATGAAAGAGATGGCTACTAGTTTCATATTGTCACACATGAATCATTCAATGTTATTTTATTTTATCATGAGAAATTAACAATTATTAATCAATTTGATCAAATATTATAAAAGAAAACTGAAATAGTTGTTCCTTTTATAGTTCTAGAATTTCTTGAAGTGCAAATTAAGATGAAATATATTATAAGTCATATAGACCCAAATACAGATTGTATGAAATTGTAGATGGCTCTCAAATCTGTGATAAGCAGCAAAATCTCTCCACAGTTTTATTGTATTGTTAAGGCATTAGGATAAAAGACAACTAAAACTTCTCAATTAAAAAATAGTAATATTGAGTTAAATGACGTTGACTGTACATCTTTAACTGACACTAGAAATCATATATCATACTTTTCAATCTCAATCAAGTCAAAAGCTCTGTCCAAAAAGCAATCTAACAATATTAATATTTTGTATTCCCTCTACCCATTGCACACCAAGGTGTAATTGTTTATATTATTATGAACATTTTAGATCATACTTTATAAGTCATGAGATCATCAAAATGATAATAGAAAAAAATAAATAAATAAATAAAAGAGAAAATTTATTTTCCTTTCCTAGGATAATGCTTTCTTTTTTCTACTGATCAGCTTTATCTGAAGATGTATTTGCTACTGGACAGCACTATCTGTAATAAAAATTTCTCCAGCCAAGCGGCTAGGCATGCACAGATACATTTGGTCTGTAAGAAAAACCGGAAAAAAAACTGCTTACATTTCAATGAGATGTCACACGATTCTTTTATCTTATTTCATGAAAACAACCTATACAATATGAATTTGATTAAAACAAACTCCGTTTTTCAAAACTATTACATCCAAACCAGTTCAAGAGGGACATTGTTTAGAATTGGATTTGTGGTACCACGCTTTTTTCTTTAATAGCCATATCATCAAGAGCCGGCTCAAACAATTCTTAATATAACCATACAGTTTCCGCCATGACCAAAAACAGAAACATCAAAAGAAGTTTATGATCGAAACAAAACTGCTTAAGCATTCTTAGGCAGGTTTCACTGCAGATTTTCTTAATAATATGGCATCAAAATAAAGAGGAAAAGGGCTTAACCTAAGTTTCTACAATCCTCCTGGATAGTGCTCTGAAATATACTGTCTGAAATTTATGGTGTAATTTAATAGCCAATCAGACTCAGGAACAGAAGCTAAAACATTTGGATTTTCCCGCATGACGGCCAGCCAGCGATGCATACGACCGCACTGCTGCGCATCGGGGAGTTTCAAGTCTCCGAGAGCCTCAAAAGAGGCCATCCATGGAACCAGGGGCGCCAGGGCAACGTCCGCCAAGCTCATCTCGCCGCCCAAGAAAAAGGGGCCCTCGCCGATCATACCCTTTTCCAGAGTCACAAACTGCTCCACATTGTCTTTCCGCGCGATTTCATGCTCTTCCCCGAATCTCTTCATCAATTTCAGCCCAGTTTCTAAGAACTGCAAAACAAGATTGCAAAAGAAATTGAGGGTTTTAGAGCCCAATGAAGCAAAATACAGAGCAGGGAGAAGAAAGGAAAAGGGGGAAAATAACCTTTTTGTTAATGTAATCGGCCCAGAATCGGGCAAGAGCCCTTTCGTAGGGCGATTGCGGAAGCAGAGAAGGATAAGGATCGGGCCAGGCTTCCTGAATGTATTCGAGTATGACCAGAGACTGAGAAATTGACCTTCCGTTGTGGAGAAGAACAGGGACCTGCTTGTATACAGGATTTGCTTGGAGCAGTAGCTCGCTTCTATTACCCAAATTCTCCTCCACAACCTCGAATTTAATCCCTTTGTGATTGAGAGCAAGAGCGCAGCTCATTGCGAAGGGACTGGATCTTATGAGCAAGAGCTTCACTTGGTCTAGTGATGCCATGTTTCACACAAATCTTGTCTGTTTAGCCCACTCCCACTTGTACTTTTATATCGTTTATTCGTCAATCAAAGGCCGGCCAGCCTACGCAGGAACACACCTGCCTTGGGACAACAGCGAAAAAAACTTATTTAATGATAGTGCCTTGTTTGGCATGTTGTTGAATTTCTCAAAGACTTGTATATTATAATAATAATAACAATAATCGAATGGGGGCAAAGAATGGGGCCTTTGGAGCATTATATTTAGCTAGTGTTATCTTTGACATAGACTTTTTTCAAGTGTCTCCAAGGGAACAGTTGCTAATATTTGCTAAACATTGCATAGATAAGGCAACGGGACATAGCATAATGTTGAGTTATGTCAAGTTCGAATCTTCGATAAATAGTATCTAAATAAGAGATGCAATGCGTCAAGTTCGTGTGCATTTGGTATCAACTATAAGTGCTTATAATGTGAAGGAACAACCTTTTACTTTTGAAATTATTGATATACTTTAGTGTATCATATATATATTGTATTGGGCAATATTAAATTTTGCATGCTATTTGATTGCAAAAGATGAAAATGTTTTATGAGCATTTGTAGCATTTGAAACACAGTAGATAACTAAGTAACTTAGTATTGTTATGTATATAATTTTAATTTGTAGATTAACAATCCAAATAACCCATGAGGTTTAGTTATGCAATCTAATCCATGAGGTTCAGTTATGCAATCTTTCAGTTATGCAATCTGTTCATATGAAGCAAGTTATGAGATTTTACAAAATTTTAATGAGTGCATAAAGCTAATGAAGAGAAGCAAAAAAAACTTTACTAAAATTTCATTTTATTCATAAAATATATGTAACTAGAAAATGAATAGCTATAAAGTGTTCAAATTGAAGATTGGGTTGAGTGCATAAGGCTAATGAAAAGAGGCAAAATACAATTTATAAGCATTTTAAAGTCATAAAAATACAAGCATTTTAAAGTCATAAAAAATATATATAACTAGAAAATAAATGGCTTTAAAAGGTTTTGCATTGAAGAGTAAGCTAAATGTGGTAATATATATTAGCTATTGTAATTTGTAATCATGTTGATTGATTACTCCTTTCAACATAGTCATATTTGTAAAGAAATAAATTTGATATTTATATTCAATTTTTTATCATTTCAAGGAAGATCTATAAAACATGATTTTACTTAACAAATCATAAGAGGAGATATTAACAATCATATAAAAGAGATGTCCAAAAATTTCCAACAATAACTTTGATAACAAATGTTTTTTACTTCTAAAAGAAATATTAGCAATCATATAAGAAAGATGCCAAAAAGTTAACTTTGATAACAAATGTTATCTACTTTAAGAAAGGAAAACATATATTGAATTTTTTTTTAATCTATAATATGTGTAATCTTAAGTTTGAAGGGAATAAATGGTAAAAAAGATGTTCAAAAATTTCCAACAATAACTTTGATAATATTTTTTTTTTACTTCCAAAAGAAATATTAGCAATCATATAAGAAAGATGCTAAAAAATTAACTTTGATATCAATTTTTTTTTACTTTAGAAAGGAAAACATATATTGAAAATAAATTTATCTATAATATGTGTAATCTTAAGTTTGAAGGGAATAAATGGTAAAGCTGCAATAATTTTGTAAACAAATAGCAAGAGGAACATTTATTTGTCAATTTGATCCAGCATCTTTGGTAGTGACTTAATTTTTTTTTTTTTCTTTCACAAAAGAGAAAAAATAGTCAATATACAAAATTAAAATCCATGATCAAGCTTACAAAAGATAAGCATAAATTATAAAATGTGCAAGAAAAGTATACGTTATTTATTCTCATTCTAAAGCTGAACAACTTTAACAACATAAATTAGCCTGGTGCAGCCATAACAAATGGTAGACATACTTGGTTGGAAAAAAAAGTAGTATATAGATTTGATCATGAGCATGTGAAATCCATGTGACCATTTATTTGTAAAGGGTTTTTTAATTTTTTGGCATGTTTCGACGAATTTTAGGTATTACTTGGTTTTTAGATGTAAAATGAATGATTTAAAAAAAACTATTATATTAAAGTATATTAAAGTATATAAATAGATGTAAAAATATTTTCTTTTGGTCAGCAACAACTTATTTTTTTAATTTTTGATCTCTCTAACATCATGATGATGAATTACAAACCTGATCTTAAATGATGATAAGAATGTTGAAATTTTAAACTAGAATAAATTGATAATCAGACTCGATTGGAAATATTATTTTTTAAATATTTGTAGTAATATTTTTAAATTCATATTAATAAAAAAATCATTTTTAGAAATTGTGTGAATGTTTTCAATAACAGGTAAATTGACAACATGTGTTATACTTGATCACACATATGTTTGTTGTTGATTTTTTGAATACTTCACGTGCCTTGTTTACAGGTTGGCAAATGCAACGTGAAATATCATAGTCTAATGCAACAAGAGCTTCCCATACAGTGGCAAGCGTGCCAGGAATCTTATTATCCCTGCTCCACGTTGCATTGCTGGTCCAGGTGGCATCTCCTGCATTAATTTATGACAAACCTGGTGATTTATGAACTGTATATTTGTTACAATTTAATTTATGAGGATTTACAGAGACTTAATTATTTGCTGAAAATTTCTTCACATTAGATGCCCGAGTTGTGGAAGCCCTTTACAAGTAGGTAGTCCCATGGATTTCACATGGGCAGCTAATGGTCAAAATTTAGCTGCGAAAACCAGTGGTTCCATGTTTTGTTTAGAAATTCTGATATTAGAAAGAAAAAAATAACCTAAAGATTATCTTGATATCCACTGGCAGAATCTAAATATTAAAATGCCCTCAAATGATGTCGTGTGGATCAAAAACTCATAAATTGATGCGGGGAATATCTAGCCCAACTCTACATTTCGCTGCCAAAGGTTTGAGAGGAATCTATAGCTTAACTCTACATCTTTACAATAATCTTGCTATATGATTGTACGACTATTTAGGTTTTGAAAGTAGAGTGAGGATATAGGATAATTAAAGATGGAGCAATAGGGAATAGGGAGATAGATGTAGGGAGAGGTAAGGATATAGAGATAGGGGAGAAAGGGAGTGAGGAATATAAAGATAAAATAGAAATGGAGATTTTGAGGCAAAGGAAGAGGGAGATGGAGAGATAAGTAGAAAGAGGAGAAAAGGATAGAGGTATTTATTTAGTTAACTCGTGTTTCTTATATCATATGACTCCTTGTAAGGAGAAACCATCTTCCTACCATGGCTATGATGGATGAGAAATGTATTATTGCAGTCTCGCTAACATATTGACCAATGACAACTAATGCAGAGGCTAAAGTCTTGGACACCAAAATCACCTATATCCAAAAAAAAATAAAAAACCTTGAATATTTCACACCCCTATTTGTGACAAATAAAATATTCTCAAATTGTTGATGTTGTTGAATTAAATTCTCTAACTAACAACTGTGATATCAAGGATGAAGTCAATTCATAATTTATTCATTTATTTGATTTAACTTATATTTATAAATAATAATATTATATTATTAATTGCACATGTTTCAATACTAAATTTTAATTTATATATTCTAAAAACTGATAGATTCAATTGAGCAATTATAAAAGATAAATTGAATCGTGCTCATTTGAAGTTGTACACAACTACAACAAAAGACAGTATTGTTGTACCTGAAATATAAAATTGTTGTAAAGTATTTGTATAGCTGTTGAAGATTGATTCATTTGACTCTCAAATTATATAAATTATTAGATTCCACTCACAAGAGGCTTTATCTAAGTAAAACAAAAGAAAATATATTGCAATTGAACTATAAATGGGCATGAACATGTAGCACAAAAGTTAGGCATGTAGATGTTAGAGATTGAATAAGTGGATTGGGCAATTATATAAACCTTATGAATTCTACCCCCAACAAGATTAATGAAACTATTTAAAAAAATGATACAATGTCAACTATAATGTAAATGGGTTTGCCCATATCTAGTACAAAAAAATGGTATTGATTCAATTTTGCAGCTACACAACACTTTAAGTTCTACTGACAAGCATTTCGAACTAAGGCAAATTAAAAATACATACTCTAACTTCAATTATAACTCATTTATAGATTATTGAAATAAATGGACGAGAGCATGCACTAACAAATTATTTGCACATTAAGTGAAATCTAAGTCATTTACAACATATTCAAAATGAAGACAAGAACTCATATCGTAGTTGAAATGTGAATTCGATTGTAAATACCTTTTGGGAATTCGATTGTAAATACCTTTAAGTAAAATAGACAGATAGAAATATTAAAAAGACAAAAGACACTATGCAACTGAAATGTAGATTCTTAAACAAATGTTTGAAATGAATGGTATATTTGTATAATGATCATTTGTGAAACTTCACCAGCATTGATAATTCTCTAGTTCAAACCCAAGCAACACATTGAATGGAATTAGGATTTGGGATAGGACCAGGGTTAGGACTTCTTGTAGATGGGTTAGGGTTTGAAGGATAAATCTTCACTATTATGAAAAAATAATTTTTAAATAATCTTTTAATTAAAAATTCTTACTAAATCAGCTAAATAAAATGAATATCAAATAAATTATTAATTTATGTAAAACTTTCATTTCCAATGAAACTCATATTTCCTTGTTAGATGGTGCTGTCATGTACTTGTGTTGATGAATGAGTTATCTTTCTATACGTTACTTTAGTAGAGAGTTTTGAGATATCACATTGCTTTAAAGAGGTGAACAAATTTGTGCAAACACATTGACAAATAAGACAATTGATGAAAATATTCCATCTAAGATCTACTATTTTCTTTATGACTAGAAGCTTCGGATTAGTCTAGAGAATGATTTCCCCTAAATATATGTTGTGGTGTTTAATTGAGTTGGTGCACCTATCCTATGTAGGCAAATTCTCTACATTTGCATTTGTTTTGATAAATGAAGTATATAATTTAATTTTTTTAGGCTTGTTCGAGATAAGGACAAAATGAGTTGCATTTTAATAGGACTTGGGAGATCGCATTTTGGGAAGATAGCTTTGGAAAGTTATGCATCCAATGACATGGTAATAATCTCCCTTAACACAATAGAAAGGTTTTTCTTGCTTGACGTTAAGCATACTTTTTTATTTGACTTATTGTGCATCTAATATTTGATGGATGGAATTGATGACCATTATATGTGGTAATTCATGGGAAGACCATGTGCATCAAATAAACAGTTGTCAAGAGCCTTGAGAAACAACTGTTGTCAAAGCGTCGAGAAATCCTCATCTGATGGTTATTCATTTAAGAAAGATTTGAAAAATTTCTCCTTTTTTTGTGAAGAGCTATCTGCTCAGATTTAGTTTCTATTTTTTCTGCGAAGACCTATCTGATGGGCTTAAGTTTCTATTTTTCACCGAAGACCTTTTTGATCCGCTTAAATTTCTATTTCTACTTCTTCAGTTTCGCTGATGAAAAAGAAGCGATCATTTTCTAGCCAAAGCCCAGTCAGAGTTGAAGAGTTCGATGATTATAAGCTAGGCTCAAGCATTTAAGAACAAGAATCTGGTCTCCTCAGTGCTGAAGATTCAGTTTAGTCTTGTTCAAATTAATTTCTAATAGAAATAATGTTTTGTTTTTCTTTTGGGGGGGTTTTCCAAGTGTGCAGAGCATTGTGGACGCAAATATGATTATTTGGATGACATAAATATATGAACTGATATTGCAGGAGAGCAACAATCATGAAAGTCGGTCAGGGGAGTAAAATCTTATCTTCTTCTTCAACAACATTAAAACTCTTGTTTGACAGAAAGATGGAAATATCAGACATAACTAGCGGTTTGATCATAGGCAAAGGTGGCACTAATCTAAAAATTTCCATGAAAATCTTAACATTTTTGTATAAAATCAATTAAAATGAAGCATTAGAGACCATCGTCTCCTCCATCAAGGCGCAGATTAGTTTTACACTCAGCAAAAAATGGTGGCACTCCCTTTGAAATGTGTACTTGTGAGAAATCTATCAGCCTATTTCTCTAAAGATAAGTAGCTAGTTTAATATTTTTTCACCTAAAAATCAATGCAGAAGATTTGTTTTGATTTTTTTTCAATACATTCTGATTTTGTGGCGATTTGATTGTGAAAATATCATAATAAAAAAAAGGGAGATAGGGGGATTTATGATAATTTTTTGCTTTTTTCAGTAGAAATGTTTCTAAGATTTTTTTCTATGGAAGTGGTAAATTTTTCTTGAGTTTTTCTAATCCTAACCCAAAATTTTGTTTGTTGCTTTGTTTATATCTTCTTTTTTGAGCTTCTTCTTGTGGTTGCATCATTGAGGTGGGTGGTCGGGCCACTGAATCGCTGGTTTTTTGACACAGGGAATGTGAGTAGTGATGAAGTGTGTCTGCGCTCAAACGAGATTCAGAACCACTGCCATGACACTTGTAAGATGTAGATCCCAAGGATATGGCATCAATATTGTACAAATTCTAATGATGTATTTCCCCAAAATGTTGGTATTGCAGCAACCAAGTGAGTAAAACAATTGAAACCACCATACCAGAATAGGGATATATCTATCAGATATAAAAAACTAATAAAAATAAAAATCTACGGTTCCATAAAAAATTTCACGTCTTCTACTGGGTTATTGGATTTGCAGGGTCTATGTGTTGTAACACGACCTTAAGCATAAGTTGGTTGTTGTTCACCCTTTCCACCCAATTTGAGATGCCATCATAGAATTTTGAAGTCGCTTCCTGCAGTTCATGATTATATTGGTCCACCAATGCCTTGAGCTTACGATTTTTCTGGATATCTTCCTCATTTTTTAGTGTGAGATTTTTGAGGTGCTTCTCTAATTTACCCAAGTAGAAGATGAGCATCTCGAAAGAAACCAGAGGCAAGCCATCCTCTACACTGGTATTTTGAAGGGTGTTGATGACTCGCCCCATATACATTTTTGAGAGTTCAAAATTAATGAAGGTGTAGATATCCATTCAAATTCATTGTTGGAGGTCAAATCAACACCTGCAAATATAAGATTGAGGTCAAATCAACAATATTTTATGTATTACAGAGGTTCCCAAGTGAAATACGATGGTAGCAGAGTGCGGGACATCTTCTACTCATCGTAGCATGATTATATTAAATATGACACGAGACATTGAAAAGTGCTGCAAAGGTAGTTTTCGTAAAAAAAATCGGATGGACCAAAGGATTTCAATCATCTTGCATGATGATAGACGCATTTGCAACCATTGATTGCCCAATTGAGATCGTCCACTTCATATAAGAGACGCCTTCGGCGTAAAAATGCTTTAAATTCAATTACTTTACTTATTGCTTCAAAGATAATTACACTTCCGTATAGTTTTTAATATTTATCTTTACTAAGTATAGTACTCAATGAACAACCTAGAAGCCAGATAAGGTCTGCATTTAATATGCACAACCCGAGCAGTGAGTTAGATAAGGTATGTCAGAGCTTTCATTTAATATGCATTCAAACATAAGATGCTTCAGCAATTCTATTCAATGAAAAATTATTTGCTTTGATTTATCTACTTTATATCACTTTGAATAGTTTCAAATAGTTCATTTTCTTTAAAAATCTAAAAAAAAATTAATTATACAATGACTGTTATCAAGGTAAGCCAATAATAAAGCAGATAAATAACAATTTTTAAATTATAAAAAATTGTTCTTAAATTTTAACTATAGAAGTACACATAAATATATTAAAATTCTTTATTATGATTGGTTGGTCCAAAAAAAAAATTGCATCGAACAAATGTGATAGTATTCTGCTGTCGGCAGGAACTAATAAATAAAAATCAAATCTCGAGAGAATCTTAAGAGTCATTATGTTTAAGTTAGTAATTTTTAAAACATGATTTTCTAAAGATAGTTGAATTCAAAGCATTTTTATATTAGAAAATAAAGATATTACCTTTTTTTTTCAATTGTAGGAAGAGGCCACACCCTTATAAACTGCATAGTGTACTAAATCAATGAGGCTAGTGCAGCTCAACCTTCAGTACCATGTGGGTTGGGGGGAGACTAATTATGAAATAGAGCAACGAAAATATAATAGACAAAAGAGAAGAAGTCACAATATATCTCATTGATCAAATAATTTTTATTTATACAACAACGAGGCCAAACAACTTCCCTACAAATTTGCTAGAGAAACTGACAACTAACTCTAAACATTGTCATTAAACTGTAGCAGGTGGAATGGTAACTAACGAGTTTGAAAACAAATTAGGTACTGATGCCAATAAACTAGAATATTAAAGACATGTGCATTTCATTTTCCACATATGCAACATCTGCTATGACTTATTCTAACACCCCTACTTAAAGAATAACATATTTTTTATTGACCCTTAATATATCTCTACATATTATAAACTAGGAATCAAACTGACTAGAAACATAAAATAAAACAATATATAATGTAGAAGTTGTGATGCTAAAAATGTGGTGTATAAGAAAGGCATACACATATATTGAGACAATAAAAACCTAATGGAAAGCTTAATTGAAAACTAAATTTAAGATGCAAACCATAATCCTTCCTTGAAATGTCCCATTTTCCTCTATTCTTGAGGACCTTGAAAGTGTTGGATTGATTGGCTCTCAGTGGAGCAATGACCTCCAAAGTAACAACTCAAGAGTTGAGTAGCTATTTGATCATGATTGATTATGAAAATGATATGAAATGCATGATCTAAGAAACTAGATTAACATGCTATGATTAATCCAAAAGCTAATTACTAGATAATTGAAATGCAAATTGCCTATAGTAATGATGCTAAGAATATGAATGCAAGGGATCCTTATTGCTCCAAAATGGGTGATATTTATAGGATTTCCAAGGCCAAAGCTGAGGTGGCAGGAATCAACGATCCAGATCTGATCTGAAGATATCAAGGGCCAAGATTGAGGAAGTTGGAGAAGAGGTTGGAGGAAGGGACATTTGTCATCTTTGTGGTGACAAGTGTCAAGGAGCCTTTCTCATGAGAGGGCAAGTGTCCAATGGGGTAGACATGTGGCAAAAGTGCCATGTGTCTCAAGGGAAGAATATCCACACCATGGGAGGTTAGGATAAGGAGGTTAGAATGTCCAAGATAGGATAGGGTTAGGTGGAATGGGTTAGGCTAGGGGGATGGTTAGGCTATGGGATGGTTAGGTTAGGTGGTTAGAAGTTAGGAGGCATGTGGGTAATTTGAATTTAGAAATTCAAATAATAGGAAAAGGATAATTACTTTCAACAACTCATAAATTGATTTGTTTTAATTAATTAGGGGATTAGAAGGAATGAATTAAAGGGGACTATTGGAATGAACCTATTATATAAATCCTTAGTTTTTTTTTTTTGATCGGTAATTTTGTAGTATATTAATTTAGAAATAAAAGGTACAACAAAGCATCCAAGGCCCTGCTAAATGATGTAATCATCGGCCCAAAATATTCACAGTCGTGACCTACTCTGAAAAACATTCAAAAACAAACCAAGAAAGAACCAGTTCTGTGCATCCATGCACCAAATATTACAGACATGACTAAAAGTCTATTTAAAAACAATATATTGAAAGAAAGTGGAAAAAAAAATGGCCCCTTGGCCACTCACTCGCTCTCGCTCTGGTTCACCTTCTCCTCGTCCGCAATGTCAGCCAAAGCTTTGCCTTTTGTAGCTTCGTTTTTCATCTTCAGAATGCATTCCAAGCATCCAAAATCGGGGTCTCCTTCTAGGCTTGCTAGAAACTGGACCGCTCGCCCTTCCTCGAACCTATCTCGTAGATCTCTCCCGACCTCCATCCATGCCACCACCTTTAGGGCCTTTAGTACTTCATCCATCCTAATGAGTTTTACACAGAGCTTCATGGCTTCCCAGCCAATGCGAGCTCGTTCCCGACATTGTTCCTTTATGTGATTTTCTGGTCCTCTAACAAAAGGCAGAAGCTCCTCATTATCGTCTCCCTCCCTAATGCGAATGCCTGTCCGAGGCACTACCCACTCCAGAATGGAGTCGAGGTTGATTAGGTACTCCCCATCTATCAATTTTGTCAGAGTGAGTTTGATTTTCTCCACCTCCGGCTCAAACTTGCATGCCCATGCCAATATCTAGGAATACACCTCCATGTTCATCCGATAGCGAAAAATGGATATGTGACACCTCCTCTCCTAGCATCAGGCGTGCCGCACTCCACAATTTCTCCTCTTTGTATCTGAAAAGCCCCTGCATCCTCTTCTCCTTAGATTTATTAATAAGTATATGAATGGGAGAATTTAATCAAATTGCTCATGAATTCAATTAAATTGGAAGGGGGATTAATTAAATAATTGCTTATTTAATTAATTATCTTCAGACCATTTTTAGGTGTATACATTTTCCCCTCTTTGAAGCAAGGTGTGATGACATGTTGATTCAAAGAATAATCTCAATGTGATGATGTTGATGTGATATTGGTTCAATAGGATGCCCCAGCCATTGATTGCTAAATTGTGATACGATGATGCCCCCTCAGGAGATCAATTGAGATAATTGACCTTTGGAGTTTTTGGATCTTTGCGAAATTGATTTCCTGATAGATTATTGGATGAATCCTGTAACTGTGGTTGATGAAAGTGTGAGTTATTCGATCACTTTGATGTGGTTCTTGATGTGATGATTGATAGAGTTTGATTGAATTGATAAGATTGATTAGATTGATAAGTTCGAGATTTAGTCTGGTTTCAGGAATGACACCTCCTATATAAGACAAAGAAGATCAAAGTGTCTAGTTCTAGGAAAGATACATCCTGCATAAGACTTGATCAGAACATCTGGTTCCAGGAAAGATACATCATGTATAAGACATGATAGAATAGATTAAATGAGAGAGATTGATATAATTGATAAGGTTGATTGGACAAAGAACTGACATTTTGTTGATAGCAGGTTGCAGGAAGATTCAGATTTGCTGATGTTGGTTCTATTGAGGGGGTAACATAAGATTTGCGTTGGGTTGACAATATTTGGAGAGATGAGTCATCATTCTAATTGTGTATACACCTATGATGATACATTGATGATTCCTGTGATAGATTTGGCCTTGGATAAGATGAGCTTTTGTGATCCCATGCAAAATGAAATGCAAATCTACTTTAAAAATGCAAATGCAATGCGACGATCGGACCGATCATGTGGTCATTGCTTTGTTTCATCATTGAGCCTTTAAAATGTAAGAAGTGAGTGCAAACATCAATGGTATAATTGAACCATGATGACCTGAGCACTACTTTCCTGGGTTTTGATATTGCAAGTTAGCACAAACATCGAGGTATAATTGAACCAAGATGACCTGAGTATTACTTGCGTAAAACAAACAGTATTAACCATTTCTATATGCAAGTCCGAAATGTCTTCCATGATACTCTAATGATCATGTCCTGAGACAACTTTGCACATATTAACAATTAATTTACAGATAAGAGACAAGAAAAGTATTATGTTCCTTCCTTGTTCCTCTAGTCAAAGACATCCTGGAGTCACTCAAAAATCATGATAGCGAAAATCAAGATAAAATAGTTGAACCATTATTGTCAAAGTGTTAAAATCATGAGTCAAGATATATCATCCATTGATATGTGTTTGTCATGTTTAGATTGATATGTGATAGCTAATGGTTGACAATGTGATCTTATGTTCATCGTTGGATGTGTCTCAGTTTTTCGCTTGACAAGTTTTGCCTAACTGTTGTTCTACCTGTTTGAGTAATCTCAAAACAATGAAATTTTTTGCCCCTAGCTAGGTTCAAGATTTTGCCCCCAGTCTAGAAACAAACTTTATTATGATATATACAATGATCCAAACCATTACGAGAAATCACCCGGGATGCCTGCGTATGTACAAAGGCTTTATGATGGATACGAACAACACTGATAAAAATGAATGCAAGTGGAAGGATGCATGAACCAATAGATGGAAGAGCTAGCTCATAGATAACGCTTGTTTGCCAGGTTTTCACCATTTGTGTTTATTGCACTTTATCTCATATTTGATTTTTTTTTAATTGTTTTTAATTGTTTTTGTATATTTTGTTTTTTCACTGTTTTTTCGTTTTTTCTGCTTTTTCACTATTTTTGGATTTTCTGCTTTTGCACTGTTTTTGGATTTTCTACTTTTGCATTGTTTTTGGATTTTTCTGCCTTTTCAGACATAAAACTTCTCCAGATGCATGCTATTGATGGG
Source organism: Cryptomeria japonica (assembly GCF_030272615.1). Classification (NCBI taxonomy): domain Eukaryota; kingdom Viridiplantae; phylum Streptophyta; class Pinopsida; order Cupressales; family Cupressaceae; genus Cryptomeria; species Cryptomeria japonica. Next base: position 699,906,576 of record NC_081407.1, read on the forward strand.
TTCCTCGATCAAATCCTCGTCTTGTGTTGATAGATGATATGCTCCTGACCCAAATACTGCTATGACCACAAACGGACCTAACCAATTTGGTTCAAACTTTCCTTTCTCGATCTGACTGGTTTCGTGGATTTTCCTTTAGTACTAGTTCCCCAACTTGAAAGACTCATGGTTTGACCTTGTGATTATAACTTCGACACATTCTTTGCTGATATACCTTTAAATGATCAAAGGCATTTTGTCTTTGTTCATGGATCAATTCTAACTCTTGCAATCTAGATACTCATTGTTCTTCATCTGGGATAAGGCCTTTTAATGATACTCGTAGATAAGGTATCTCTATTTCTATTGGCAATATTGATTCCGATCCATAAACAAGAGAGAAAGGTGTGGCACCTGTTGGTGTGCGGATACTAGTATGGTAGGCTCATAGAGCAAGGCTCAATTGAATATGCTAATCTCTACCAGCATCATTCACTATCTTTTTGAGGATTTTCAAAATAGTTTTGTTTGATGCTTCTGCTTGCCCATTCCCTTGTGGATAGTAGGGTGTGGAAAATCTGTCTTGGATCTTGAATTTCTCACATAGCTCTTGGACATCCCGATTCTTGAACGGTCGTCCATTATCAGTGATAATAGTCATGGGTATTCCATAGCGACAGATGATGTAGTTCAAGATAAATGCAACAATTTGTTTTCCTGTGATATTTGTGAGAGGTACCGCCTCAATCCATTTTGTGAAATATTCTGTAGCTACAAGAATGAATTTGTGACCATTGGATAAAGAAGGATTTATCTTTCCTACTAGATCCAGACCCCATTGGAAGAAAGGCCAAGATGTTGCCAAAGCATGAAGTTCTTGTGCTAGTGCATGAATCAAATTCCCATGGATCTGACATTGTTTGCATGTTCTAGCTATTTGAAAAGAATCTCATTCCATAATTGGCCCATAATAGCCCAAGCATATGAGTTTTTTCGAAAGGGTAAGACCACTTCAATGAGTGCCACAAATGCCATTATGGACTTCATTTAAGGCATTCTCATATTCTTCTTATTCAAGACATCTTAAAAGAGTACCGTCTAGACCCCGTTTAAACAGGGTGTCCGCGACACGAGTATAATGGGAGGATTGGCGAATAAAGTTTCTCTTTTGAGTTTTTGACAGATCGAGAGGTAGGGTGTTATCTTTCAGGTATGTATAAGTTTGGCCATAGCGGGAGGAATCATGCCCAACAAGCTGACAGATAGTTTGGGAATCAGGACAATTATGAGCAGGGTAAAACAACTCTTCCACCAGGAATTCATAACGCTCTTGATTTTCCCGTGTCTGAAGTAGAGAAGTAAGTGTTGCCATGGCATTTGCTACTTTGTTGTCATTCCTTGGAATTTGGTCAAAAGTTATTTCTACAAAACACTTCTTAAAATCATCTACCACCTTTTTGTAAGGCATTAGTTTGTCATCCTTTGTTTGGTAATCGTCATTAATTTGATTGATGATGAGCTAAGAGTCTCCAAAGACTTGAAGTTGTGTAATGTTCCATTCTATAGCCATTTTGATACCTGTAACCAAAGCTTCATATTCTGCTGTGTTGTTGGTGCATGGAAAGCTTAATTTGTATGCTTTCGGAATTGTATGACCTTGTGGTGTGATGAATAGAATACCTGCTCCCGATCCATGTTGTGTATATGAACCATCAAAGTATAATTGCCATGTTTTTGTGGTGATCGTTAGGATATCAGCATTGGGAAATTCAATGAGTAAAGGGCGATCATCTTGAAGCGGTGCCTCTGCTAGTTGATCTGTAATGACTTGCCCCTTGATAGAATTTCTGTCTACATACTCAATATTAAACTTACCCAGGATCATGATCCATTTTGATAATCGTCTTTTTAATGTTGCCTTGCTGAGCAAATACTTCAATGGATCGATTTTAGCTATCAACTTGATGGAGTGAGATAGTAGATAGTGTCTTAATTTTTGAGAAGCAAAAACAACCACCAAGCATGCTTTTTCTGCTGGGGAATAGTTGAGCTCGTATCCCACTAGTGTTCTGTTGATGTAGTAGATGGCCCGTTCTTTTCCTTCATTATCTTGTTGTGCGAGTAGAATTCCTAATGATACTTTGGTGGTCGATACATAGAGTAACAACGACTTTCCTGGAATTGGTGACATTAGGATAGGTGGTTGCATGAGATATGCCTTGATGTTGTTGAATGCATCCTCACATTGATGGTCCCACTTGAAATGAACATTTTCTTGCAATAGATGAGTAAATGGTTGACATTTATCTGCTAGTTGAGCAACAAATCTTCTGATTGACTGAAGTCTTCCTTGGAGTGATCTGAGTTGACTAATATTATCGGGAGATGTCATTTCCATGATTTCTTTGACCTTAGTTGGATCTACTTCGATACCTCTATCTGAAACAATGTATCCAAATAGCTTTCTTGAAGTGACACCAAAGGCACATTTCCTAGGATTTAGCCGTAGCTTGAACTATTCTAACCGGTCAAAGATCTTTTCCAATATCCCTATATGTTCTTCTCTGTTGTATGGTTTGGCTAATATGTCATCCACATAGTCGTCCATGAATATATGCACCATGTCATGAAATATCGTTGTCATAGCTCTCTGATATGTGGCACCTGTGTTCTTTAGTCCAAAAGGCATGACGTTCTAGTAGAAAGTACCCCACGGACATGTGAAAGTTGTCTTTTCTTGATCTTCAGGTGCTATTTTAATCTGATTGTATCCAGAGAAACCATCCATTAGAGAAAACATGGAGTGTCCAGCCATTAAGTCTACAATGATGTCAATGTTAGGCAAAAGAAATTCATCCTTTGGACATGCATTATTAAGATCTCTGAAGTCTGTGCATACTCTGATACTTTTATCTGGTTTGGAAATAAGAACGATGTTTTATACCCATTGAGGATATGCTATAGGTCTGATGAATCCTACATCCAGTAATTTCTTTAGTTCTGCTTTGACCAAGAGGGCGATATGTGGATGCATCTTCCTTAATTTCTATTTGATTAGTTTAGCTCCTGGACTGACATTTAAGTGATGCATAATAAGCTCTGGATCCAATCCTGGCATGTCTGCATATGACCAGGCAAAATTGATTTGTCATCGTTGGAAGAATTCCATATATTGTTGCATTTCTTCTTCTGACAGAGAAGTTGCTGGATGTAGGATCTTTGGTTTCTTTGTTGTCCCAATGTTAACTGCCTCTATTGGTTCAATCAAAATTCATGACCTTTCTTGATAGTACTCAAGTAAAGTGTCAAATCTCCCATCTTCCGGTGCCTCGAGGAGGTTTTCATCGTTAGATGCATCCTTTCTTTTTACTTTTTCTTGATCTAATGTTACCAAGAAATGGTTTTCAGCATCAGACCTGATATTGTTTTCTTTATTTTTCTTTTTGCGACTGGGAGATTTGTCACCCACTTGACTAGCAAATGCGTTGTTGAAATTCTTGGTGAAAGTTGTTGCGGGTTCGATTGCATTAAGATATACAGATATGGCATGGTCATTCAGAAAGGTATCAATGACAGCATGTCCTTCATTTTCTCAATCAATAAGTTCGAGGTGGATTAGAGGTAAGGGGTCCTCAAGTTGAGATGTTTCAAGGGTATCAAGGGTCATGATAGATATGTCAAAGTTTTTGATATGTATGTCAATGTCTAGAACGGTACCCTCATCAGAATGAATTCGCACAAGGAGCTCCTAATCATCCTCAATTAAGTCCAAGTCAGTCGAATGTGATTCTAATTTAAGTGGGCTAGTTCCTAACGTTTTCCCTGCATACATGTGAACTACATCGACTCCTACATCTTCTTCAAAGCAATTTTCTTCAGCTGATTCTTCAGAATGATATGAATCCCATTCCCATTCATCAAAATCTGTCTCACTTGCAGCTTGCAATCTACAAATTTGTTCATATAGATTTTGATGTGTTTCTTCTATTTTTCTTGCTATATCTTTTCTTCTTTCATATTCAACTTCTTGTGGACTGAGATTGAGTTATGTGAACTTTGCTATCAACTCTCCTTGACTTGTATTAGCTTCTTTCTTGTTTTGATTAAGAGTTAATGTTTCTTGGGAGGTATCATTGGTTTGTTTCTCTTGTTGATTAGGAGATTGCTTCTTTTGCCATTTCATGTTTGCTTGTGCTTGTTGCTTGGCAGATGCCTCTTCCCTTTCAATTGCAAGTTGTTCTTGTCTCTTTTTATATTCTTCTTGTTGTTGGATAGACGATGTGTCTTCTGGTAGAGTAACTTGTCCATACCCTAAGCCTGCTTTGTCTGTAGCCTGTTGAGTATGAGGTTGGATAGGTTCTAAGATACCTTATTTTCTTTTTCCCATAGGACTTGTTCCAGTGTATCCCATTTTGTGAAGAATGTTAAATCCTTTTCCATACTTTTCAGTAGATATTATGACATTGTTGATCTTTTTTTGGACTTATTCATCCTTGTATAGCCATTGTAACACATCTTTGTCTTTTGTTTCCTATGAGGTCCCAGCACTAACAAATGCCCCATCAAATATTGGAAGAGGTTTCACAATTGGTTGTTGTTTAGAGTTTGATGGTTTTCCAAAGGATTTAGGAGAAAGTGGTAATTGGGATAGTGAATATTCTCTGTTCCCTCGATTTCTTAGCTGCATTTGTTTTTCATACTTGACAAAATTGAGGCAAATGATTTTTCTTTGGTTTGTGTGTTTGAAGATGATGCCTCCCTATTATGAGGAACAATGACTTCTTGAGATGGTTTGAGATTACTACAATATTGAAATAGATTTGAATCTGCCAAGATCGAGACTTCTTGCCCATTGTAGGGAAACTTTAGGAACTAATGATATGTGGATGGAACAACTTGTATGTCATGTATCCAGGGTCTTCCCAAGAGTATGTCGTATGATAAATCCAAGTCTAGAACTTGGCATGCTATGTCTTTTTACAAAGGTCCCACTCTGATGGGTAATATCACAATTCCTTTAGAGGAATGCTCTTCTTCATCATATGCTTTGATGGTGATCTTTTTTCGGGGATCAACTGCATCTTCTGAATAACCTAGAGCACGAACAAGACTCAATGAGAAAATGTTTAAGCCAACTTCACCATCTATTAGGAAAAATTTAACACGTGTCTTGTGAATGAGGACTTCAATATGCAAGGGAGTGTTATGGGGATGTTGCAAGGACATGTCGTCTTCTTCGATAAATGATAAGCAGTGAGGGATTGTGAGGTGTCCCACCATGGTTTTGAATTGATCTATATCAAGATCTTTGGACACTGTTGTATCGACTAATGCTCTTTCTAGAATTTCTTTGTGTGCAGGTGAAAGCTTTAAATGTTCTAAGATGGATATTTGTGCGGGTGTTTTCTGTAATTGATCCACTAGACTGTATTGTTTTGTAGTGGATGACGTGTTAGTTGTAGGACCCGACAAAACAACTTTGGCTTTTCTTCGTGTGATAGCATGAGCAGGTTCTTGATGTTGTTTCTCTTTAACCATGATCACATTTACCACATGCATGAGCATAGTTTACCTTTTCTTTACCTTTACCATTCTGCCTTGTTAATGATTCACCCTTCTCATAGTTAGGAAGCAGAGTTTTGAAAGCGGTGTGAGATTCATTTGTTGTATGTCCATCCACAGTTATCACTCCATTATCAATCAAATCTTGGATGACATGTTTTAATCGTTGACAAGCATCTGTTTGGTGTCCTTTGTTTCGATGGAAATCACAATAATGGTTGTCATTCCACCAAGTAGGTTTTACCTTGGGTTCAAAGTTTCTTGCTTCTGGTAAAGTAATCAATTTATTTGTAAGAAGAGTTTTTAATGCGGATCCAAGGGGTTCACCAATGTTTGTAAATTGCCTTCAAAAGAAATTTTTGATAGTTGCTTTTTGGTGATTTTTGTTTTGCCAAGTCGCTGCTAAGTGATTGGATAAATTAAAAACCAGTTATTTTGGTTTCACATTATTGTTATCCACTATCCCATCGTTGACGACATTATGATTTCTATTCCAAAACTTTGGCTTATCATTGTTGTTGTTGTTAGTGTTGTTAGGAGGGTGAACTCCTTTGTATATTTTCAACTCACCCTTCTTTATCAAGGCTTCCTCCATTCATATTCCAATATCAATCATCTTTCCAAAAATTTGATGTCCTTGCATTTTTAGATGATAACTCATTTGATCATTTAGGTTGTCGATGAATATGTCCATTTTTCATATTCTGGCACTGTACGAGGATATCGTGAAGCTAACCGTCTCCATCTCTGTAAAAATGTCATGAAAGGTTCTCCACTCTTTTGTTTGGCATTACATAGGTCTAACTTTGTTACTTCATGTTGTATGTTGTTAAGAGTATTGTGAAACAAAATTATCCACCAATTCTGAGAATGATCTAATTCTAGGTGGAAGTTTGGAGAACCATTCCATAGCTAGTCCAGTTAAGCTTTTTGGAAATAATTTGATCAAGTAGGTATCCTCTTTTGCAAACTCCATACTCATTTTGCAAAATTCTCGTATATGATCTTGGGGATCAGTGCTTCCATCATATTTTTTTTATGTAGGAGTTTCACAACCTATAGGAAATGGTATCATGTTTATATTTATGTCGAATGGATAAGGACAGATTTCTTGAAGTGAGTATCTTCTAACATTTCCTCTCTACATATCTTGAATTTGTGTTTGCAGTGTTTGTATTTGTTGTGTGAGAGTTGTGATAAGATTATCAACATGATTTGTTCTTGTATAGCCATAATTTTGTATTCTAGGAGGATCTTGATCTCTTCTTGTATCATCTCTACCCCTTCTTGTATCCTCATTGGATTTAACGTTATTTAGAATTTCTACGTCATCCCTTTTGGGAATGTAAGTTTCCTAATTGGTTTTGATGTTACTAGGAATTGACGTGTCATTAATTTTGAGACCAAAAATATCCTCATATTGTTCATTATTAAGGGGGGGTCACTTCTCTTTTGTGTCAATTTGTTCACATCAAAATCTTGGGGGAGTGTAGCACCAAATTTTGCTAACATTAGGAAATATTTTTCTTTTCTCCCTCCAATATTTTCTCCATAAATTTATCAAATTCAGGATCTTTTTTTATGTCTCTAACATGTTGTGCTTTTATTTCCTCTTCAACTTGTATTTCATCTTCGTGTTCCATGTTACTATAATCTTCAGTGATTTCAAACATTTCTATTTCTGTTTCTGCAATCTTTCGTCTTTGAGCCCTGGTTAAAATGGGCATACACATGTTTTGAATGTTTTGCGAGATTTAAATCTTGAATAATGTGTCACAATAAGTGATCAATTGTTGAGGAAATGATCTTTTCAAGTATTTGTAAGTTTTTTTTTTCGATCTTAGTTTTGGAGTGCGAATTTTGTGATTTTTGATATGACCAAGTTCAATAGGAACGATATATCCTATGATAAAGAATGAGGTTATTCTGATCAAGCATTATGGTTTCGTGATAAAGGATGATATATCCTGATGAGAAACTATCTTTGAATGATCAGTTTATCAAAGAAAATGTGATGTTGCACTTTAAGGTGTTAGATTTTTAAACTTGTTTGAGGTGAATACTTGAGAACCTTTAGCGTGCCTAGTCTTGAATTTGTTTTGACAGAAGATAACCTGATTGAATGACCCAAGAAGATGACCTAGTCTCTATGTTTGACTGTCTGAGAAATGGGTTGTTTTTGTTTTTTGATTTTGGTGCAGTTTACCAAAAATGCTGACAAAATGACCAGGAACTCTGCTATACTGACCATAAACGCTAACAAAATTACCAGAAACTCTTCTATACTGACCAGAAACGCTGAGAAACAGACCATAAACACTGAGAAACAAACCAGAAACGCTATTCTGCAATGCATTGACTCTAAAGTTCAAAATAATGATGTGTAGACTCAACAAATTAAGTGTTTGAACTTAGGAGATTGCAATTTTGACCCAACTTTGTGATTTTCAGACTCAGAGAACTGATATTTAGACCTAACAAGTAAAAACTAGGAGATCTAATGTTGCAACATGAGCAATTTGACATTCAACTCACAAGAGTTGTTGATTAGACCAAGGGAGTTGACCTTTAGACCAAGAGAGCTACTGTTTAGACTAAGAACTCTATTGTTTAGATGAGGAACTCTGTTGTTTAGACTAGAAACTCTACTATTTAGACCAGAAACTTTGACGTGCTCAACCTTGGAGAGTTAATGTTGAAATATGAGAAAGTTAACATTCATACCAAGAGAGTTGACGTTTGGACTTAAAGTGCGACTGTTTGGACTGAAAGAGATACTGTTTAGACTGAGAATGTGATTGTTTGGACCAACAGAGCTATTGTTTGGACTGTGAATGCGACTGTTTGGACCAACAAAGCTAATGTTTAGACTATGAATGCGATTGTTTGGACCAACAGAGCTATTGTTTGGACTGTGAATGTGACTGTTTGGACCAACAGAGCTATTGTTTGGACTATGAATGCGACTGTTTGGACCAACAAAGTTAATGTTTGGATTGTGAATGCGACTATTTGGACCAACAGAGCTATTGTTTGGACTGAAAGAGCTAATCTGCTGTGAAACTTGTGAATTTGACAATTTGAAGTTTGAGTTTGCAATTTTTGTTATATTTTAATGGATGATATCTTGACTTGACTTACAAACACAAAATTCAAATTGTATTTCTGTCCCAAAGGACACATAAAGTGTATGTTCAATAATCTTTAAAGAAAGCCCAAGTTTTCACGGGTTTTGAACAATTGAAAACACATCAATCAATCTATCCTAAGGAGATTGGCTTCATTATTAGTTCTTAGCCCACAACTTGGTACCCTATAATCTCACACAACCTTGTCACCCCCTAAAGGGCGCCTGTGTTTTTGCCTTTGCAAGAGCTGGTAGAGTCCCATTATGAGCCTAAAAATAAGGTCTCAAAAGGGGAGTTCGCACATACGCTCAAGAGGGACATATGGTGAGTATCTTAAGGAGAGATTCTTCCCCCTCCATGCACTAAGAATTTAATAATGTTAAGAGGTAAACAAGGTAGCTTCTAATTTTAATTGGAACTAGTACTCGTTCGGTGCGTCGAGGTATAAACTCAATTAAGAGGTCTCCCAGCCTTGAAAACCAAGGTTTGATATACCCGAAGGTATGGAGGAGAGCTATTCCCGAGCACTGTCGTTGACTTGATTTGCATCAAATCACATTTATTTTATAGTGGGTTGGAGTACTTGGCATTAGCCATTTCCACTTGGGTCATTCCCCTCTCACTGACCTTAATGGCTTTGGCCTTATAGGCTCCTTGGGAGGGCAGGCCCGCTAAAGATATGCACTATTGAAAGAAAAAGATGAATCTGGCTTTCTGATCACCTAAGAAAGGTGAGAGCATACTCGCCTATCATCAAATTCATTTCCATTGTAATTAGTCTATGTGCCTAATTTTGCCTATCATCAAAACACATAAGACATGTTTGTTCATTTCCATTGTAATTAGTCTATGTGCCTAATTTAACAAAAATAAGTGCAAAATCCTACGGTTGCAAACAAAGGTTAGTATTTTATATTTCGTTCTTTGATGGAGAAATAGTTTATGACTCCGACCTTTCACAACGAAATAAGTACTTGCAAAACCAATAATCTATAAATTAGGTTCAGAAAAATGACAGTCCAGAAGCAGAAATAAGGAATGCAACATACAATATTTGCCAAATCAATAAAAAATTGAAAACACCATCAAATTGACCAAGGACACCATCATATGTGCTAAGAATGCTGCCAAATGGACCCAAAACGCTACTCTGCATACCAGAAATGCTACTCTGCACACCATAAATGCTATTTTGCACACCAAAAATGTCCTCAGACAGACTGGAAACGTTGTCAAATGTACCAGAAACGCTATAGAACATACCAAAAATGCTAAGGTAGAGACTGAAAATGCTAAAATAGAGAAAAACATAAAAACAAAGTTGAGGAATCTCCCATAAGTGCCATTTTAGGTTCTAGAACGCTACAATAGAGAGGAAGAACACGATTTGAGAGCCTGAGAGGGCTAATCTGCACACCGAAAGAGCTAATCAACCTGTCAAAGAAATTTCCTGCAAGCAAACTTGTTAAAGATCAAAGGGGCTAGGCCCCATGGTGGGTGCCAATTAATGTGATGCTAAAAATGTGGTACATAAGAAAGGCATACACATATAACGAGACAATAAAAACATAATGGAAAGCTTAATTGAAAACTAAATTTAAGATGCAAACCATAAGCCTTCCTTGAAATGTCTCATTTTCCTCTATTCTTGAGGACCTTGAAGGTGTTGGATTGATTAGCTCTCGACAGAGCGATGGCCTCCAAAGTGACAAATCAAGAGTTGAGTAGCTATTTGATCATGTTTGATTATGAAAATGATATGAAATGCATGATCTAAGAAACTAGATTAACATGTTATGATTAATCCAAAAGCTAATTACTAGATAATTGAAATGCAAATTGCCTATAGTAATGTTGCTAAGAATATGAATGCAAGGAATCCATATTGCTCCAAAATGGGTGATATTTATAGGATTTCCAAGGCCAAAGCTGAGGTGGCAGGAATCAACGGTCCAGATCTGATCTGAAGATATCAATGGCCAAGATTGAGGAAGTTGAAGAAGATGTTGGAGGAAGGGACATTTGTCATCTCTGTGGTGACAAGTGTCAAGGAGCCTTGCTCATAAGAGGGCAAGTGTCCAAGGGGGGAGACATGGGGTAAAAGTGCCATGTGTCTCAAGGGAAGAATATCCACACCATGGGAGGTTAGGATAAGGAGGTTAGAATGTCCAAGTTAGGATAGGGGGATGGTTAGGCTAGGGGATGGTTAGGTTAGGTGGTTAGAAGTCAGGAGGCATGTGGGTAATTTAAATTTAGAAATTCAAATAATAGGAAAAGGCTAATTAACTTTTAACAACTCATAAATTGATTTGTTTTAATTAATTAGGGGATTAGAAGGAATGAATCAAAGGGGACTATTGCAATGAACCTATTATATAAATCCTTAGATTTATTAATAAGTATATGAATGGGAGAATTTAATCAAATTGCTAATGAATTCAATTAAATTGGGAAGGGGGATTGATTAAATAATTGCTTATTTAATTAATTATCTTCAGACCATTTTTAGGTGTATACAAAAGTTATTCTTTGAAAATAATTAATAGTCTAGTAAGACTTCTTCAAGTTGCTCCCACTGCTAGTATAGTCATGCAACTATCATCCAAGTTCCCAACACTATTGGATACCATTTGCACATGAAGTGACTCATCACCCTCGTAAAGTTAGGATGCTAAACTTCTAGATTTTTGGATCTCCCCTGAACTATTGGACACCGATCCTCACATGTATATCCCATAACCTCCACGAGGTATAGTTTCTCTGATCCATTAGCACCTCAGACTACTGAAAACCTATCTAATCTTTTGTATTCTTTCCATCTTCACAAAATTGGCCTCTTCAAAATAGAACAAGTTATTTATCTTCAATGATGTCATCATCACTAACAACATCTAGTGGTTCCCCAACAATAACTATATTTACCAATTCTTCAACTTTACCTTTGAGAAGGTCATTTGCATGAATTTTACAATTAATTATAGTATGACATAATTTCTTGCAATAGTAACATTCAATTTCATTTGTACCTAACATTTTCTTTCCCATCATTTTTTTTAGTATAATGCAAGCTCGAGCTAAGCATCTTCTCTTAAATCTATTAAATTGCACTCTTTTCTTCAACTAAGAGCATTGAAATCACATCTTCTAAAGTCTATCACAAGATCTGACTAAGAATAAATATAACATTTTTATATTTGGAAGGTAAACTATTCAACAAACTAGCTTTATCTTCTTTATGAACCACAATGCCAACTTCTGCTAGTTGTTTAATTAAGAGATCTCAAATTGCTTATGTGGTTAGACATAGTAATATCATTAGTCATCTTGTATCTAAATAATTGTAGTTTCAAAGAGAAATTTGAATTTCGAGAGAAAATGACCTCTTGTAGACGCATGTCCGTGATTTCGCCTAGGAAAGCCATCTATCGACAAGTAGCTTCGAGGAGGATTGGGGTCTCCATATCGAGTTGCCAAGAGAGGAAAGCAAAATATGGTGGAAAGAAGGGGTATTCCTTTATTAAATAGAAAGAAATCAAACCAAAGAATATGACACCCTGCACCTGCAGCTCCAATAAATGCCCACATGCGTGAGATGTTGGTATCCGACTAACCCTCTGCTCCAAAACTCCTCAACTTGATGTCGATCGACTTTAAGCATCAAGTGATCATAAAATCTTGAAAGGATACAGTCGTAAATGGATACTCAAGTGCACTTGTATTTAATAGCCACCAGCCAAAAGTTGGCACTAATCAATAGTGTCGGCAATGCGTCACATCACGATGATAAGAGGAGACCTTAACCGGTTAACAAGGCAGTCTATCGATCTTTCCACCAAAAACAAGACCAACAAGTGGAGAGGGGGAATCACGGCTATCAAAGAGTAGAGCACTGATTTTCTCCACAGCCTGAGGGGGCAGATAGAAATGGGGATCGTGCACCTATCAGGAGACCCACCGGTACACACCATATTTCAAAGGACCCAACTTGAGTGAGGAGAGCATGTCAATCGTCCCAACAACAAAAATCATTGGTGGATCTTCAGGGGGGGTCACTAATGGTTATAGCCAATTTAGAAAGTCTATCAGCTTCACCATTGCCTTCTCTATAGATATGGCTAATCCAAAATTCATCAAAGGTAGCAAGCAACACCAGGATCGGTTGAAGCCACTGGTTAAGGCACCAACAAGGGGTGCTATTGTAGCGGATCGCGTTAATGACATTTAATGAGTCACCCTCCAAATGAATTTTTTGCACCCCAAGCTCCTTCCCTAGTTGAAGACCTCTTAATGCCACTCTGAATTCCGCTTCATTATTAGTAGCCACTCCAATATTTTCGGAGATTTATTTTATATAGAGACCATTAGAGTCCCTCAGAATGCAACCAATACCACTTTGGCCTGGATTGCCTACAGAAGCACCATCAAAGTTTACCTTGCTCCACCCAACTGCTAGTGCGTCCCAAATCACCCTCGCTCTTGGATTGGTCCGATCCACTAGAGAGCAGAGACTAAAAATCAGAGGGATGAGTAGGTTTGGAAGAGCTATCTTAATCTTACAATCCCAGTCTGTGAATAAATTTTTCTTAAGTATTTTGGATTGGGCCGCCACATTCAGGAGCTCAGTTAGGTGGTTCTTAATTTTCGCACAAAGAGACCGAGGGCCTATATCTTTATCCTGGAAGATTCTATGGTTCCTTTCTTTCCAAATTTCCCAAATTAGAAGTGATGGGAGGATGAAGAGCAAATCAGAAAAAATTGCCTTTCCTACCAGTTTAGGCCATTACAAAAACCATTTGTCCAGCCCTGCTGGGAAGGGGCCGAATAATCTCAGTTTTCCCATGAAATACCACCAACAATGAGTGGAGAATTTGCAATGGAGAAGAAGATGATCTACAGTCTCTTCCTGATTTAGGCATAAAGGACATCTACTGGGTCCATTGATACCCATTGAATGGAGCCTTTCTTGAGTTAAGATTTTCCTCTGGTAGGCCAACCAGGCAAAGAAACCTGCTTTGGGAAGGAGGTGTTGATGCCAAAATAGATTAACAAGCTAGTCTTTTTTGTCAATAGACGCTTCTTTCAGCTTCTAGCCAAAGCATACCTTGTATTTTCCATCAGAGGAGCCACACCACCTAATAATATCCTTATCAGGGGAAGGGAAAATAATCCTTTTGTTGAGAATGTCAGTAAATAAGTCCTTCTGAAACTGATCCAAGTCCAGCTCGTCCAAGGAGTTCCATTTCCATTTAGAAATACCATTTTCTAGGATCGGATAACCATAATCACAAATATTATGCCCCCAGAGGCGACAGGTTTCCTCCATAACAAGATGTAGAGAGGGGTTGTGACATAGGGCAACTTCACCCAACCAAGAATCAAACCAAAAGGAGGCATCCCTGCCATTCCTGACCTCCCAAGTAACCCGATCGCTTATGATTTCCCTACTGTCCAAAATGAAGTTCCAGATAGTAGAACCCCTGGGGGGGTTGTTGATAGTCAGAATCCTCTTAGGTTCTAGGGAGTTCAGATATTTATGTTTCAGGAGCCTTGCCCATTTTTTTCTTCCCGCTACTACTGATTTACCAAACCAATTTAGCACCCATTGCTAAATTCATAATTGATATTTGGCGAATACCGGCACCACCTGCCATTTTTGGTTGACAAATATTTTTCCAAGCTATCAGGGGAAATTTACCTTTATCATTCGACCCATTCCAAAGGAAATTTCTCATTAGAGAAATCAATTCATCTTCAACTACCACCGGTAATCGTAGGCAAGCCATGGAAAAAACCAGTAGCGTTGAAAGGACCGACTTTATCATAGTGAGTTTCCCAACGGAAGATAACCAATTGCCTTTCCAAGTTGCAAGCTTGGATTTGCACTTATCAATGAGGTGCTTCCAGTAGTGATCTCTGTTACTACCAATGAAGAGCGGGGTACCAAGAAATTTCCTTGGGAAATTAGCAACTCTGAGATTGAGAATCCTTGATAATACCGTTTGCAAGTTGAGCGGAGTGTTGACAAAAAACACTTCAGTTTTGTGCCAATTGATTTTCTGTCCAGAAGCCAAACAGTAATCATCAAGGCAAGTTTTGATTGATCTGGCTTCTTGCCTACAGGCCGATCCAAATAGAATGGTGTCATTAGTAAACTGAAGATGAGTCATTTTTTCAACCCTTGTTGCCACATTAACTCCAACCCAACGACCATCTTGCTAGAGAGCTCTTATGGATCGACCTAAAGCTTCAACCATTATGATAAACATAAAGGGTGATAATGGATCACCTTGTCTAATACCTCTTGTCGAAGAGAAGAAACCGTGGGATGAGCCATTGACCAAAATAGAGAATTTGGGGGAAGAGAGGCAACTCGTGACCCAAGTGAGCCATTCCTTGTAGAAGCCAAATTTATTGAGAACATCAAATAAGAAATCCATGTCCACCATGTCATAAGCTTTCAGGATGTCCAGTTTTAACATCATATATGAGTCCTTGGTTTTCCTGGCTGTGTGGAGTGTTTCATGAGCAACAATGATACCTTCTACAATGGGTCTTCCAGGGGCAAACCCGCTTTGTTTCTCTTATATAATGTGCTTAAGGAGGGGCTTCAATCTATTAGCTATGATCTTTGTTACAATCTTATATACAATATTGCAATAGGCCTGAAGTCACTCATCTATTGTGGGATCCGCTTCTTCAGAATTAGAGTAAAAAAGGTGTGATTGATGGCCCCTAACATAGTCATCTTCTTTCTTGATTCTTCTACAGCAAGGTGTAAATCTCGTGCAATGGTAACCTAGTAATGATGGAAGAACGCGACAGGGAAGCCATCCGGGCCAGGAGTCTTATCCGGTTTCAATTGGAGGGTGGTTTTCCTTACTTCATCAATAGAAATGGGTGTACAAAGAGCTGTATTTTGATTAGTAGAAATGATGGATGGGATTGAGTTCAGAATCCCGACTCTTGCTTCATGATTGATCCGACAATCACCATTCAACAGAGAGTCAAAGAAACTTACAACTTCCTGCACAATGTCCTCGTAATTCCTGACAGTGACTCCATCCGATCTCATAATCTTTGATATTTTGTTCCTATTTCGATTGGTAATGGCTCACTAATGGAAGAATTTGGTGTTTTTATCTCCTTCCTTTAACCATAACTCCCTTGATTTTTGCCGCCAGTGGATTTCCTCACATCTAAGGATTTCATTTAGGTCAGATTTGAGAGAATTTTCTTTGATGAATAGCTCCTCAGTCATTCCTGAAGACGTAATAGAGTTGGTTAAATATGCCAGTTCAGCCTTAATTCTTAATTTCTCCATATGAATATTCTTGAAGTGGTTATTATTCCATTCCTTGATCTTAACCTTAATATACTTGAGTTTTTTATTGAGAATGAGAAGTCTCAAATGATTCCTAAATACCGGCTCATTCCACCAAGCCGCTATAAGATCATGTAGTTCAACCACTTTTAGACACATTTTCTCAAACCAGAATGGAGTACTTCCCTCTGCTTGAGCCAAGGCTACCTCCAGATAGATCGGGTAGTGATCTGATCTGGTGAGTGATAGAATCGATGATTCTAAGGCTAGATTTTGGCCTAGCCAATCACCAGAAACAAGGAATCGGTCAAGCCATTCAACAATATTAGTGAAGCCCAATCTTCAGTTCGACCATGTGAAAATTCCATTTTTCGGAACAATGTCTAAGAGGTGATTCTTCTCAACAAATTCCAATGTCTTTTTGGGACATACCAGTCCTCTAAATACCCCCACTTTTCTCAGTGCCAAAAAGAATCGCATTAAAATCCCCAGCTACCACACAACTACCATAGGTAATATTGTTTAGCTTAAAGGATAGGAGATCCCAAAGAGCCCACTTATCACCAATAGAATAAGGTCCGTACATATTGAAGAGATTGAAGTTCTCATTTCATCCAAGAGTAGTAACCAAGATATATTGCCAATACTTATCTTCTCCCACAAGTGAGATCTTAACATTCATGGGGTTCCAAATAATTCCCAAGCCATTGGAAGCTCCATCCGATTGCCTTAAAAACCCATTCCACTGTTTCCAAACTCTCATTTTGGCCTCAATCTCAGCCTTTCTTCATTTAGTTTCCTGTAGTAGCCAAATATCTCCTTTGGTGTCATCAATCTGATGCTTAATCAAGCACCATTTGTTAGGGGCATTGATGCCCTTGACGTTCCAAGATAAGAGTCTCATGACTCCTGGGGAAGGGCATTTCCCTTCCCTAAATTAAGTTTTGTTTGACCACAGGCAGCACCAGCTACTGCTAGCATGACTTTTTTGGACTTGCGCCCCTGCACACCTTTTGGTTTAAAATTTGGTTTATCAATAGTTGAATCTGATTTTCCAAAACATTTTAAGGAACCCTCCATTATAAGCTCTGAGTCAGGTTCAAAGTCCTCCTCCCCCTCCGAGGAGGAGGTTTCAATTTTGCCATATTCTAGTTCAATACCTATCGGAGAGTGAGTCTGCCCTCCCAGCACCCCTATAGTGTCATTCTTCATATCTTGAGAGGGTGGATTTCCATCTTCAATTACTAATTGATTCCTAGGCACAAAGGGGGAGGGTGGAAGAGAGTCCACAATCTTGGATTCAATGTCTGCCTGTAGGGATTTGGTCTTCTCCACTAGTGTGAGAAGATCTTGTTGGCTCTCACTTTGACCAGAGGAGGGGGGGACTATGATCAAAGGGGTTGCCTCTATTAGCGTAATGGTAAGTGCACAAAGTTGTGTCCACTTAGTGTGGAAGTTTTACACTTAGAAAAAAAGGCAAATCTCATGGAACGCATGAGAAATGAAACGGGATCCCGTTTCACGTCGGGATCTCGAGCCTAAATTTGAAACGAGATCCCAAGCCTAGATCTAAGAAACAGGATCCTGTTTCAAAAACAAAACGGGATCCCGTTCTAAAACGGGATCCGGTTTCAAAAACGAAACGGGATCTCGTTTCCTTTAAAAAAAATAAAAATAAAAATCAATTTTCTCTTTTTTTAAATTTTTTTTTAAAATAAAAAATACAAGCTATATATACATGAAATATAAAATTTATATATAAGTCACATTTCTCTTTGTCTTTTTTTTTTTCTTTCTATCTCACTTTGTCCCCTCTCTCCCAAAATCTAAAACTATGTCTCTACCTCTCTCTCATGTCCTTAACTCTTTATCTTCGCTATCTCTATACACCTCCCCTTACCCCCTACCTACCTATATATTTCTCTATATATACATCTCTACCTCTCTCTTAATGTACCATCTCTCTCTCCCAACCAACTTATCTTTCTCTACATATGTCATAATAGGTCCTACTAAGGGGTCTTATGTCATAATAGGTCCTAGTAAGAGGTATAATGTCTTAATAGATCCTCTTAAGGGGTCTTATGACATAATAGGACCTATTATGTCATAATAGGTTGTATTTTGTCATAATAGGACCTATTATGTCATAATAGGTCGTATTTTGTCATAATAGGACCTATTATGTCACAATGGGACCTATTATGACATAATAGGTTGCATTATGACATTATAGGTCCTATTATGTCACAGTAGGTCCTATTATGACATAATACCCCTTAACAAGTCCTAGTAAGGGGTATAAAGTCATAATAGGTCTTCTTAAGGGGTTTTATGATATAATATGACCTATGATGTCATAATAGGACGTATGATGACATAATAGGACCTATTACATCATCATAGATCTTATTATGTCATTATTAGTCCTATTATGACATAATAGGTCCTAATATGTGATAATCGATCTTATTATGTCATAATAAATCCTACTAAGGGGTCTTATGTCATAATAGGTCCTGTTAAGGGGTCTTATGACATAATAGGACACTATTATGTCACAATAGGACCTATTATGTCACAATAGGACCTATTATGTCACAATAGGTCCTATTGTGACATAATAAGTCGTATTATGACATTATAGGTCCTAATACGTCACAATGTGACCTATTATGACATAACATGTCGTATTATGACATTATAGGTCATATTATGTCACAATAGGTCATGTTATGACATAATACCCCTTAACTCTCTCTAAAAGTACCATCTCTCTCTCTCTCAACCAACTTATCTTTCTCTACATATGTCATAATAGGTTCTACCAAGGGGTCTTATGTCATAATAGGTCCTAGTAAGAGGTATAATGTCATAATAGGTCCTCTTAAGGGGTCTTGTGACATAATATGTCGTATTATGACATAATATGTCGTATTATGACATAATATGTCGTATTATGTCATAATAGGATCTATTATGTCACAATGGGACCTATTATGACATACTAGGTCATTTTATGACATTATAGGTCCTATTATGTCACAATAAGTCCTATTATGACATAATACCCATTAACAAGTCCTAGTAAGGGGTATAAAGTCATAATAGGTCCTCTTAAGAGGTTTTATGACATAATATGACCTATGATGTCATAATAGGACCTATTACATCATCATAGATCATATTATGTCATTATTAGTCATATTATGACATAATACCCTTTAACAGGTCCTAGTAAGGGGTATAATGCCATAATAGGTCCCCTTAAGGGGTCTTATGACACAATAGGACCTATTATGACATGACAGGTCCTCTTAAGGGGTCTTATGATATTATAGGACCTATTATGACATAATAGGTTCTATTATGTGATAGTCAACCCTATTATGTCATAATAGGTCCTACTAAGGTCTGTCTTATGTCATAATAGGTCCTAGTAAGAGGTATAATATCATAATAAGTCCTCTTAAGGGGTCTTATGACATAATAGGTCCTATTATATGATAATCTATCATATTACGTCATAATAGGTTCTACTAAGGGGTCTTATGTCATAATAGGTCCTAGTAAGAGGTATAATGTCATAATAGGTCTTCTTAAGGGGTCTTATGACATAATAAGACCTATTATGACATAATAGGTCGTATTATGTCACAATAGGACCTATTATGTCACAATACGTCATATTATGACATTATAGGTCCTATTATGTCACAATAGGTCCTGTTATGACATAATGCCCCTCAACTCTATCTAAACATATCATCTCTCTCTTCCAACCAACTTATCTTTCTCTACATATGTCATAATAGGTCCTACTAAAGGGTCTTATGTCATAATAGGTCCTCTTAAGGGGTCTTATGATATAATAGGTCGTATTATGACATAATAAATCGTATTATGTCATAATAGGACCTATTATGTCACAATGGGACCTATTATGACATAATAGGTCGTATTATGACATTATAGGTCCTATTATATCACAATAGGTCCTATTATGACATAATACCCCTTAGCATGTCCTAGTAAGGGGTATAAAGTCACAATAGGTCCTCTTAAGGGGTTTTATGACATAATATGACCTATGATGTCATAATAGGACCTACGATGACATAATAGGACCTATTACATCATCATAGATCATATTATGTCAGAATTGGTCCTTTTATGACATAATACCTTTTAACAGGTCCTAATGAGGGGAATAATGTTATAATAGGTCCTCTTAAGGGGTCTTGTAACATAATAGGACCAATTATGACATAACAGGTTCTCTTAAGAGGTCTTATGACATTATAGGACCTATATGACATAATAGGTCCTATTATGACATAACAGGTTCTCTTAAGAGGTCTTATGACATTATAGGACCTATATGACATAATAGGTCCTATTATATGATAATTGATCCTATTATGTCATAATAGGTCCCGGTAAGAGGTATAATGTCATAATAGGTCCTCTTAAGGGGTATTATGACAAAAGGACCTATTATGACATAATAGGTCGTATTATGACATTATAGGTCCTATTATGCCACAATAGGTCTTGTTATGACATAATACCCCTTAACAAGTCCTACTAAGGGGTATAAAGTCATAATAGTTTCTCTTAAAGGATTTTATGACATAATATGACCTATGATGTCATAATAGGACCTATGATGTCATCATAGGTCCTATTATGTCATAATCACTCCTATTATGACATAATACCCTTCAATAGGTCCTACTAAGGGGTATAATGTAATAATACATCCTCTTAAGGGGTCTTATGACATAATCGGACCTATTATGACATGACATGTCCTCTCAAGGGGTCTTATGACATTATAGGACCTTTAAAGCTATGAGATTTCCACAATCCATATTGTATAATAGTTTGTTTTTCTGGATTTGATTGTGATGGAAAAATAACACACACAATCGAATCTAGAAAAACAAACTATTATATTATAGGACCTATTATGACATAATAGGTCTTACTAAGGGGTCTTAAGTCATAATAGTTCCTATTAAGAGGTATAGTGTCATAATAGGTCCTTTTGAGGGGTCTTATGACATAATAGGACTTATTATGAGGTAATATGTCGTATTATGTCACAATAGGACCTATTATGACACAATATGATCTATTATGACACATTATGACCTATTATGTACCAATGTGACTTATTATGACATAATAGGTTGTATTATGACATTATAGGTTATATTACGTCACAATTTATAAGATCTTCTAAAATCTAAAATCTGTATTATAACTCCTAGAGATCTGAAACCATTCTCAAACATCCTGCTAATATATACATAAAATATAACTTAAAGTATAAGAAAGGAAAAAGACAAAGGGAAATGTGACTTAAACTTAAATTTTATATTTCATGTATATATAGTTTGTTTTAAAAAAAAATTAATTAATTTAAAAAAAAAAAATTATAAAAGGGAAACGGGATCCCATTTTTTATTTTTAAACGGGATCCCGTTTCAAAATGCTAAACATTTTTTTAATTATTTTAAAAAATGAAACATGATCCCGTTTCTAAAAATTTCAACTTTGGTTCGGTTGTAGCTTCGGTTTTGGCTTGGGAAATGGTTTGGAGAGCCGACCCTTAGGCTTGGACCTGGTTTGACCTGCAACTTGAAGGCCAAATCAATCTTCATATAAAATAATGACTTCAAAAATATATCTGAACACCAAATTTTCAGAATTTTTTTAAACAATGAAAACCCATTATAGTAGAGATTGTCTAGATTCTAAATATGTAATTTTTTTAAAAAATTGATCAATATTTTTATTTTTAAAATAATTACTAATGAAAGAGGTCTATAAATTTGAAATAACATGGTTTTTTAGTTTTTTAATAACTTTTTTGTTTCTAAGTTTTTTGAAAAAAAAATTATATGGCATCAAACTAGAGACAATTCTATACAGTTTAAAAAAAAAATAAAAAAAAAATGTTAAGTTTAGGTCAAATTATGCTTGTCGTACACAAGAATTTTTCAAAACAATGATTATGCCCAATAAAAAATTAACCAAAAAAAAAATATGCAGAAAAAAATTACAAAAAAATATTTTCATCAAAGGTGAGTGAGTTATAGATATTTTCCCAAAAGGATTTATAAAAATAATTTCATTTATGTCAAATTATGCTTGTCGTACACGGGCATGGTATGGTCCTGAAAAGTGACTTTTAAACTATAGGTTTTAGTAATGCCTATTCAAACTTCATTTTTAAGATCTGGGTATTAAAATAAATTACATATTTGGAAAGTAGACTTAGAGAACTATATTTTCTATTACTGAATTTTTTCAAGATTCATTCTTTAAGTGCCTCAAATATTTAGGTCAAACGAGACAAAATTGAAAAAAAAGGGAAAAAACTTCCACTTTTTGGCCAAAAAGTGGACACAACTTCTTGCACTTACCCGTAACATTCTCCTTCTCAAGAGCATCATTGCAAAGGGCATCCCCAGAGTCATCGGTAATGAGAGGTTCTGGTTGCAGTTTATCCTCAATAGGAGATTGCATACAGGAATAATTTCGCTGTATCATAGCCGAGACATCACAACTAATACTGGAATGATCCAAAGAGAAGCATTTAGGACAAATATGCAGCTGATCTTCCCTCTCAATCTTTTGAATCCAGGTCTTTCTAGCCCCAATAATTCTGACTTCGTCAAGGATCTTGTTGATTTGATTTGTGCTAATACAAATTCTGAGAAAGCTTCGCCATAGTTTATCTTCCAAGATATCATCAGCCGATACAAAGGTACCAAGGTTTTTGCATATGTCCTTAATGACATCAATGTGCCAATAATCCGAGGGACAATTATACAGTCTTATCCATACCTTGCTATCTGGCAAGACATATGTCTGGGGATTGCAATTGGGCTACCAATCGATGATGTGAACTTCAATGCCATCTAGGATATATGGACCTCTGTTTTTAGCTTGCCATTTCTCCTTATTGCTCATAAATTCAATCATATAGAAATCATTTGGGAGAATATTAATATTAATATCCTTTCCCCACTGCGCTCTACACTAGGATTCAAAGCTGTCCTTAACCTGCTTTCCACCACCCCACTTGATAAAAAGGCAAGACTCAAGCAAATTTGACTGAGCATAATTAATTTTTTTCTCATCCAAAAAGATAGTGGGTCTTGAGGTTTTACTTACCGGTTTATGAAAATGGGGCCGTTGAGAGAGAGAGCTTGCTCTCCAAAAATCTGGGCATCTTTCCAGTTCCGATTAATCGGACGAAAGTTAGATCTCCAAAACCTTTCTTGATCCGCCTTATAATTTCCTTGCCTGAAGCGCCCATTCCATTTTTGGAAATTACCATGATCAGTCAGGGGAGCCAAAAAAGAGTCGGTATAAGGGATGTCTCTCTTGAGCGGCGCATCAAAAGTGTTAGGTTTAGGCAGTGGATACCAGTTTCCGGGGCCTTCTGATATAGGATGGTTAGCCTTGCAGAACCAACCTTTATTGTTCCAACTGAAACCATTCACCTTCTACTTGTGCGGGTCAATAGGGCACAAATTACCACTCGAGTAGGGATTTCCAAGGTTTAACCGCGGACTGGAATATTTGGAGCTCTGAAACCTATCTATAACCCCCGCTTTATTTGGTTCTTGGACTGCTTGCTTTCTACCAATCTTAATGGGAAAAGCAATGTCCGCTTCATCGCTCCAAGAACCAACCTTCGTGGACTGGGAGCCAGAATACCTCAGATTGGTAACCCTATTCTGTTTGCCAGCATCGCTCCCGTTGTCGTCCAGTGCCACCATCTCGCTCCAATTTTTAATCAAAACCAACACTTTCACATTTTTATTTTTCCTATTAAAATTATATATTATTATCAACCACAAAAATATTTAAAACACATTTTTTTTTATGTTTTACACTATCAAATGTTAAATATATAGAATGTTAAAGGATGAGTGAATTTGTGTTAGAGTATTTGGGTATTTACTTGATTAATTAAACAATATTTGTTTAATTATTTAAGTTCCCTTTATCTCTTTTACACTTAAGCTAACTTTAGGTGCATAATAATTAGTTCTTTTATTAATTATTATGTGCAAACCTAGGTTTTATCTTTTAGGGTTTCTTGACCTATTAAAGGTTGATTTCTTTTTTTTCATTATAAGAAGAAGGATTATTACATTACACATTTTGTGAATATTAAGCTCTCTCTTTTTTAGCATATTTTCTGTGTATTTCTTTCTTCTGTGATTTGCTTCCTTGCTTCTCCTTGTAACAGGTTTTTCAGCTTGCAGAGATCATTTGGGCTCCTGTGGTGTTGTATTTTCTCAACTCCAACATGGTATCAGAGCTTCAGATCTGTAGCTATCTGTTCTTCTTTTGAGAATTTTTGCATTGGAAGCAGATCTGGGGTTTTAGAAAGTTTTTTTATGCACCTAGGGATAGGCCTTTTTCTGAGCACTTTGGGCCTAAACAGACCTCACCATTGTACTCAGAAGGCCTGAAAACCCCAATGGTCATATAAAATTTGACTTGTTTTGGTTCTTGAGCCTCTAGGAGTATTTTTTCTCCAGATCCAGGTCGTACGACCCTGACATGCACTTCGAGAATTTTTTTTTCAAAAAAATAAATATTTTTGCCTTTTTACAACAAGTAGGCCAGATTTTGATTTTTTTTTTTTAAAATAAAAAAAGGCATAAAAAAGGGGTTTTTCAAAAGCTTTTTTGGGGTTTGTTTCGCAGGGTACCAGCGCTGACAGTTGTCAAACGACGACCAGACCTGTCAGTCCGCCACCCTGCCGGCCCCGGCCTCCGGCCCCTTGTCGTACTCTTGCACCGTCGGTGCCCTTCCGGCTCCTGCCGGCACTAGCGTCCGGCCCCCTACTGGCCCCCACCACCGCCGCTACACCGCCGACCACTGCGCTACCTCGACTGCGGCTGTTGGGAACCACTGCTCCCTGCTGGACCCTGCCCTGCCTGGCCCTTGTTTCTGCCGCCGCCGGGAACCACTGCTCCCCGCCCAACCCTTGCTATCGCCACCGGGAACCATTGTTCCCCGCTTGGCCCTTGCTGCCATCGCCATCATCGGGAATTGCGACCTGCCTCGCCCGACCCTTGCTGCTGCCGAGAACTACCGCCGATCGCCCTGGCTTCGCCGCTCGATGGCCTCTCCACCACCGGAGCACCGCCGGGGTGCCACCATTCCGCCACCGGAGTGCCGCTCACTGACTTCCTCCGCTCGAACAACCACCAGACTACCCCTTCCTCTTGTTTTGAAGGGGGGGCTGTTTTTTGGTCATATCTTGAGCATACAGAGTCATTTTTTTGAAAACGAATAGGCGTCGGAAAGCTGGTTCCGAGCCGGACCTCATGATGTTGGTATTTGTTTTCAATTTTTTGTTTGACTATGTTTTTTTCCTGTCAAAGTGAGGTCTCTTTTTTTCACTCTACGAGACGTAAAATGAGCATCTGAACTCCGTTTTTCGAAAAATTTATATTTTTGGAAAGCGCGTGCTTTGTAATTTCCATCCATTTGAGTTTTATTTCTAGATTCTGCTCCATGCATATTTTATTCAATTTTTTTATTTTCAGCGCTCTGGTGGATATCTTGGTTGTTTTAGGTCCTGGGATCTCTTCTTTGGGTAGGATGTCTATATTTTGGTTCTCCTTTCTATTTCCAATCTTATTATCATTGTAGCTTTTTCTATGCAAACACACTGAGATAAAGTTCCATCATCCATTGTTTACTTGGGATCTTGCACATCTTGTGCCTTATTGTACATGCACTACTTATAAAGTGCCATGAGGGGGTTGATGTTTGCCTGTTGTTTGCCATATTCATTTGTCCAGTGAGTGTTACTTCCATGACATTAACCTCATGATGTGTGTCAAGTGAGTGTTCCTTCCATGACACCATGTCCTTTTCTCAGCACCTTTGATGTTCCTGGTTCTTCACCATGTAGTTCTTCTTGGTTGTTCTTTTCAGTGTTCCTGCCCCTCTTCAACATTATGGGGAGGTTTGTCTTGTTGGTTCTAATGCTTCCGTGGTTCGATTGATCAGCTCTTTAGGCTTTGGTGTTTTTCATGCCATCTGTATCTTCGATTTCAGTTGTTTGCCTTGTTTGCCTTTTGATTCGAGTAGTGTCATTTGAGGGCACTCATATAGATTATAGTCTTCTCTACCTGGTCATGTTCTATTTCAGTGGAGGTTCTTCAGATCAACAATTATTCTTCAACAGAGTTTGCAGGTTCTTCATGCTTCAGTGGTGTTCTTTTCCATCTCTTTTTGGAGTAGAGTTTTTTCCCATGTGGTTTTCTCCATTTCTCCAGTTCATAGAGATTTCATTGTATTTGGGTACCTGATCAGGCCTTGTTGCCGGGACCCATCTTTCCTACTTTCAGTAGTTGTTCTTGGTTTTAGCTTCTCCCTAAGTCTAGCTTAAGGGGGGTGTTAGAGTATTCGGGTATTTACTCGATTAATTAAATACTTTGTTTAATTATTTAAGTTCCCTTTATCTCTTTTACACTTAAGCTAACTTTAGGTGCATAATAATTAATTCTTTTATTAATTATTATGTGCAAACCTAGGTTTTTCCTTTTAGGGTTTCTTGACCTATTAAAGGTTGAGTTCTTTCTTTTCATTGTAAGAAGAAGGATTATTACATTACACATTTTGTGAATATTGAGCTCTCTCTTTTTGAGCATATTTTCTATGTATTTCTTTCTTCTGTGATTTGCTTCCTTGCTTCTCCTTGTAATAGGTTTTTTAGCTTGCAGAGATCATTTGGGCTCCTGTGGTGTTGTATTTTCTCAACTCCAACAATTTGTTCATAAATATGTGTATAAAAAGGTACTTACTATTATAACTTTAAACAAGGTTTAAATGATATACACATAAATATATAAATTTTAAATTTCAAATTTATAAACTATTATTCTCCACATAAGAATTCTCTGATAATCCAATGGGCTATCTCAAGGGCATTTTGAATATATATAAATTTTTAAAAAATTAATTTTATATAACTATTAGTTTACTTATACTAAAAATATATGTAAAATATGCCGAGAGATATGTTATAGAAGAGAACCACCTGTAAAATAAATATTCTTCTAAAATACTAAGCATCAGAATACAAGTCCATTAAAGTGTTGCATGCAAAAAGTCGTGAATTGGAGACAAGTGGCAAGGGTTCTATTTGCATGTCAAAATCTTTCAAAAATTGATTTTTGTTTAGGGACATTTTGATGTTATTGTAGATACCTCTCCACATAATTATTCTCCACCAAATTTTTATTAATTTTTTTAACTCTCCAATAATTTTTTCCATATACAATGTTCCATATAAAATTATTTAACTCAATTTTAATAGCTCCAAACAAAATTAAATGCTTTCAATAGCTCCAAACACAATTTTTATTACATTTTGTCAGGGTATTTAAAAATATATAAGCATGCAGAACTTTTTCTTAACAATTTTATTTAAAAATATGAACAACCAAAAGATCAAAATGTGTGATAATTTCATTGTATGTAATTATTGTTCACCAAGGTGGCTGATATTTATGGATAGAGTTAAACCTGCATTAAACCTGCATTCAACTTACTTAGTTTGTTTCTTCCAATAAAAATGACATGAGCATGCGATTTCTGTAGTGACTGTAGAATAAAGTATGAAGGGCCAGAAACACCATGCGTACTATTTACATTCATTGCAAAAAGCATTATGGCAGACGTGGAATGACCAATGGAAAAATAGTGGAGAAACCAACAACCAAAATAGAAGGAGAAAACAACTGTCGGAAACAAAACCAATCTAACGGTTTAACTCATTCCAATGGTCTTGCATGCTTATTAAGAAATGTAGACCGTTGATTTCGAAAATGAGGTCGTCCATCTCATATAAAGAAACGCCTTTGACGTAATAATACCTTTTGATATTAATGTTTTATTTATTTTTATAAATTTATACATTAGAATTATAAAATTATTTGTAAATACAAAAATCTAAATACTTAGTTTAAATAATTCTAATGTACAAATTTATAAAAATAAATAAATTGATAAAAATAGTAATTTAAAAAACAAGACTACATATACAAATGTAGACTATTGAGATCAAACTAATAAAGTTGAATTTATACACTAACCAAAACAAATTGCAAAGTAAAAGAGTAGGGTATGCAATTTTAGATTCCATAAGAAAAGACATGGGGATGTGGCAAGAAGGGATACAATCAACTTCATTTCCTCCTTATAAAGTATCTGATGAGGGGATGAGTTGATCTAATATCTAGCGGATAGTCTAAGAATTTAGAAAAAGATTACAAATCAAATTTGATGTTCTATTTTATTAAATTTTTTTAAAAAAATATTAATTATATAATTTTTTTTAAAATTTATAATTTTAATAAATAAATAAAATAAATAAAATAAATAAATGTTTTTATATGTTTAGAAGTTATTTTATTTTACTTTTAAAATTATTTTTACATTAATTAGTGTTTTTATCTTTAATGTCAATTTTTAATTTTTAATTTTTTTTTTGTTTTTATATGATATATTTAAAAATATGATATACAATTTATTAAATCATTTTTAAATTTTTATTTATTTATGAATAAGATCCTTATTACAATCATAATATAATAAAATAATTTAATAATAATAATAAAATTTAATAATATTACAATATAATAATATATATAAAATGATAAAATACTAATATTAAAATATAATATATAATTGTTGTCTTTATACTATTTTTTAAATTTAATTATATTTATATGTTTTAAAATTTGGTCACTACTTAAATTTAAATTTAAATATAAATATTAGTATATTTTAGTATTTGTCCTTATTTTTAGTTTATATTATATTACTAATATTTAAATTATTATATTATTATTTTTTTAATTATTATAATATTATATTATTTGTATGGGTACTATTATATTATCTTTAATCTTAATATTTTAATCTAAAAAAATATGCACTCTAATTCATAGATTGTGGAAAACTAATTCCATCTATATTAACTAACATATCCGTCTCTAGAAAAATATATATCATATTTGTATATATTAAGATGTGATTATATTATTATTTTAATATATTATTAATTTTAATATTTTTTATATTTCTATTAATCTCTATACAAAAGTAAAAAACTTATAATACCAAATTAATATTATTATATTTTTGTTTTCAATCCCCGTAATTAATAATATTAGATTGAAATAATTATGAAGTTGCATGATGGAGATAGACCAATTAATTGATCAATTAAATTTAGAGTGAGTGACACTTGAGAGGTCTAACATTAAATGATTAAAAATTAGTTAATTGAGTGAAATAAAATTAATTTAAAATTGATAATAAAATATATTTTTTATTTTTCATACATTTGAGTGTCACGTCAAATTAAATGCATGCTTCTAGTTTTTATTAAGGGACGTTGGTAATACGACTGTTCATGGGCTTTCTAGGGTTAATTCTAGTGGTGGAGGGGCCTTGGTTTGTGCTTGGGTCAAGCCGGAGCAAGGTTGGGTTAAAGTTAATCTTGATGGGGCCTCAAGAGGCAACCCAGGAATTTTAGGTGTTAGATGTGTGGCTTGTGATGCGGAAGGTAAAGTTTTAATGAAAGGAGCTCAAAGATTGCAAGATGGTAGTACCAATGAGGCAGAGACACAAGCAGTGTTGCTTGCGGTTGAGTTGGCTTGTAGCTTAAAAATTCCAAAGCTGCATTTAGAAGGTGATTCTAAGATTATAGTTGATGCTATTTTGAAGGGTTTCTCCCCATGTTGGTGGATAAGTAAATTTATTTCAATTTCAAAGTTAAATTCCTTTCAAGATTTTCAAGATTTTCATATTAAGGGGGCAAGGAATGGGGTGGCAGACTTTTTGTCCAATATGACATGTGAATTGGTCCCTTTTGCAACCCAGTGGTGGGGTAGCGTTGATGAGGATGTGCTTTGGCCACCTTAGCTGGCAATTGACTGCAATTGGTTTTGTGCACGAGGTTGGTTAAGTCCTTTCTTTCTCTTCTTGATGTTTTGTGGAGTTAGTTGCAGAAGGAAAGAGGTTGAGTTACTAGGAGTGAGGTGGTGTCACGACTAACACAATGTAATGGCAACGAATGCTTTAAAGATTTATTGATAGATACGAAGAATTAATGATCATTCATTAATGAACATGTTTTTGAAATGCAGATGATTGCCCAATAAATAAGAAGAGAAGGGCAGCGGAGGGATGTTTGTACAGAGCATTGATGTTGATGTATGCTTTCTTCGATCTTGGTGCTTGCTTTTGAGTTGTTTTCCTTATTGTCTCTCTCGATTTTTCCATAGCATCGAAGTGGAGTTTTTTGTAGGTTTTGGTTGGTGAAAGGTGGTGGCACTATAGGTACAGAGAGCTATGGAAGCCAACTTCACTCTGAAAACGAAGAAGCAAATATGTCCTTTCCTTGGGCATGTCTCAGATAGGCGACTAAGGGGGATGTTTTTGTTCAAGGACAAGAGACTGATGAAGAGTGTGAAGATGATTATGGGTGAGGAGTTCAGAGTTGTGAACCATAGATACAGGACAAACATGGAAGTTTATTCCCTCATCATGGCATGGGGTTTGGATTTGGAAATCTCGGTGGAACCTGTCAAAAAGGTGATGGAAGCGGTCGCCCCCAAGGAATTCCTCTTGGGAATGGACTCGATATTTGTGTGGGTGGTACCGGGTGTTGGGTTTGATGAGTGTGCAAGAATAGAAAAATTTCATCAAGAGGTCCCTGTAAAATGTCTACCTTTTATAAGGTGGCAAGAAGATGGTGTAAAGGCACGTTGCAAGGAGGTGGCACGAAGAGGGTGAGAAGCCTTGAAGGTTTTTGTGCAGTTAATGGAGATTGAGGTGGCTCTACAACAAGCTCAAGAGGAGGCGAGACTGGTGGAGGGTAGAGTGTTGTGGCCAAGGAAGCAAAAGATGGGCGACGAACACGCCCTTGCTTTGATCCTGGGTAGTTCCAATTAAGTTTGTTTCAGTTTAATGACTTTTGTGCTTTGGTTGTGTCTTGGGATGTTTTCTCTGATCAACTGTTGAATTCCAAGGAGGTAGTTTGTGGATAGGTTGTTATTTTGTTTGAATTTAAATGATATTGTTGTAATGAGCGATTTTTTGAGCTCAAATAAATTATGATATGGTTTGGGGGTGATGGTTTTGGAGGGTGGTTTGGATGGTAGTGTTTTTTTTAAGTTTATGTGGGGTGGTTTGGACTGGATTTTTGTTGGGTGGTTTTTGGGTTAAAAGTTAGACTTTATCTGAAAATGTACTACTGATTTTCTATATCATAAATAAAATTAAAAAACTTTTATTACCATAAAAAAAGGAACATTGATAATATGATTATTATTTTTTATAATAAAAATTAAGAATATTCTTAATTGAACTAAATTTTACTCTAAGATTCAAACAAACACTTCACTACTTATTTTATTCCTTTTATTATTCTTTAAATCATACATTATATAATCCTAATAATTTTTTTTGTAGAACTACCTACACCTTAAAAATTTTATATTATATTATTCGTGAGGTGTACCTTGGAACCTACACCTTCAATTTTTTATATTATATTATTCATGAGGTGTGCCTTGGAAATTTATTTTTGGCCTGTGTGCTTATAAACTTATTGTTGCATTAGAATTATAATATTGTATAAACGTAGGTCATAATTAAAATTTCTACTTAATTTTTTAATGAATTACATTCTAGAAAAGTAATTTTTATAATTTAGAAACTTAAATATCATACATCGTAATTCATAGAAAAAATAAAAATAAAAAGAAATCAATTCTAATTGGTGAATAAATGATTTAATAACAAGTGTCATATAGTGGAGTACTACATGATCAAACAAGTGACACATTATTATTGTTCATTAGTTATTTGTTAAGCATTTACAATAAATAAGTGGACAAGATTAGTCAATAATATGATAATAGAATAATGATAGAATTCGTCAATGAGATGAAAAATAAGATGACAATAGAATGAAAATAAACTGATGACATAAAGATCATGAAATTTATAAGTCTAAATTATTAAAAGACCACACATAATTTATAATATATCTAAAAATAAAAATAAAAATGAATTAGATAAAAAAATATTTAAAATAACATAATATATTTTTATATGCCACAATTTAATTGTATATTGAATCTATTGTTTTATATTAGAGATTGAAAGACCGATAAAAGAGTTTATACAAAAGAGTTCAGGGGAGGCAGGGCCTCAACCATCAAGCAATGAAACCAAAAAGAGTTAATCGAGTAGCATATACAGTGACCTACAAAAAACTCAGAAAGAGGAAAGACTGAGGAGTAAATATAGTTATGTTGCTGTCATAAGGCACTAGTGCAGGGTTTCATCCTGGTCCTCCAACCATGTGGTCCAGTCCTATGGTCCATACATCCAAACCACCTTTTTCCTCTCCATGATTTGTGTACACATCTCTATCCTATTGAAGGGGGGAACTTTGGTATCTTGAAGTTCCTTAATCTGTTTCTTTACTGCATCCTCAAAGGCGGTTTGGTTCTCTGCGATCCTGGCCCATTCATACCCATCTTGCATTTTGTAGATAAACATGGTGGCTCAGCCATATTTGAGGAACCGCAACAGTTTGTTTCTCTCAACGTACATTAGAAAGCAAACCTGTACAACAATTTTGTAATGTGTGAGTTTTTAAAAAAAACCAGTAAGTTCCCTAACATTACCTTGAAACTTCTCCTCATTTATGAGTTTCCAAATAAACCAAAGTATGAAAGAAGACAAAATTTGCCAGATTAAGTTAGCATCCTTTTTAAGTCTATGGATGAAACCAGTAACTATATCATAAGTAAAGACATGCTCAGTGATAGAGATTCCAAACATTAACCAAATCTCCCTAGCAAAAGGGCAGTCAAGGAAGATTTGTCTAGCAGTCTCAGGCTTTTTGCAGACAGAACAAAGGTCATATGTAGCCAAATTATTCCTAATAGGAAGTCTATCCAGTAAGAGTTGCCATCTAAAGCATTTAATCTTAGGGGGGATGGGAGATTTCCAAAGCTTCTCAAAGGTTTTCTGCCAAGCAGTGGGGTTGTGGTCAACATTCCACAAGGTATTAACATGATCGATCATCGAGGTGTCTTGGTTAAGGAAGTTATAAATAACCTTAGCTTTAATTTTGGGGAGGGGGGAACCATCCTTCCATAGGAATGAGAGGTATATGTGAGCGTCTACATGAATGTTTCTGGGAAGGTTGAGGGTATTACATGCACTTCTAATCATATTGTAGGTTATCTTATGCGAAGCAGGGAGATCATACTTATTACTAAGGTCCTTGCAACTGATGAGGTTATCATGTTCTAGAATATCCATAAGATACTTGACTCCCTTGTTATGACAGTATCTAGCAGAGTAGCCTTGGGTTAAGGCTAAAGGCTTAGAGTTATGGTAAAGGTTCCACCATATCGATCTTTCACCATGGAGAGTGTTATCACATTCAATGCTAGAGTTGACAATAAGTCTACGCACATGCTCCCAGGCTTTCTAGATGGACTTAAACACCCAGGTGCCTTGGACAGACACAGAGAAACTACCAGCAACTAAATCACTGAACGAGAGGGCTTTCCATGATTTGGTAGCCTTGGGGACACCATTTTGTATGTTGTTTCTAATGAGAATCTTCCAAGGTTCTTGCCCTTCCGGTGCATGGAATATCCACTTGGCAACGAGGGAGATTCCTTGCATTCTAAGATCCTTTAGGCCCAGCCCACCAAGTTTTTTGTCTAAGTGGCACCAGGCCCATTTTACCGCATGGGTCTTTCTTTTTCCCTTACCATCAGACCATAGGAAGCATCTGATAGCCTTTTGGATTTCAAAAACTTGGTAGTTGCTGAACATCCAAGCCGAGGAGTAGTAGATACTGTACGAGGAGAGGATTTTTTGGCATACTTGAATCCTACCGACTAGGGAGAGGATCCTATTGTTCCACTTGTTAAGCTTTCTATCTATTTTTCCTTTGACCCAAATCCACATGTCTCGAAGAGAGGGAGATTTAGAGAAGGGGATACCGAGATACCTGACTATCGTATTAGGTCCTCCCCATGAGTATCCGAACTACTGAAGCCAGTCCAGTGGTTCATCTTTCCATCCAATTAGGATAGATTTGGAGCTGGAGATTCGGGCTCCAGAGGCTTTACCAAAGGTGTCAAGTTTTAGATTGAGGGAGTCGATATTATGCTTAGAGAGCTCCAGGAAGAGAGAGGTATCATCGACAAACTGGATATTGAGCAATTCAGAATCATCCGACATCTTAATTCCATGAACTCTAGGAGATAGGGTGTCATCTCTAAGGAGATAGAATAGGGCATCTGAGGCAATAACAAACAGAGCAGGGGCAAGAGGACAACCTTGCCTAATGGATCTAGAGAGAGGAATAGGTTGGGACAAAGATCCATTAACTTCAATCAAGGTGGAAGCATCTTTGAGGAGGATTTAGACATACTCGTAGAATTCGTTAGGGAAGCCAAAAGCTTGGAGCATCATGAGGATGAAGTCCCACTCCACCCTGTCATAGGCTTTTTCAAAGTCAACAAGGAACATGGTTGAGTCTTGGTTAGAGGTTCTGGACCATTCCATAGATTCCTAGCTAGTGAAAAGGTTTTCCAATATATACCTGCCTTTAATGAATCCAGTTTGGGTAGAGCAGATGAATTTGGGAAGAATCTTTTCAAGGCAGGAAGCTAAGGCTTTGGCTAGAATTTTATATGAGACATTAAGGAGGGTGATTGGTCTCCAATTTTTTATGAGTGCTTTGTCCCCTTCTTTAGGGATGAGTTTAACAATACCCTTATTTATGAATTCCCCCAGGGTGCTAGTGTCAAGAGCTTCATTGTATATGTCATAGAGGTCATTAGTGACCCATTCAATATTGGCTTTGTAGAATTCTGCAGGGAGTCCATCGGGGCCTGGGGCCTTATTATCCTTGAGAGCCTTAATGTCATCAGCAATTTCTTGTATAGAGATCCTGGTTTTGAGGAGGAGAGCATCATCCTCAGAGATCCTTTTAGGGATAATGGTACTACATTTATGTCGAGCATCTTTCGAGGCTTCATTATCCTCAGAGGTAAAAAGAGTCCTATAGAACATTTCAAAGGCCTCTTTGATATCATTGAAATCCAGGAGTTCCTTGTTGTCTACTGTTATTCTATCGATTTTTTATTTGTTCTGCTTCTGTTTAAGGAGATTAAAGAAGATTTTGGAGCCTTTATCTCCAAATTGGAGCTAGTGGTTACGGGCTCTAATGAAGGCACCCCTGATTTTGACTTGCTGATGTTTCCTGAGGATGTCTCTGGCCTTAGAGACTTGCTTAGCCAAGGTAGGGGAAGATGGTTGAGATTGGATATCTTGTTCTAAGGAATGGAGGCAATGGGTGAGAGTCTTTTCTAGGGCTCTAAAGTCCTTGGCTTTCTTCTGGACAATAGTCTGGAGAACTTTCTGCCAGGAGGAGACGTTCCTTATCCACCTAAGGGTGTGGGATTGGGGAAGTTGAGGCTGCATGTTGAAGAGCCTAACCATCTTAATGGCACCTAGGACATCTCTGCCTTTCAGCAGGGAGGTGTTGAATATAAACTTCTTATTATAGGATTTGTTGTTAGGGATGACGTTTCTAGTGTTAATGACAGTTAGGATAAGAAAATGGTCAAATAGGGTAATAGGTAGGACAACCACCGCATTCCCCAAGTGATTAGGGGAGAAGGAGAAGAAGTCATTATTAACATAGAACCTGTCCAGTCTGGAGTAGATTTAATTGGGGCCTTGCTGAAAGTTGCACCAAGTGTACCACAGGTCAGAGGCAGCAACTTTAGCGCCCTCAAGGGGGTCAAATAGCTGTAGTTTTTGTTTAAACTTGTCCCAGTGAGGTTTTTCTAAATTCTTCCATTCAAAAGGAAGTCCCCCGACCTTGTCATCTTGGTGCTTAGTCATATTGAAGTCTCCAGCCACAACCTAGGGGATGCTTGGGAGGGATGCCAGCCAATTCCAGAGGGACATTCTTTCCTTGTAGTCATTAGGTGCATATATGGAGCATACGCCAAAGCAGGAGCCCCTAATATCTAGGGTAGCCCAGGCTGCTCTATTACATGGGGAGATTCCCTTATCCCTAATGTTACTTGCCCACTTAGGGGCAATAAGAAGGCCAACTCCCCCCTTTCCTTTCGAGTGCTTGGTGCAAATTTTGATTACGTCTCTCCAGATAAAATCAAGTGAATTTTCGAGAGGGAACCCCACGGCTTTAAGTTCTTGCAGCATCAAAAAATCTAGGTTCTTATGATAGTTCAGAGATCTTTTGATAACAAACTTCCTATTAGGCGACTCAAGGCCTCTAATGTTCCAAAAGATGTATTTCGTCAGAGAGGAGGATTAAGAAGGGTAGTTAGGGAGACCGCATGGATCTCCAGACTTCTTCTTATTCTTGGAGCCCATAGGCCTACCTTTCTTCTTAGCCAAGGAGGATCCTTTCATAAGGTCATCCTCATCTTCACTAACTTCAGATGGTTCTGTCTTACTATCTGCATTTCCTCCTATGTCGGACCCAGACATCTGGGAGCCTGGAAAGCCAAGGAGCATCGTGCTAGACCTAATTTCATCTAGACCCTTATTGGCATAGATCACTTCAATAACATGATTGTCCTCTATCTCATTGAGCATAGATGCTGTCGAGGGGTTGGTGGTGTTAACCTCAGGGGTAAGTCCTACAGGTGATGAAGAGTCCGAGCTTTTAGGAGTTTTAGACCTGAGCATCAATTTTGCAAGGTTATCACTGGTGCTAACATCGCCAGCACCCCGACTATGGTTCTCAAGATTTTTAACCATTTTTTTAACTACAGAGTTAGCCGGGGTTTGAGAGGTAGTGGGTGTGTTATTATTTGCAGGAAGGGGGTAATCGATATTGCTCGTCAATTGGTTGGTGGTTGGGACCTATTGAATCTATTTACATAAATCAATAATATTTTATTGTCTAACAACAAGATTTCTATAACTTCTCTCCACATTTAATTTATAATTTGAATTATATTAAAACATCATTAAATTTAAATGCAAAATTATTTTTGTGCTCCAATTTTTAATTTCTTGTATATTTAATTCAATTTATTTTCTATACAAAATAATTAAAGAAATTTAAGTTATATATAACCCGGAATTTAACTGTTTTAAACAGAAAAATGAAGATTGTTGTGGAAAGGACTGGAGCAGTCAGTTGTGCGAAAAGAAACTTCGAGTGTTCTCTCGAAAGTTCTCGACCTTTCCACCACGGACTATAAATTACCCTGCGCATCATTGCACTTCAGCATTCACGGAAGACGATTTCGAGAGTTCGCGAACACCATTAATCTACATTTTTTTTAAGCAATTCCAGAAAAGAATCACAATGTCTCTGATTCCCAGCTTCTTCGGCAGGAGATCCAGCGTGTTCGATCCATTTTCTCTTGATGTGTGGGATCCTTTGGGAGATTTCAACTTCTCGTTTAACAGGGATATGGTTCGTTCTTCAGAATTTGCAAGGGATGCAGCAGCTGTAGCCAATACACAAATTGATTGGAAGGAGACTGCCGATGCTCATATTTTCAAGGCTGATCTGCCAGGTAACAGTTTCTTAGGGGCCTTTCTTGGATTGTTATTTTCAGTCTTAATTTTAGGCTTTTACGTTTGCATTTGTGTTGATAGGGTTTAAATTTATTATTGATTGTTAGGGTTGAAGAAAGAGGAAGTGAAAATAGAAGTGGAGGACGGACAAATCCTGCAGATAAGCGGGGAGCGCAACAAAGAAGAGGAGAAAAATAATGACAAATATCACCGAGTGGAACGCTCGCACGGCAAATTCCTGCGGCGATTCAGGCTGCCAGAGAATGCAAAGGTGGAGGAAGTGAAAGCTGCCATGGAAAATGGAGTGCTGACTGTGACGGTGCCAAAGCAACACGAGCCCAAACCGAAGGTCAAATCCATTGAGATATCTGGCTGATTTGCGAAAATAGTACATATTTCCAGTGAAATGTAAATTGAGTCATCTGTTAAATAGCGTTAGTGCAGTAATGTCTGTACCTTTCGGGTTTTCCTTATAAAATAATAATATAAACTGTTTGTTTTCTTATCTTGCTATATAGCTCAGTTGACATCATCTGATAAAACTGTAGAGCGGGAATTTTTATTTTTCCTGGAAATAGGGACTTTCAAAATTTCGTGATGCGAGCGGGGATTTTGGTGTTGAGTGGGAAAGGACTTAAAAGCATTAAATGTTAAAAAGACTTTTTAAATAATTAGTCATGGTTAGCTTTTTAAAAAAATTATAATTTATATTATTTTTTATTTAGATAATTATATATATATGTAACACAAAATATGAAGTTATTGAAAATTAGAAAATTACATTAAAAAATTCAATCCCATTTAAACAAGAGTTAGTTTTTCTTGTTTAAATGGGAAAAGATTTAATATTGGTATTATCATTATGGAATGAAGAATATGTTGAGAAACATAATCATGTATTATTAAATAGTAATATTTATCAAAACAGAAAATTAATTTTTTCTATAATCATTTTAAAACTTGAGTATCTTATTTTCATATTTTCAACTACTTTCAAACAAACCCAAATAAGTATCTTAACTCTCAATCCAACTAAAATTTTCTTCACATTCTTACTCACATCCAATTTTTTATTTACAATGTTCTTCACAATCCTACTCATCCAATTTTTAATTTGATATTTATTTATTTTTCATTTATAATGTTCATAGAATTAATATTATTAATCATTATTTCTTTATGCATTACTTAATTGTAAAACTCCTTATAATTTCCATCTAATACCTATTTCCTTATTCATCAAGGAATGGTGAACCTCTTTACAACCAAATGGTGAAACAAATTTGATCTCCTTTACCCAACAGGAGGAACAATATCTTACAACAAAATGCACTGGTGAAACTCTTTACAACCTTGATATAGAATATTTCATTCTTCAGTCCACAAATGGTGAAACAAAATTGATCTGTTGGGTATACCCAGCAGGAGGAACCATAAGTAAACCCTTAAAACAAAATGCACTCTTCTAGATTTTCTCTATCAAAATTTCATAAATACAAAATAAACATATACGAATACAAAAAAATTAATCAATCTTGTCAAATATAAAACTTCAACATAATCAACACAACATATATGCACTTTTTTATATTTTCTTATAATTTTATTTTAATAGATTTAAAAAATATATTTATAAATATTAATTTAAGAAAAACTTATTAACATAATTTGTGCTTTAATATTTTCTTATAATTTTATTTAAATAAATTTAAAAATATATTATAAGCATTAATTTAAATATACTCAAAGTAATTTATTGTTATCTATTTATAAATATATTTAATAATTCTTTTTAAAGATATTTATTTGTATTATAAATATTTTGAACTTGCAAAATGAAATGACCTTACATATATCATATATCCTCTGATTATGATTATGTATAAATACATCTTCAATACATAATTATATATATGTTCTAAAAATAATAATATATGTTTTTCTGATTATGATTATGTATAAATACATCTTCAATACATAATTATATATATGTTCTAAAAATAATAATATATGTTTTTATGAATAAATTTATCTAGTCCTTAGACATATATTCTTATAAATAAATCCATCTATTCATCGGACATTTTCAAGTTCTTCTACTTCTTGATTTATTGCCTTCGCAACATCGTATGCATATTATTATTATTTTTTATGTATTTATTTTTCTCTTTTTTCTAATATTTTTTCCATGTTTTTCATCCCTTCTATACTTCAAATTCAGCAGGCAATTTCTCCACTCTCTCGCTTCCCCTCTTTTTAGTCTTTCTAAGTCTAGAACTAACCATTTTTACTCTTCATTCTAATGATGGTAAACAAACTCAAATCCAGAAACAACAACAATCTACTAATATAATTATAATACATATTAATGTCAATATAGATAACCCCTGACATATTGAGGTGGTGTAAATATACAAGTATTAGGGCCAAAGGTTACCTGAAACCAACTTTATAATATAAAAGCTAGAAGGATATCCACAATACAAACTTACAACACAAAAATAACTTCATAGAGTCTAATTCTTTTCTTCAGATTAGGGAGTACTCAATATTGACAATTCTGTTTCAACGGTTACAAGCCTGAATATTCTTCACTATCTCAAGTCTGAAAATAAGGGTTATCAAATGTTTATGCCTATAAATAAACAGTCAAAAGTAACAGATGAACAAGGGGCAGGGAATAATAAATGCTGATATGTCTTTCAGTTCTAAACAATATTTTGCATAGCTTGCATGCGATGCATGCGATCCACTCTTGATAGAGAAGAATTGTCCTGCGCACGAAGCAATTGAATGGTACTCTTAAATTAAATTGTACTTTTGGTAAATATACTAATTCAAACCAAATGTAGCTTTCTAGATAACGAAATAGTGATTCAGTGAACCATGCCATGGGATGAGGTGCTCTAGTTTTATTCCTTGGTGAGAGCATCCTTGTTATAAACAATTTTGATAACAATCACTCTGCCATATGCCAAACTGAACTTTCATGACAGTTGCATCTCAAACTCTGTACTTTGAGATTGTTTACCGTATGCACAAGCTCAAGCTTCAAACTCAATCAGGTATCTCTTACAGAAGTTCCCACTCAGAATCAGAGCTTTCAACATCGGGCCATCTACATGAATCTGTAATATCTACAAAGGAATTAGAGGATGCCATGTCAATATCCTTACAGGCCTGAACGTGGGGGCTTCCATACCAGCAAGCAGCTTGCTCCTTTTCTTTAACTGCTAAATACAGAGACTTCTTAAAATTCCCCTCCTGCAGCACAAAAGTATTTCAAAAAATGAATTAGACTTTCTAAACAAGCATGCAAACTATGAAAGAAGAAAATAAATGAAAAGGAATCGTATGTACCATTGAGCAAGTAGGGGAAATTGCCGTATCAAGCTCAGCAACTGAAAGTGGAAGAACTCTTTCTACATCTTCATCTAGATGATTTTGTTCAACATTCTCATACTCCTTCAAAACTATCTCCATTATCCCATCTTCTAAGAGCAATGTTTCTCCAGGTCTAGGATGATCTTCCGACTTTATTCTTCCAGCAAGATCCATAATTCCACTTTCCCCCTGCTCTGCAACTCCCACACCTCCTGCATATAAAGAAACAATAATATTAAGCTTTGCCATTTCAGCATCGCACTTCTTGCTTTTCTCCCAAACAAAACCAAAGGAAAACAGCATGATTACTAGAAAGCAAAAGTAGAGATGCCTATTTTTTTTGAAAAAAAGGGTACATAGTACACAAAAAAGTTACAAGATGAGGAATCAAAAAACTCAAATTTAAAATGTAACCATACATTTAATTATACAGCAGTTCAAATTTTTTAAATTATTAACCATCCAGTGGTTGACATCACTCTATATTTTCCATTCCTAATTTGAAATTTGATGAATATTCTTTGCATGCACATTTACAGTTTCAGATATTTGAATCCATAACCCAATTAGCATTTTAAGGTAGCCCGTTTGTTAGTTTCAGCTACCAAGAACTCTTTGTCAAAGACACTAGAAATCTGATCTTTACGCTTCATCCTATAAATAAGGCTTACAAAGTGTTTAACTGAAATTAATTTTGTTTGGGAGCCACAACGACGCATAGCAGAGAAGACTAAATACTATCAGTTTCTTAATTCTACGAATCTATGCAATACTTCAAGGGGTGTGAATTATTAATCATTTAGTATTAAAAATAATACAGACGGATTGATCTAAAATTATTAATATGATTTGAAACAATACATCACCTAATTAAATGTAACGGATAAGCAGTCACCTAAATTATGAACCCACAACCATTATTGAAAAAGGAAGCATTAAACATAGCGTGATACAAGTTAAAAATCAAAATTGTGATTTCACTCTCAAAGTGCTCTTTTTTAAGTTTGTTCTCTGGGACGATTGTTTTCCTTTTCTAAGGTACCCAATTCTACAATTTTGTTGCAGAGGTCCTAGAGAGACACCTACTGTTTTCAAGTGACACTCATCAAAACATTAGGTGATGTCAGAGTGCATAGACATGTCAGTGCACCTACAGGTTTCTGTGGTCTCCATAAATGAAGGTCTTCCCTATCCCAGAGACAGGCCAGGAGGGGATGCATATCCCTCTTTCCCTGGAATATAACAAAAGGTCTTAGGAAGTACATAAAATTATTGAGAAAAACTTAAACCATCTTACACAGTTACAACAAGCTACACTCAAATTATTATGGACCATGGAAATAACACGTCTCTAAATTCAACTATCTCTTTAACCTCTATGCCAATGATAATCCTATGTGGGTTGTTCCTAAACATGAAATATGTTACAGACATCCAGACTCTGATCTCTGACAATTTTTATATTTTTGAAATGGCATTTCCATGAACGGATAAGAAAAAGATCACTTGGAGATTTCACTGCCAACTCAATATGTCATGAGAAAAAAATCTTACTAGATGAGATCAATAAAAATGTGTTTCATCAAAATCCAACAAGTGGATTTCCATTTTACTACACCAAATCTTTCCAATTAAATAACTAAATGCAAGGCTGAAGGAACCAACAATGCAACCGACAACTCCCTCCTGATGGATCAATCAAGCATTAGAAACCATATATGCAATATTATCAGATTGCAGAAAGCAAATTTATAAGAATGCATGATTACACAACCAAGTTACCAAAATTAGCTTTTATGGATTTAAATATGGGAGGATAGGAATAAAAATGAATTCTCTTCCAGAAGATGAGAGCTGGAGAGTGAAGGAAAGATATGCTATAGTCCAAATTAGTAGCTTGCAGGTGTGTCATAAGCAAAGGTCCAATGTTTAAAGAGCATGGAGATGCTTGCATCCAGACAATCTATTATACTTCGTAAATTTTACTATTTTGAATATGGCAGTATGGTATTTGACATTTGCTACTATCACAGTCTGGTTTCTCTCTTTGGCTAGTTCCCAGAGGAAAATTTGAGTTCTTATTTAAAATTCTTTATTACAGCATGTTTTCTTCTTACTTTGATCAACATTGCAATCATCTCTCTAACACTGTCATTTGATTTTAAGTAAAATATTATGTTGGCATTAATTTTTGATACAAAGATTCTACTTTAAGTATAGAGTTTACAGATCAGAAAACTACTTGTGAAAGTTCTAATATGTGTTACCCTGAGTTTCTGGGACGGGGACGGCAGGGGACGGCGGGACGAGTTTCCGGGACAGCAAATTTTTTTGCCAATTTTGGGGACGGCTGGGGGGCAGCAAAGGGGACGGCTATATAAAACATAGGGAAAATTTTAAAATATATAGGAAAATTTTAATTGTTTGTATGAAAAATAGATAAAGTGTGTATATATACATTATATAATATATTCATATGAAAACGTGGATAAAGCAAGTATATGTACATTATAGAACCTTAACATACCATATTTGTGTTAAAAAAATCATTGTCAATACTCAATATGCATTCATAATTCAGAATTCATTGTCAATACTCAATATGCATTCATAATTGAAAATACATTGTCAATATGCCAACACTTGTTTGCATGTAGTTCATTGTTTCTTTCTAGTTGGAGGATATTTTGATAGTCTTCCATTTCTATTATGACCTACAACGGCTCCTTTATGCACTACAAAGTTTTGGGTGTTTGTGAATTCTATACCAAGCTGTTATTCATATTTCTGAGTGCTTTTGGCTATGATTCAGACCTGTTTACCTTTCATAATTGTGAAAAGTCCAATATTGCAGACCTGCAACCACTTTTTTACGCACTACCGAGTTCTATGTGTTTGTGAAATTTATTACAAGGTTGCTGCTCATTATTTCTAAGTGCTTTTGGAAGTGACTCAGACATGTTTACCCATCATGTTAGTGAAAATTCAGTTTTACAGACCTATAATAAAATTTAAAAATGTTTTTTTTGAGCATTTGAGTCTTTTTTTTTTAAATGTGCTGGGAAAAGGGGGATGGCTCCCCGGGACGGTTAGGGGACGTCCCCTTTGAGAATCACTGCCGTCCCCAAGTT
This sequence comes from Cryptomeria japonica, assembly GCF_030272615.1. NCBI lineage: Eukaryota > Viridiplantae > Streptophyta > Pinopsida > Cupressales > Cupressaceae > Cryptomeria > Cryptomeria japonica. The sequence goes on from NC_081407.1 coordinate 699,950,753, forward strand.
TCCGGGACGTTTCCCACAAATTTTGCAATTTTGGGGATGGCGGGGGAACGTCCCCTAGCGGGGGATTTTAGCCAGGGGACGCATCCCCAAATTACATAGTAATTGTCATTTTCCATGTTAGACCTTAACATGTCCGCTTGAGATGTATGGGCATAATATAATCATTACAACAAAATGAAATGAAACCACATAGTAAAGTTGGAAAGGATCCTAGTCTCAGTCGACTGAATAACCACTTCACAAAAAGCTAGAAGACATTAGGAGAATTCACTCTTCTTGACAAGGAAAGTTAAGATTCAACTGCAGTGGACCTCACAAGCTTTAAGGGGGCTCTTTGTTCAATTTCCAAGGCCAGAATATGATGTACGAATATATCAGGTGGTTATAATGCCTGTTGAAGGTTTACTATGTGTCATTACTAATCTAGTTGGATATAAAATCCTGCTAGAAACATTTTAATCTCATTCTTCCTTTAAATACATCACCCCTGGGTAGAATGTTTGAAATATCCAGTGCTACCTCAAATCTACATCTAAAAGTAATTTATCTTGCCATTTATGCAAGGCATCCTATAATAGAACTTCAAGACTACCTTCTCTTTGATATCTGACCAACTCAATACTTCTTGAACAGTTTCTACAGAACTCAACACTGTTATGGGTTCTTTTGGCTACTAAAACTACATTAATTATGTTATGTGCCCTCATTCAATGCACAGCAATAATTGCATTTGGCAACTACTAAGAATTATTGCTCTGATCTCTTTGTCCAGATTTCAGAACTCCTTTACATTGTTGGGAAGGAGAAGGCTTGTGCTGCAACTATGGTTCATGTGTGTACATTATCTACAGTTCTTATCAAGAACTGAAGCTGCTATCACATATGCAAAATCTTTCACATCACCCAAGCCATGAATACATATCCCTGTGGAACACTGAAAAAATTAAATCTTAAGAAAGGATTGAGGAATGTGAAAGGTTGTGATATTCTACAGATTGTCATCCTCTTGTAAAGTAATATTTAAAAATGGGTAAACAGCCCAAGGATGCCCGCTGTAACATTTCTTCTTCTGACCAGTGACCAGAGTTTGGGAGACTGCCTGCATTTTGTTCATATTCCTCTTCCTACACCCAGACTATAGTGGTGTGTTACATCAACACTCTCAAAAAATTTGCTAGAAATTCCCATTCAAAAGAGAGTACTTTCAACTGTTCTGGCATTTTGTTAATGAAGAAAATGATGACTTAGGCACAACCAATTACAACCTTTTATATCCCAATAAAGAAGCCAAAATTCTTGCAAGTACATCTAAATTTCAAATACTCTGCTTTGCTGAAAACTAAAACTACTATAAGGTAGAAAGAAGGAAAATGATTATAGAATTTTATCGTACCACACCATAGATGTGACACAAATCAATTCAAATATGTAGAGTAGCAAAGGCCATGAAGTTATATGCCAAAAACTAGAGAATTGAGAGTCAACTGCATGTCAATTAAAGACAAACGAACCACCAGTAGCTTATGTTTCCAAATATTGCAAGGCATGTTTATGGCACTTTCATACCTAGTTCTTAGAGATAGGGATTGGTTGGCAGACTCACAAACATGTGACTTACTCTAGAAAACCATCAGATGTGAATTTCAAATAATTAAGAAGTGCAAGCATCTGTTAGAATGATCTTGCTTTAGACAAATGCCTTAGATTATCATGTAAATAAAGACTGAGAATGAAAGATATAAATTATATTAATGTCTAGAAATGACCAAGAATAGGTCAAAGAGACTAGAACTTCCATCACATACAATAACAAAGAACTAGGGCAAAAGGGACCTTAGATTAAGCAAATACAACAAATCAAGAAAAAAAAAAGAAATGGACAAATGAGGGTTAACCTGAAAAAGAATAACCCACAAACTAGTACAAGTGTGAATAAAATCATGAGGAACCCACAAAGTAGTAGAAGCAGATGACGACCACCCAGTCAGGAAACCAAAAACCTCGGTATTAGTATTCTGAGATTTATTGAAGGAGACAACAATATTATCAATCGATCAGTATAGGAGTACCAACGCAAAGTCTGATAACGCTCATCAAGTTAATTCCCCATAGAACCTCTCCTAACACTCAATGCCGGAGAACTATTGGTGATAAAGAAGGAAGTTGTAATGTAAGCCTGCCCCCAAGATCTATGCCATGAAATAAGGGTGTTTGAGGGTCCACTAAATTGACATGAGAATAGAGCCACAACCATTAGAATGAGAGCTGGGGTGCTGAGGAGTTTTAGCCTTAGTAAATTGCAAGGATAAGCAATGCGTAACTTATCTGTCTCCATCTGTATATGAATCAATGGCATCCAAAGGGCACTTAAATGTTTCAAGAGAATGTTTGATTCATAGAACCTAGCTACAAACATATTCCAATTTTTATGACATGTCACAACAAAGCGCTCACCGTGGGTGAAGTGTAACAGACCCAAAAGAACCTTCAATGCAAATATCAGAGAGTGCATAGTACATGACAAGAACAGGAGGAAAGGAAGTACAAGCAGAAATCAAGCACTATAAGTACAAATTTGAGAATGAAAATGTTTCAATAATAAGGGTAAACATGATATATGCATTGCAAGGTATTGCAATTTGATCAACAAGTTTAAATTTTATCAGCACTTTTGAGGTTGATCCTTAAGTTTAAATTATCCAGATATGGTAAAGTGACCAAATCCATCCAAGAAAAAAGCTGCTCATTAGATGAACTCTAGCAGAACAACATAAATTCTTCAAAAAAGACAAAGTATTAAAATGGAAGGAACATACATTAGCTATCAGAACAACTAATTTTGGTAGACAGAACTGCTAAAATATAACTAAGTATGCAAGGTAATCAACAATAGCTCTTGCTCATGAAATTCAAAATTGCAATAAAAATTTATAATAAGAGTTTGATTTTTCAACTTGTGCAGAGAAATTTATAGTACTGCAAAGACAAATTTGGCTGCCTTTTCCCGGTCTGTTCAAACATGCCAAAAACAAATAAATTACAAATAGTTTACTATTTGTGTCATTACTAGTTTCAAATGCTACACATACATCCAATTAAAAAGGAACAGAAATTACCAGTTCTATTGGACAGAAGTTCGGCATCCAACTGAAGGGGTATATTGATCTGGCTTATGAGATGCTCTGCATTTTCCTGTAAACAATTTCTTTCTTGCAGACTCCCTTTATCTTCAAAGACCCCTTCAGAAGCATCTCCTCCAGAATAACACTCTATAGTCTTTGCTTGAGACAGGTCTTCTGTTGACTTTACAGAAACATTTTCTTCATGAATGCATGAAGCATTAAGTCGGTCTATCACATCTAACATTTGCATTTCTTCATGAATGCATGAGGCATTAAGTCGGTCTATCACATCTAACATTTGTATTTCTTCATGAATGCATGAAGCATTAAGTCGGCCTATCACATCTAACGTTTGTATTTCAATGGCTGCATCTGCTTCCTGGTAAACATCAGAAGAGTCTACATTTTCACTACTCAAAGTTTCATCTATTGCCTTTTCTGGATCAGACCTTTTCAAATCTTCTTCAGCATTAGAAGCCAACTTCAAAGATGGGCACTTATCATCAATGTTTTTAACCAATGCAAACATATCTTCCATTAAGTCAGAAGAAAATTTCTGCACATTTTCACCAGCCATGATCATTTGGTCTGCAATAGACTTTGTTGCTTCCTGCAATCCAAAATATTTTTTATTAGATAGTGAAAAAATGTTTCTATGATATAGAGATGTTTACTACAGGCATGTGAATGATATACTGAAACAAAGAGAAATCAAATCTAGACAGCCTAACATTTCTGGAGTCCGACCTTCTCATCATCAATTACAAAAGAGATACAAGGGTCATCTCCAGCGAAAGAAAATTCTAGACTCAAATAAAAATGTCAAATTTAAAAACCCCTAATTTTTCCTGAGCGCAACCTTCTCAGAGTCAATTGAGGTGATGATATTAAAGAGGTAATGTCTCCAGCTAAAGGAAGATGATTAAAAACTCCAATGTTCTCTTTTCATTAAAAAGCATAATAAATATTAAAAAGAATTTTATTGTGAAACAGAAATCAGAATCACAGTCATTCATGGACATTTATAAGCTCCAAATAGCATGTGTTTAAAACTCATAAAGTTTAACATTCCTACCTGTACTAAAGCAGAGGAATTTTTATCCAAATCCTCACAAAAAGAAAATTCGACAACATCCTCTCCTGGATCTGACTTTCCAGTCAAGTCCAAATCTTGTTCCGATTTAGCAGAAAACTTAGAACACGAGTACTTATCATCAAATTCTGTTATCGGTGGAAGTATATCATCCATAAAGTCAGAACAAAGTTTCTGCATATTTGCACCAACTGTGCTTATTTGATCAATAAGCCTTGTTGTTTCCTGTCATAAAAAATGTTCTTAATTACTCATTGAGAAATCTGAAATCGCTTCTAAAATGAAAAGTTAACTATATGCATATAATGATGATTTCTTATACATGGTAAACTTTAACAAAACAAATCTAAACACCCCTAACATATCTGTACAGCAACCTTCCCAGAGTCATCAAGGAGGACACATTGTGGAGGTAATCTCTCTAGCTAAAACAAGAGGAGCAATGAAATCTCCCAACACACTATTTTCATTAACAGTAAAATATTATAATGAATTTTATTACGAAACACAAATGAGAATTACTACTATCCAAGGATATTTATAAACACAAAACAGCATCTCTGAGAAGTTAAGAAAGTCTGATATTCCTACCTGTATTATAGCAGGAGGACTTTTGTCCACTCCCTCACAAATTGTTTCAAACTTTTGACACATGAGGTCAACCCAGGATAATCCTTTTGATGGAATCTTCAAATCTAAGGGAAAAGAACCCTCTGGGACCATTGCGTACAAGTATGTCTCTGTACCGGGCAGTAAAATAACTGAGCCTAAAATATATATTGTCAACTTGTATTTGCCTCTGTTTCTTCCTTTATTGTGTTTGACTAACTGCAAGCACAAACATTAATCATGAAAATAAGAATTCTATTGTTAACTTCTACTTATCATCAATAATTTCTATCAATTTCTTTTCTCAGACAACAAAGTAACACTTCTGGAATGAGCATTTGCTTAAACCTTACACAGTCCTACTCCTAACCTCTTCTAAATAAAATTATTAAATATCACAGGAATCCAAAACATATCACCAATTAAATGTTTAAAAAAAATTAAGCCTTCCATGAAGCATCCACATTCATGAAAAAGAAATTAAGCTTTTAGAAAAAATTTAGCTCTAGGAAGAAAACATACATCCCCCTTCAAAAAGTAAGAAATAAATTAATTTGTTATCTGACTTCAATAACATAGATATCTTTGCAAAAGTACAACTAGGGCTTATCCTTTTACATAGACCGAATACAGAGGAAAATCTCTATCTTATCGCCACATGCTTTCCATAGGCATTGAACTAAGATTTATAATGTGATGCTAAATATGCATCAGATAATTAAAAGAAGAGCAGGTTTCTCATTTATAACTCAACAAAAAGTTGTGCATGGTCCTTAATGGACAAAAAATTCCTTTTTGGTAGTTTACCCCAAAACGTGGAAACGAATGAAAGTATGCAATAACTGCTGTGAATTTGTGCCTAGCTTTACCAAATCCTGCAGCATGCCAACATTCAGAGGATGGTCGATCCTAAAGCTTGAAATTGTGCCAAACTTAAGTAAACACGGTAGAAAACAAACAAGGATGTAGTATGCCACTTTTCTCCACATCACACACTAAGAATCAAGATAATCCAAAAAAAATAACAGAAAATCTGTTCTGTTCAAGGTAATTGACTACAGTAAAAGGTCTGTGAGAAACTGATGAGTTGTGCAGAATTTTATAACGTCTACAGGTTTCGCCTCTATCTGCAGTCTGCTGCACTTTAAAGGCACGTGAACAACAGAGATGAAGCCTAGTGCAAGTACTTGGAAACTTTGGCAAAGTGGGCACCCCTTAGAAACGGCGTTTAAGCTAGAAAGGAGTTCTTGGGCGGAAGATAGACCCTCAAAGGGATGTTTGAAACCTTTCTAACAAAAAACAGAAAAATACTACTAACCCTAAAATACAACCTGTTCTGTATGATTAAGTGGTAAATTGAGGGGACTTGGTACAACCAGACCCTAGTTCCAATTTTGTTAACTTGTTGCATGGAAAAGTAGACTATGTTCATGAATTTTCACAAACTCAGCGGAGACAGTTTCAGGATGAACTTAAACCCAATAACCTATCCAAATGTCCAGCTTGAAGAGTAGTTCTATTCAAAGGACCGAACCTAGAAGCAACCCAAAAAATATATTTGCCCAAAAATTTCAGAAACAAACAAACTGAGAAGTATTGCTATATTTCTTGAAGGGCAAGGAGACGTCTGCATAGTGCCCGGATGGAGCATAGTAATTGTCTCGACTTTAAAATACAATTGAACGCCCCTTTAGAATCCAAGGTTCTTATCATGTTATCCAGGCCATTCCTGCGTAGTTGCATATCACGACAGTCCCTCGTATTGAGCTACAGGCATAGCCCTATGATGAGCTGTAAGGATGTATTTATTACTGAAACCCGACGCAGATTATAATTTTCATTCTGCGCACATGTTGCCACTAATAACATGGGATAGGAATACGAGCTCTCAAAGTCATGGAATTTCCAAAGTACATTAGAATTGATAAGAAAGCTCCTGGCTATCAATGTCAATTTGCTGGGATAAACCCTGGGTATCGTGTAATAACTACTTCTGTACTCAAGAAATTTATCCTCGTGAGATGAAGAACAAACGAAAAAACAGAATCAAAGAAAAGAAAAACAGAGTATAGCAGAGCAGGCGATGCAGTGATGGTCTTCTGAATACAATGTTATCTAAAAACAACAGCAATCATCATCAGGATAAACCATCAACAGGAAAAAATAACAAAAAAATAAAAAACCCATACCAATTAGAAAATCATTCCATCAAATTCAACCTATAAACTGGAGAAAAATCAACTTGGGTACCTTGTTAACATCCACTAATTTCCATTCACAGAAACCCACAATCAAAGAAGCAATACACAACTCTCAAAACTTACCAGACAACGCCTGAAAACCGATCATTCACAGAACTCTCTGCAAGTCGGAGACGACTAATTGAAGGAAATTCCGAAGTGGGTGCTACGGAAAGCAATAGAAAACGTGGGAATAAGAACAAAGAGGATTACACAACACCAGAGATATGCTCTATTTTTGTACGAAACCTCGCCAAATTAGACTTGCCTCCAAATCCCCGCTATAACTGTACACGTACATTAGATGTGTGTACTCACAAGTGTGACAGTTATTTAGTGCGTACATTCCTATCGGACGCAGTTAACTTTAAGGGAGCGCCGTTTGTAAGACCCACAGCGAAGACCTTTTCAAAGCTAGAGATGGTGGGACTCCCCGTATGGCGGCATGGCACCGTTAGTGATGTGAACGTTTATTATGCGGTTTTCTGCGGGTGAACAAAAAAAAAGATACGAGACTCGCGTAGGAATCTAATTGTTTTGTCCCCGTATATTGCTTTTTTTTAAAAAAAATATTATTTTAAATTTTAAATAGAAGCTTAACTCGCTGCTTTATTTTCAGACCACGCCTTAAAAGCTTTAATTTAATTTTTATTATTTAAGTCCTATTTTTAGTTTTTAAAAAAAATTTATTAAGTGTTTTTTTCAATATTTTTATTTTATTTTCACAATTTGTATTTTTTAAGTCCTATATTTAGTATTTTTAAAATTTATTAAGTGCTTTTTTCAATTTTTTTTTTTTTAGTTTTCACAAGTGTTTTTTTTTTTTTTCCTAAATGCATGATATTATATCGACCACTTATAAGTGGGGTAATCCTTTCCACGGCTATAATTCAATATCTATTCGAAGAGTGGGGAAACCACTTTCTATTGAATTAGTGAGTTAATAGGTTTTTTTTAAGTGTAGTTAATTATTTTTTTATTATTAAATGGGCCATAATAATTTTTTGTGCTATAGGTAGGATTACTCTCTAAGTTTGTTAAAATCTATTGCTTGAACATATAAATTTAATTTATTCGTTTTCGTGTTTTTATTATTATTTTAATGTGTTTCCCCTTCTATAAGGAAAGATATAATTTAAGATGGTGGGTGTATAGGAAATCTATATACATTGACTTTATTTAAAGAATTATAGGAAAGCATATTGAATGATGTCCTCTTTTGAGTAAGAAGGTTGATTAAAGAGAAAGATAGTAGGTATATATCAAATATGTGTAAATAATTGATTAGTTAATATATCTTAAATGTATATATCTAAAAGATATTCAAGATATCATTTTTTAAGTATTCTGAGATGTTTATGTTTATTTATATTGACATTTTTAGTTAGGTGTATTTAAGAGATCTATATTAATTTGAAATGCATATTTTTAATATGGTACTTTATTATTTTGAAATTGTTATGAACTAATATTATTTAAAGTTGTGTAATTATAAACATTCTTTGAATTGGTTTAAACTAGTCTATCTATCTTTAGAGAAATACATGTAAATAAAGTCGAGAGATATCTTTGATTGAAATCTAACTTTTATTCTTACTTCATTGTTTGTGTTGTTTACTTACTATAACTATACTAAAATTTATATAGAATTGTCAATTTTTATTTATTTAATATATAAGTTTATCTTAAACATAGAAAATAATATTTGTACTTTCTTTTAAATTAAAAACAAACCAAATCAATCGGACTCTAAAATATATGTATGTATGTATGTATGTATGTATGTATGTATATGTATATGTATATGTGTATGTGTATGTGTATATGTATGTGTATGTGTATGTGTATGTGTATGTATATGTATGTACACACACACACCTATATATATGTGCGTGTATATATATGTATGTATATATACGTATACATATATGTATGTATATATGTATACATATATGTACACACACACACACACACACACACACACACACACACACACACACACACACACACACACACACACACACACACACACACACACACAAACAAACACTTTTTAACCTTCTCAATTATGGAAACAAATTTCATAATAGAAGCAAATTGCTCTGCATCTTGGTTGGAGTATATGGAAAGAAAGGAACAATAGGATCTTTCGTGAGCTGGGAAAACCTATGGAGGAGGTCTTTAGATCCTTTTTCTAAATTGCTCATTGAAAACCTTTGTTACTGCCTATCCTTTCCCATCCTATCCCTCTTTGCATTTTGATGATATAGTTGCTAGAAATTGGGGATTACCTAGCTCTTATGCCAAATTTGACACTTAAAAAAGGATGAAAAGGAAGAATACTAGGTGGTGTCCACCTAGACTTGGGTGGTATAAGCTGAATTTTGATGGTGTTGCAAGGCAGAACCAAGGCATGGCTATTGCAAGGAGAGTTAGAAGGATGTATTTGAGGGAGTTAGTGGTGGCCTACACTACAAACTTGAAGGGATATACAAACAACCAAGCTAAAGGGATGACCTTGCTTTGGGGGCTCAAAATTGCCCTTTCAATTGGTTTGAGGGCTTTGGCCATTGAAGGCGACTCTGAACTTATAATTGATGTTGTCAAGGGCTTGAACAAGATTAATTGGTCCATCGAAGGGATTGTTGGAGATATTCTCAATCTCCTTCTAGGGTTGGAGTTCTTTGAAATCGGAGATATCTACAAAGAATGCAATATGGTGGCCGATGTTATGGCGACATTAGGCCTCCAAATGGAAGGGATGAGATGCTAGAGGAAAAAGGATTCCCTCCCAAGTAATGTTCAATTACTCCTGAGAGGAGAGTGTCTAGCCACTGATTCTCATGGGTGATTTCCTCTATTGGAGTTGGGTTTTGCAACACATAATTCTGTTGTGGCTATGGGGTTGCATGTCTAAAAGTCGATGGAGGGAAATTTTAAATAAGGGGTTGAGTGGACATTGGATGATGTAGACCCAAAGACAACTGATGCAGACTCTTTATTAGGTTTGGAATGGTCATGTTGAAAGCAGTAATTTTCTTTTGTTGACGAGGCATGGAGTGGATTGAGGTTGTCACGTGTTCACTATAGTTTTCCATGTTAGAATGCATTGACATTGCTCTAGCATGATGTGTGGTTGCATGGGTAATAATGATTATTTAACCCTTAAAGAAAGAAGGGCCACAAAAAATAATATAACCATCCCATCACATTGTGCGGAGTGCAATCAACACGAATGGTGGGTCAAGTGTGGACAAAGTTGCAAATATTACCTAGTTGGCTCGCGTGGCTTTGGGTTTTTCACTAACAACTGGGTTTTTGTGGTGGTTTTTAGTAGAAACTTTAGAAGTTTCATTTTGGTCATGTGGAGAAGCCTTGTTACCTATTCTCTCGACTGTGCTCAAAATGGATGGAGATTAGGTATGATATGAGCCTGATAAATTGGATGTGTTTAGAGATAATGAAATCGTCTGGTGTATTTGCAATGAGGGAGGGGTTGATGAGTATATGGAACACATGAAAGAGTTTGAGGAAGAGTTATCCATGCAATTTGCTACCTCTTGGAATAACAAAAGAGTCATATGTTGGCTTACTACATACATCATACAAAATTTTTAAAACACACATACATATTTCTACTCCCCCTTTGACAACAATGCCAAATTGAAAAAGAAAAAAAAATATATATATATAGTATCAAAGTGTTCAGCATATACAACAATTTGAAAAACTGAATCAAGATTCATGCATTAGCAATCCTCAGAAAAATTGCACTAAAATTCCTCTTCAACTGAGATAAAGCGTGTTCCCATGTTTCCAGCAAATTCTCAGTGAACTCAAGTGTAGACATGATCTAAGTATGAAATTCCTCCATGGAATCCAGTGAACAGGTTTCTGGGGTAGCTAAAATAGCTTCTGCATGTGTGTAGGCTCTCTGTAGGATGTCCACTTGTGTTGTGAGTCGACTCTTCAATTCTTTTAGTGACCGGTCTTTTGGCTTTCTCAAGATCATAGGTGTATAACATGTTGTGCAAATCATCCACAGATTTGCTAAAAGCAAAAACAAAGTCTTGAAGTGGTACATATGTATTGCATATCTTCTCTAGTTCTTGCTCAGTTTCGGTATGCCTGCTATTGATATCAGTAAAAAAGAATGAAATATTAGAAGTAGATGCAAGATACTTCCTGCCTGTATCAATAGCTTGCCTTAATAAATCTTTATTAAGTGATAGAGCCAGTTTCCCAATATCAATCTCCTTCATAAGTTGTTCACCTCGCTTCTTCCTATAACTCTTATCAACATATGTCTGGGCTGCTTCTTCAAGTGATGTAATTTGGTCAAATGCATCAACAACTAATTGACCAAGTTTGCTAATGGGTGTTGTTAGGTGCCTTGTAGCAGTTTCCGGAAGCATATTTGTCAGAATATCTACTGCTTTCTGAATGGTTTTTGCTTCTATCCTTTGTTCCTTAAGTTGTTTCTTGTGTGCTCTAGATTGCATGACATTTGTAATCTTCATCATTTCAGATGCACTCATATTATCAACATTTATAAGCCCTGAAATGCCTAATGAGTCATCTTCATCTTCATCATTTTTTTGTAAGACTAATGGTTTTTCCGATTCAGAAGATGTTACCTTAACAATTGCTTTTTCTTGTTCTTTCTATGTTTCTTGCTCAGATTACTGAGTACCAATGTTTGCATCAGATTCCATCTGAATATCCTGTGAAACCGGTGGGGGTTAGGGTTTCTCAAGTTGATCTTTTGCTGGTGGAATATCCACTCCTTGTTGAGTTGTTGGTTCCTCAACTAAAGTAACCTGTAAGATAGTGATCATAGGTAGCCGCATATCAGGTACAATGATGTCCTTAGATAGATCAATTGCATCCTGAATATCATCAATAACATGGATAGTAGTGTCATCCTTCCTCTCATCAGCTTGCACATCTTTATCCATTTTAGGTATATCATCATCATCTTGTTTATCCTGAGAAGAACCTATAAGCTCTTCCATCTGTTGGATGCTACAGGCTATCTGATGAGTTTCAGTCTCAATAATTTGCCTCTTTCCACTAAGTAGCTTCAATCTTCTTGCTTTGAAAGCAAATTGAATTTTGTACTAATCAACTAAAGCACTTATTTCATCCTTGGATAATCTAGGAAAATATTGCACAAATATCTCATCTATAATTTATTTTTCGTTCTTTACAACTTCCTCCCATTTATTCAAAAGAATAGTGTACAAATAATTAGAGATGTCTTTTTCAAGATCATGAGGTAATCTACCAGATACTTATTCTTTCATCATACCATCATCATAGTGGGTGGTATCTCCTTTGAGATTAGTGAGGAGGTGATTGTGACAGCCATTGGACTTCTCATGGAAGGAAGGAAGTGGAAAAGGACCAACCATGTGGAAAACAATGAGAGTCTTGATAGGTTCTCTAGAGGGAAGGAAGCTCTAGTTAAGTTATAGGGAGGGTATACCATAGAGGAGTTGCCTAACCCGCGAAAACTGGTATGTTTGATGGTTATGAAATATTTTACTTTGGAGGGTCGTTTTAAGGTCTATTATTTCTATCACATGCTTCTCCTAAATCATTTTAGAAATCATGATCTCATTTCCTTCCCGTTTTATTTGTTACATTCACTAGAGCATTTTGTTAAGGAAGTAGTTGATCCCACCAAAAATTAGGGGAAAAAACTCTTGCCCTTGCATCAGAATCTCATCTACAGGCTTTAGTCCTTCCATTTGGGTCTGTGTCCACCTAGAAATATTTTGGTGTTGGAAACCCCAAGTTCGATCTCCCCCCCTCTTGCTCCCATAATTGACACCCCTGACCCTAGCAAAAATTAATGTATCTATCACCCTAGGGCTTCAATTTTCACCTTTCCTAAAACCCCCTCTTCCTCGATAGTTATTATTGAGGTATGTGCTTCAAAAGACAAAAAGTCTTTGACAAACAAGAGGAAAGGCAAAACTACTAGCAACCGTATAAGATCCACCATTTTGGAAGAGTCGAATGTGGAGGAGGATGAGATGAGGGAGATCAATAGTAAGAATGAGGGTAGATGAATCTATAATAGGTTGGCCTCCTATAGTAAATTCCAAAAGTTAACACTGGTGTATTATGATTTGAAGAGAGATGAGGAGGAATAGGGGAAGGAAAATGAAGAGGAGGAGGAAAATGTGGAAGGTGGAGGGGGTGACTTGGATGATAACCCTAAAAAGTATGCTAATAATAGTTGTACACTTCTGATGGCAAATGGGAGGAACAAGTGAACCCATCAGATGATATCAGAATAGAAGGGGAGGATGTCAAGGAGATTATTGTCGATGGTAGTTGCATAGATGGTCAACTCGCAGACAAGAAGATAAATGTGATGGAAGCTGATCTCCAGATGTCGAAGACTAAGGTTCTTGACCTTGAAAAGAAGATGGGATATATCTCTAAGTTTAGTTTACGATTTATGCATAGTTTTGCAACTTTCCTATGTTTTATGAAGGAGAAGGTTCTAGGCGAGATGACTAAAGAAGGCATTCACAAGGAACTCTTTAAGTTCCTAATGGATGCCTAGAACAATGTGTTGCTTCAAGCAGGCTATGGTGTCAAACATTCTGGTCATGTGTATTGTCTTCTTAGGGTTTATTGTTAGTTTATTGATTCATCTTGTTTTTGTTTTATGGAGTTTGATGACCACTATGGTTAGTTACTTTGCTAGCTATTGCTTCACTTCTAGACTTTGGTTTATCTCTTTTAGTTGTGGGTTTAATACTGCTTACGATCTACTGTTGAACTAGATGTTTTTTATGTTTTGTTGAGATTGTACTGTTATTTTGTATTTAACGTCGCTGGTTTATGGTTGTAATAGGGACAACACCCTCATTTTGTTGCTCTTTAATATCAAAAACACTTTTTAAATGATATACAATTACACAACCCTTTAAAAAGTCTTTCATAAAGAAGTGAACAAAATTAAAATGTCTTCTTATTCACCCCAATACAATTCTAAAAACTCAAAATTATATGCTAAGTCATATCTAAAATTTAATTAATTTAAAGAAAAAATGATTAATTTAAAGTGATTGTTGACAAGGCTTCATTATTTCTAGTTGAGAAGTTTTCATGTTAGCAATTATGTTCTATCAATCTGTTGATCCCTAAAAAGGCTCTTGCCTTAAATAAGAGCCCAGTCGGGAAGTTTCACAAACATGGGAACCTAGTGTGACTTGTCAAACGACCTTCAAGATTTTAGAAGCCGACTCTTCAAATTTTAGAGGGGATGGAAAGGGAAAGAGGAAATAAACATAAGCAAACCTAATCTAACACGATGCGCCAAAGCTTTTACAACACTTTAAATACCCTTCAAAAATAACAAGAACAAGTGACCCCAGAAGATTGAGCACAAAACTCCACAGAGTCTTCATTGGTGGAAAGAGAACATAATGCACAAAGTGACACAAACATAGGGCAAAATATTCAGATCTTTCCATGAGAAGCACCTGCTAAGGCTTGTAGGGGGTATTCCTATTACCTTGCTAAAACAATTAGTCCCTACGAATTTTGCCTACCAAATGGCATAGTATAACCTCTGTAGTCACATAAATATGTCTGTTTTAATTAAATGAATATTTCATATTTATTTGATTAAAAATACACTAAGCCATCAGTTAATTAAATTAATATTTAATTAATTCATCTTCAAACATTCTCCTATTAATTAAATAAATTATTCAATTTATTTTAATTAATTCATTCAACCAAATTCACAATCAATTAAATGAATAAATCATATTTATTTCATTTAATCCCATATTCCTCTTTTAATACATTTATTTAAATCATTTATCCCCCCCACTTGCATTTTCCTAAAAATGCAACTTGCACACATTTATTGAAATAAATTAATTTATTTTAAATAAAAATCTTATTTTCCCTCACCCACCAAATCCACTTGCAATCCTAACCCCCTTCTAGATTCTTCTAACCTCTTCCTAATTAGCCTAATCCATCCCCTAATTATTGTCACATTCCTAAGCAACTTGGAGTCACTTCTCAAAGACTTCAAAGTCTTTGAAAAACATTTAATGCTTTGTGTGTTCAACAACTTAACCTCCAAAGTCTTCCAAAACCACTAATGGCTCTTACATGACCATTTATGGCTCTTACATAACCATTTATGGTTATTTCAACTTGCACTCATGTGTCTCCTCAAATATTTATTGCTTTGACCATGGTTATCCCTTTTGCCTTTGCACAAGAGTTTAATAAAGAATTTATTCACTCAACCCAACCTTGACCTTAACTCCCAAGTTAACTCTCGGGTCATGTCAAGCATTTAATGTTTATTCCCTCTCCTCTCAACCTATCTCACATTGACACTTGTCAACCAGGGATTGGGTTGAAAGCCCTCACATGGATCTCAAATCATTCAATCCTGACCCTTGTTGAGATTACTCAATCTCAACCATCCATTGCTCCATTTTACCTATAAATAGAGCTCACATTCCTCATTTTCAAATCCTCAAGCATTTAGCATTCATAGTCATAATCCTGAAAACTTGTATGCATTTAAGATATAGTGAATTCTAGAGAGCATTTAGCATAATCAACTCATATAATTGTTATTTTGGCCTAAAATAAATCATTTTAGCATTATAGCATCTAATATTAGCTTTTATCTACATTTGCATAGCATTTAGAGTAATCATCTACAATTTTGAACCTCCATAAGCATCCATAGTGCAAAAAGCTGTTGAGAGCTACACTAATTTGGAACTTGGAGAGGAGAGGAACAAATGAGAAGGAGCTAAGAACATGTTAAGAGGCATTTGGAGATGCCTTCTTATATTTGTTTCATTTGTTAAATATGTTAGCATGATCTTAGTATCTCTTTTGATATGCCTGCTTAGGTTAATCTTTGGTTGAATAATACTAACATTAATCTCGTTTTTTGTTGTTTTTCTAGTGATATAATACCACAGGTTTTTAATCTAACTTGTTAGTTTTTCAGAGCATCATTTGGTGAACCTGATGTGAATCCAAGCACCCAATAACAATTTTTTTAAAAACCAACTAATATGTTTGAATGTTGAACTTGACACACAGGTCGCGCTTTAGCACTTTTGATTGTGTGTAGCGCTATTGCAACTTGTTATTCTAGCACTATTGTTTTTATAATAGCGCTATTGTCTCAAGTTTGGTGCTAATTACCTTCATTTAGCACTTTTGTGCTTTTTTTAGCTCTTTTGAGCTTGTTCTGAAGCTTTTGCATTTACTATCAAGTTTTTTCTTTCAGCGCTTTTGTCTCTGTAATAACGTGTTTTTGGTTAAATAAAACTTATGTTTTCACACAGACTAGCGCTATTGTAACAGAACATTGTAAGGAAGACCTTGTAACCGAATTTTTTTTTTTTTAAAGCTTGTGGAAGCCCTCCCTACGCGTGGATTTTACTAACTATTCACTTTTTGTGCAGGTCTAAAAACTAACTTCGTTAAAAATCAAAAAATTGTTTTTGGTGCTTTAAAATCGAACAAAAACAAACTTTGTTTCTTGCAAGTTAGGCTTAATTGTTCATTTGGTGCTTAAAATCAACAAAACAAATTTATTTCTTGCATCAAACTTAAGCAAAAACTCACAATCTACACTTCCATTTTGGTGCACATAAAATTCACAATCAACTTGTCTCATTCTTTTTTTTGCAAAACGATTTTACTTCATGCATACATATTTTTCATTAAGTTGACCAGGATTTCAAAGTTCTAGTTTACTTAAACATATTGCCTTTGAAGTTAAAAAGAACATCATGGTTGTTGGAGCAACATCTCCAATTAGATAGAAAATCATTGCAATGACAAGTTAAAAAGAACAAGTGCTTTTCGTGATTGGCACACTTGTGCAAAAAGTTGGTCGAGTGGTCCTACTTCTAACACACATTATCCTCTACCTTGGCTTTCGTGGTCCTAGGTATAAGAGAAAAGTGTTAGTAACACTCAAAGTTTTATATTTTTAAGAGAGGCCTGCCAAGAGACACATCACTCTTGGGAATGACCTCGCGCGGTAAATCCTTCAAGCCGCTATAGAAATCAGGTGAGAGCGAAAGCTGTAGCCTTGGGTATAGTTGTTCCTACAATGTAACTTGCCGAAAGGACAAATGGGCCCCACCACAAGTTGCAAGGCTCTTAAGTGAGTCACTGCAAAATGAACTTATGTCCAAACACATAAAAAATTACTAAACATCTTTAAGTAGTAGCCCACCCGTTCTATTGATTGAGGATATTTGTGATATAATTCAATGCAAGAGCATAGATGGTTTTGCTCCCAAGATACTCACCATACATATTTCCTTGAGTAGAAACATAGCTTTTTGAAAAGTCACTTGTGGCTTGATAAAAAGTGGTGACTCCCCCATCATAGGGATCATCTATTTGTTATGCTTGTGCAAGATTTAGTATATCACATCCTTACCTGCCACGACGGGATTCATAAGGTATGTAGTACCAAAGTTGAAGAAATATCAAGATGTGGGCTGAATTTATCGCAACTGGCCATTTGACCTTAGGGATACAAAGTGTTTGACGTATTTTCATTTTAGTCAAAGACCAAGTGCAAATTGAGCCGACTTTAGGCTTTGGAAAGAAAAACACCTAAAATACACTTAAAGGAAAAGGGTCATAAGAAGTCCAAGGATTGGGTTGATCTAGACCCATACTCATTTGTGCCTTTGAGGCAACATTCTTGTGTTTGTGTGCTTGCTTTGTTTTTTTATCAAAGAAACATCATAAAAATCCAAAAATCAAAACAAGTATTCATACAACCAAACATTTTTCAAATCCAACCAAAAGATCAAAAACAAAAAGAAGAGTATCAAACTATATGACCATTCTTCACATCTTGAGAAAGAAGAATCTTCATCAAAACATCAACTTGAAATGAAGACCATTGAGCTCAAAGGCTTTGATCAAAAGGAGGAGATTCTTCTATCTCAATAGACAAATCTTTGTCTCTCATAGAGTTTTTCTATGTCACATGCGTCTATACCTTCAAGGCAAATCAAACGAATTTGATTTAGAGTCATTAAACCACAAAGCTTTTATGCAATATAGAGCTTTGAGTTATCACAAAAACCAAGGAGGCAAGATCAATCCCAACTTCTTCCCAAACATTTGTATCACATACAACGTAGCTTGAGAAATGCCACCAACGCCCAAAAGGGAAGAGGTAGAATTTGTTCCATTTGTGACACAAAGCTTTTATTGAAGTTAAAACATTTCATCCATTATCTCATTCTCACATCATCACTTCATTTTCAACTCTCAAAACATTAAAGAGGTTCTTGTCCTAATTTCTCTTTTGGATATTGTTTGAATCAAACACAAAACATCACCTTTTAGATTGTTTCTACATCTAGGATAAGCTCATCCTAAGAGACATATCTACGCAGGTTAAAACTAGTTTATGAGTGAATCCTCTCATTACTAGGTAGTTACGTCTGTAATACATCACAGATTTCTCTACACCTTATCACATCAAACCTTATAAAAAACACAACAAGCAATTCAAAGAAAGAACTTTGGTAACATCCACCTTTAAGTACTAGAAATCCACATGCAAAACAACACACCAACCATCAATCTTTCATTTCATCAACAACTCATCATCATTTTCAGCCAACTTCAACAAAAACTCATAAACAAAATGGCTCATACCCAATCACAGTCAAAGCAACAAGAAATAGAAATTGAAGAAGAAGAGGAGGAAAATATCAGTGAATTTCAAGAAGCACTTGGAGGAAATGCGAATGATGAAAACCCAAGTACTCCTACTCCTACAACAATAGAAAGGGCTCAACACAACCCTCTCTTTAACAGACTTTTTGACGAAATACTCAGGAGCAATGCGGATGCTCACTTTTAAAAGCTTGCTCAAGAAGGAGCCAAACTCCCCTCTGACTTTGATCTTGCACAACTAAGACAAGCATCAGAACGACAAAGTCGCCATGAAGAAGAAAGAGGTAGAGATCCCATCAGATATAACATTCCCCAAGGTAACCCACCTCCTCCTCCTCCAAATGACATAGAGATGTTGTGGTAACAAGTTGAAAATCTCTCCCAACAACTTCGTAGTGGCGTAAAGACTAATCGATTTTCACTCAATGACATTTGTCCCTATTCCTTTGATAGGAATCTTTATATGCCACCTTTTCCACGAGGGTTTGAAACACTCAAGTTCAAAAAATATAGAGGAAAAGGAGATCCTCGCGATCATGTCAAATAATTCCATTCAGCTTGCCTCGAAGTGGCATACGAAGATACATACCTAATGCGCCTTTTTCCCCAAAGCTTGGGAGGAACAACCACATCATGGTTTTCCTGACTACCAGGTGGCATTAAGACCTTTGAAGAGCTAGTTCAGAAGTTCTTGGCACATTACCCTCATAACATTGAATGTGATATCACCATGGCTGATCTATGTAACACTAAACAAAAACCAGGTGAACTATTCTCAGTATTCCTGCAACGATGGCATCAAATGTCTAGCAGACATTCTCTTCAGTTACCTGAACAAGAACTAGTGGAAATATTTATTTCCAACTTAAACAAAGAAATGGAATTTCACCTGGATGTCAAAGACACAAACTCTTTCAATGACATGATCATGAAAGGTTTAAAATGTGAGCGGGTTCTCATCAAGAAAGGACTTATCAAAATCTACAATGAGCCAAAGGATGGTCCTTGCCCATGCTTCAATAGTGACAAACCAAACTTCTGAAACAAAAACAAAAATTTTGTCAACGATGGGGTTGTGGATGCAAGAACTATCAAAAGTGCACAACCTGTAGTTCTATTTGCAGGATAGAATCCCCCACCTTAGAATAACACAGTTGCTCCTCCAAATCAAGGCCACATTACATCTCATGATGAACCCAGACCTTGTCAACAAAAACAAAAGCGAACATACACTCCCTTAGGGGAACCCATCAAAACAGTATTACAACAACTGGTTTCTCAAAGTCTGGTAACACTACCCAAAACATCAAACTATGAACCTCAAGTCAAACCTGCATGGTGGAGGGATACTGAACATTGTGATTTCCATCAAGGGAGAGGACACAAGACAAGCAATTGTCACAGATTGAAAGATCTTATTCAGGATCTTATTGACCGAGGTGAAATCGAAATCGAAGGACATGACCCAAAGACAACAAACAATGATTATCTTATGTTTAAAAATCCACTTCCATCACCAGATCAAAGGGGTCCTTCTACATCAAGGAGAAACACAGATACCACCAATTATATGCAAGCCACATACAATTATACTGTGAATCACCTATACGATGCCAGTGAACAAATTGCAACTATAACCATCAAAAATCCTAGCTCCACTTGCAATGTTGTTACACGTCACAACAAGATTACTATAAAAGCAGCTCCACAAGGCACCCCATCTATTCCAAAGTAGTATAATCTTGTGGAACAGTTAGACAAAATGCCCACACTGATATCTATCTTAGAGCTATTGTGCCTATCTCCATCCCATAAAACAATCTTGGATCAAGCTCTCCAAGAGGCGTCAGTCCCTGCAAACTTAAATACAGATCAATTTGATAGAGAGGATAGTCTTGGGTGGTTGTTAAGTGGCTAGTATTTTTGCTAGGCAAAATTTCCTTACTGTTTTCAAGGTGTAAACACCAAGGTCAGAGTGCAAATAGTTCAAAGGTAGTCTAACAACTCACCTTGCTCCACCTCCCTATGTCAAACTCTTCTTGGCTACTCAAAAGCTCCAACTCCCTAGTTTGATGACATCCTTTCAAGTGCTCAAAAACCATCTTATGAAGCCAAACTCACCAAATAGGTTGAATTCATGTTAGGTTGACCTGTTTCAACTTGTTTTATTGGATTTCATGCTTTGTTACCTTCACTTGCATACCCGATTTGACAAAAACTTGGTTTTAGGCCTAAAACGGGCTACTAGGCAATTAGCCCTCCATTAGGGGTTTTGTGCTCACCCTGTTCAAACGATGGACTTACAGAACAAAAGATTCACATTTTTGGATACCCTTTTGGGAATACTCAAAGATTCACAAAATCTTAGGGTCTCTCAGGCCTTCTCCATGACTGTCCCAAGAATGGGTGAAAAAGGTGGGTTTTGAAGGGTTTTGGAGGCAAGAATCAATTGGCAAAGTGTAAATCTTCCAAATGGAACCATGAAACCTCATTAATACCATGTCTCAAACTATTTAGACCAAAATTAAGTAGTTATGCACCCTCAAAGGGTTGGAGAACAAGAATTTACAAAAATGCTCATAGGGAGTGAGCAACGTTGACAACTTTTAAAACTTGCTTTTTACAAGCACAACATTTGCAAACAAGAACCAATCACATCCAACATGTAAACATGCCTATCATTTAGAAACAAAGAGAATCTTATTGGCCCTGCATACAAGCATTAGGCAATTACAAAAATGGATTATTTCACTGTCAAGCTAACTGTTTCTGCCCTTTTGTCTTTCACTGTTTTTTTTTAGTTCACTGTGACCTGCACTTTCACTGTTAGAACACTTCACAAAAGTCTATTTTTGGTGCTCCTTAATAAGGCTCAGTATTCA
This sequence comes from Cryptomeria japonica, assembly GCF_030272615.1. Classification (NCBI taxonomy): domain Eukaryota; kingdom Viridiplantae; phylum Streptophyta; class Pinopsida; order Cupressales; family Cupressaceae; genus Cryptomeria; species Cryptomeria japonica. Next base: position 699,972,432 of record NC_081407.1, read on the forward strand.
ATGGATTTTTGTCCTTCATATCTGTCATTTTGAAGGAGAAGAATACATATATAACCTCAAAGAAAATGTAAAACTCAGTCCTAGTTGATTGTGACAGCAAATTGGCATTCTAAATCTTGCCTCAAAGATCATTGATTGATCTTGGCAACTTCAAACTCATACATGACATCAAAATCTCTCCTTGTGCTTGTTTACAAGCAATTAGAAGGAGGTACAACAACCTTACAAGCTCCAATGCATGATGGAGAGTAGGCTAATGAAAGGAAATTGACTCTAAAACAGTGATTCACTGTCTTTTACATTATTTTCACAAACTAAACTTGAAAACATTCTCCTCATGGCTTAGAAAGCCTCTTTGCCTTGGCATACAAAATTAATCATCAAGGGAAGTCAATTTAACTTTTAAATGCACTTGCTATAGAAGAGAAAAGCATTAAATTTCTTCAAGACCCTAGCCAAATGGCACACTTGCCTAGGGCTCAATGGCCACAAAACTCCTTACACCTACATTCTTGAAAACAAAACATGTATTTACATAGACTACAAGTTGACCAAGTGGTTCTTGGGAAGCCATGAGCATTTTAGGACTCCAAGAAGCCAAGTTGGTCAAGCATCCTTGCCAATTCCTAGACAAGGCAGTGAAACTGTCAAATCCAATTAATTTTGCTACAAACTCAAAACTTGATAAAATCAGATGCCACCAAAGGGAAAAGTTTAGGAAAGCATATTAGAATCTGAAAATGCAAGAACAGTATGACCAAGTACAACTGGTGTACGGACTGCTGTTCACATGGAGCCAAAAACTAGAGAAAAACCAAGTAAAAACTAATGCAAGTTTGCAAAATACTTCTTAACTTCGAATGAACAACACTTACAATAGTTAAAACAGGAGATTAAATACATCTCCAAGTTGGTTAACCTCCTGTATAGACAGGTACATGTCCAAGGGCACTTAATTTTGACATTTTGATGCCTAAATGACAACTTTTGGTGCCTAGAAAATGCAAGATTGACCTCCAAAACCAACCATCACCTAAAATAAATTCTCATACCTAAAACCCAATCATAAAACATGTCTAAAACCTTTTCAAAACAAAAACCACAAAAAAAAACTCATTTTTCCATCATTTTGCCAAGCAACACTAAATTGGCAACTTTGAGCAAAAAGATGAAAACAAGAAGCCAAAACCACAATGAGTTCAAAACTCATCCAAACAACCTAGAACAACTTCAAAAACATCCTAAACAACTTTCCAACTTAAAACAAACAAAAATCAAACCTTTGATGAAAATGAAGCTGAGAATGAAGCTAGGTGCTCCTGCACCACAATTCCAAGCCATGGTTGGAAGTCTAAAGTCATCACCTTGTCTCACTTTTTCCGAAAATGACAACTCTTCCTTCTAGCAACCTTATAACGCCTCACTACACATTGAAGGATTTATCAACCAGCATAGGATCAAGCGAGTCTTGATCGATAATGGAGCCGGCCTGAATATTTGTACACTGTAGTTGGTCACAGCTTTGGGATATGCAATAGAATTAATGGATCCCTATAAGAAGATCACAATCAAAGCCTATGACAATGCAGAGCGTTCATCCAAGGAGTTGTGGTACTACCCATCCGAGTGGGCCCTGTGGTGAAGCACATCATCTGTCAAGTTCTGGACCTTCCTCTGCCATACAATCTATTGTTAGGAAGACCTTGGATACATGCCATGCAAGTTGTTCCATCCACTTACCATCAGTGTATCAAGTTCCCACATAACGGTGTAGAGATCACAATCCTAGGCAATGCAAATCCCTTTGCATATTGTCATAATATCAGTCATCAACCAGAGATTACCATTCCTAACAATAGAGAAGCCATCTCCTCCACATCATACATAAGTCCAGCCTCTCTTGCCAGTTCAAACGCCACTATACCTAAGCAAGAAAAGCTCAAGATGAAAATAGCAGAGGAAGGTCCTAGGGAATACAATTTGAGCCAACTCTTTTGTGTGGGACAAATGCCTACTTCTCCTAGAATGTATGGTAAACCTCAACAGTTACTTCAAACACCACTGATCAAGCCAGCATGTACTTTGACGCCTTTCATCCTTGGAAAGAGTCAAGAAGAAGAAACCAAGGATGAGGACTTAGCAGAATGGATCTATAAAGATCCCATCACCGTAGATATTCCACAAGCTAAGCTTCCCACAGATCAGTATGGCAAAGGCCTTCTCATTATGTAAAGAATGGGTTATGATGGTCAGAGTGCTTTGGGACCTTGCAAACAAGGACGACATGAACCGCTTCTACCAGAATCACAACCCAAAGACAATACAGGCTTAGGCTTTCAAAAGGAGATCCTTCCTAAGCTCAGATTCAACGGAAAACCTAGTAAACCACTATATCAGCCTATTGAAAAGAGGAAACCTTTTATTATAAAAGTAGCATCATACACCATTGCAACTGCCCCACTGAGGCTAAAAATCCCGACACAACCGCCTATAATACCCATCATCCCACTAATCAAACCAGTGATCCCATCAACAACAATAATAACATCAATAGTACCATTAGCAGCAACAACTGTATCAGAACCCGCAGCAGTATCTACAACATCAACAGTTCCAGCAGAAGCAGCAGAGTCAATACTACCGATACTCCCCGTATTGGATTCATTGATCCCCATCATCCTTCTTGCAACACTGATCATTTCATCTACAAAGGTACATCAACCGATCACACCTGCAGTGTTTAACACAAAGGACATCTCAGTATGGTATAGTAATCGGATACTGGAAAGTGACTTAGAGATCGACTCACATGAATGGGAATTTGATTCCATCCAGCTTAATACTTTAGATGAGGAAGACACATCACTACCTCCACCTCGCAAAGAAATCCTTGTTTATGGAGAAACATAGATAAAGACTTCTTGGGTTCTTGAGCTGGAAACTTCTTCCACAAACCTTACGTTACATCCTACGCCTGATTCTGACAGGGAGAGTACCATCAATGACCTTCACCACAACATCTTAACCCTCACTAACACATCTAACAAACTTAACCTAATCGATGAAGTAATGTCCATTATCCATCCTAAACTCATCGAATGGAACCAACCTAATCCCCCATGTCTTGACCTTTTCCAAAATGATGAGGCACTCATTGACTTTTTGGAACTACAGGATAACATACCAAGCGGGGATCACAAAGCTGGATTTGCCATTGAACTTAATAGCGTAGCATACTTCGGGGCAGATGCCAAACCTTTCAGCTGCAAAAAAATAACAATAAAACATGGATCTTCTAGTGAAAACCACACCGTGGCACTGTTTGATCCAACAAAAGTAAAAAGAAAGAGTATATCCAATGGTGAAAACCTCTCTGAGGCGCCTGAGGATGAAAGGTTTGACATTCTCTCTGCTAGTACACAACGAGAATGATCAATGATTCTCATCGAGGAAACAAAAGAATACAACGTAAGGACTCCTGAAACTCCTCACCACATACATCTGGCATCTCTTATAACTCCAGAGGAACAAACTAAATTTGTGGAGTTCTTTCAGAAGTGTCAGATCAACTTTGCATGGTCATATGCAGACATGCCTGGGCTTGATCTTGATCTAGTCATGCATCACCTCACTGTAGCAGAAGGAGCCAAACCTGTCAAGAAGAAACTTTGCAAGATGCATCCTCAAATTACTGTACTAGTCAAAGCAGAACTTAAGAAGCTCCTAGATGTTGGTTTCATTAGACCAATTGATTATGTAGATTGGATATCCAATATTGTGCCTATCGGCAAACCAAATGGGGGCATCCATATTTGTACTAACTTTAGAGATCTGAATAAGGCATGTCCTAAGGATGACTTCCCCCTACCAAACATCGACATCATAGTGGACCTAACAATAGGACATGTCATGCTTTCACTCATGGATGGATTTTCAGGATACAATCAGATAAAGATCACACCAGAGGATCAATATAAGGTAGCCTACACATTTCCATGGGGCACATACTGCTAGAATGTAATGCCTTTCGGTCTCAAGAATGCAGGAGTGACTTATCAATGAGCAATGACCACCATCTTCCATGACAAGATGCATACTATAATGGAAGATTATGTTGATGACTTACTAGCAAAATCACTCACCACAGAAGGTCATCTCGACACATTAGATAAAAACTTTGATAGACTGGAACAATATCATGTTCGACTCAACCCAAAGAAATGTGTTTTTGGAGTAGCCTTAGGGAAGCTTCTAGGGTACATTGTCTCAAGCAAAGGTATTAAATTCGATCCAGCAAAGGTCAAAGCAATCATGGACATGCCACCACCAAAGAACATCAATCAACTAAGGACATTACAAGGCCGACTTCAATCCATCCGAAGATTCATTGCACAAATGGTAGATAAGTGTCACCCCTTTACACACCTGCTACATAAGAACATTCATTTTCAATGGGATGCCAGATGCCAGCAAGCATTCCAAATGCTTAAAGACTATCTCATGAATACACCATTGCCTATTCCACTAGATCCAAGTAGACCGTTATTACTCTATATCTCAGCAACAAGTAGAGCATTGGGTGTACTACTAGCACAACATAATGTAGAAGGGAAAGAGTGTGTTGTTTACTATATCTCTTGCACATTGGTTGGCTATGAACTCAATTACACCCCTATTGAGCGAGCTTGCCTAGCAGTAATCTTGGCAGCCACTAAATTGAGGCACTATCTGTTGACACACAAGGTACAACTCATTGCAAAGATTGATCCACTCAAGTACTTACTCAGCAAAGTAGCATTGACAGGCCACTTGGCCAAATGGGTGATGATTCTAAGTGAATTTGACATCGATTATGTAGACCGTAAGGCGATCAAAGGACAAATTATTGCAGATTAGTTGGCCGATGCACCACTCATAGGCGATCATCCTCTCATTTCCAATTTTCTAGATGAAGAGATATTCATGATCACAATAGCACAACCATGGAAACTATACTTTGATGGTTCGTACACTAGGCATGGCTTGGGGGCAGGCATTCTGTTTATCACACCTCAAGGTGACAGCATCCTGAAGTCTTACAGACTCACATTTCCATGCACCAACAACATAGCAGAGTATGAGGCCTTGATCACAGGACTCAGGCTAGCCATCCAATGAAAGTTACAAGAACTACAAGTATATGGCGACTCCCAACTGGTCATTCGAGAAGCAACTGATGAATATCAGACTAAAGATGACAAACTCATGCCATACAAACAAATGGTGGACCAATTAAAGGAATCATTTACTACTATCACCTTTGAGCAGATACCAAGAGATCAGAATCGAGCTGCTGATGCTATGGCTACCATCGCCTCTCTCCTAGATCTTCCACAAAATTCAACATGCTATGAGTTCTTGGTAGAACAGCTTTGGATCCCTGCTTATGATATCCTCGAATCCGAGATGATATGTCGCCTTATCAGTTCTAAATCCCCATGGTATGGTGAGTTTTACACTTATCTCCGCGATCACACCCTTCCTCCTAACCAATCGAATAACCAACACAAAACCTTCATTCACCAAACTGCTTGATATACCATTATTGTTGAAACCCTATACCAACGCAGTCTTGATGGTACTCTCCTTCGATGTTTGGAACGTGATGAGATAAAAAAGGCCTTGGAAGAGGTATATGAAGGAATTTGTGGAACTCATGCAAGCGGTCCGTCACTAGCCAAGAAACTCCCATGCACTTGATACTATTGGCCATCCATGGAAAAAGACTCCTACTACTTTGTTAGAAAGTGCAAGAAATGCCAAGTTCATGGAGACCTGATACATGCACCAGCATAGGAACTGTAACCAATCACAACATCATGGCCTTTTTGTCAATGGGCCCTTGACCTTATGGGTAAAATCCATCCATCTTCATCCAATGGCCATAAATTCATTATTACCGCCACCGAATATTTCACAAAGTGGATCAAAGTTGTTCCACTTACCCAAGTTACCAGCAAGCAGATCACCTCATTCATCCTCAATTACATCATCTGCCGGTATGGTGTACCCATGTCCATCATCATAGATAACGATCTTCCTTTCAAAAATCAGGATGTCCGTGAACTCTATGAGAAATTTCACATCTAGCACCGCTTTTCCACTCCCTATTACCCACAAGGCAATGGTCAGGCCGAAGCATCAAACAAGAACATATTAAGAATCCTAAAGAAGATAGTCAATGATGTTGGTCGTGATTGGCACGTTCAATTGAATCCAACACTATGGGCATATCAAACTAGCATTCGAACCCCTACAGGCACAACTCCCTACTCATTGGTCTATGGTGCAGAAGCTATTTTACCTATTGAGGTTGAGATACCATCACTATGGGTTTCCTTGCACAAACTCATCGATAGTGAAGCATACAGAGTATCCCATCTCCAAGACTTAGAGCTACTTGATGAGAAACAACAAGCTGCATACAATCACCTCAAGGCCTATGAGCAGCGCATGAGCAGAAGTTATAATCATCGAGTTAGACCTCATACATTCGAGGTAGGTGATCTTGTTCTTCGAGAAAATCCTCATAACCAACCCAACTGAGAAAATCAAGGAAAGTTTGAATCAAATTGGCTGGGTCCATATGTTATCACTGTTGTATTTGGGTCCGGGGCATATTAGTTGGCTACTTTAGAAGGAGAACCGCTAGCAGATCCAATCAACAATGTGCACCTCAAATGGTTTTATACATAAGCTGCACAGAGCATCAAGCTCCCATATATACTGGCAAAAATACCAAAAACATCCAGATAGATGACCTAAAGAAAATATAAAAACATCAAAATAGTAAAGAAAAATCATGCATCCAAATAGTGAACAACCACTCCGGTGGCACCTTGGGTAAGTGCGATGGTGAAAACTTGGAAAACAGGAACCACTCGTAAAGGCTATGGCTGCATTGTCTTTCAAACTTGTTGCGATCACATCCATTCATCCATCCGTCCAAACCATGGCTTGTTATTAATCTCCAATCAAGAAAGTACTTCATGCGTCTTGCATCCTGCTTTTTTATAGTCATGTCTAAACTGGGGGCAATGCCCTTAAGCTATTGATGGAAGTGGATTCTACATTGTTTTGTGATTCATTAAGTTCTTCATTCAAAACTATCTCACAAAATCCAAAAACATTGGAAAACAATCATCAAAAATACCAAAAAACATTCAAAAATATCTCACAAAATCCAAAAAAACATCAGAAAACATCGAAAATCACACAAAAACATGGAAACACATTGTACATACATTTTTCAAAGCAGATACCAAAGCAAACATTGAAAAATACTCGCACGATGATCACTTCTCCAAGTCGACCAAACAATCAACATCAACACTCAAACTGTCTTCAACAAGGATGCATCCTTCCTTAAGAAAACAAAGACAAAATGACATTTTCTTTGACAAGAAAATTTTGTTTAAAGCTATCAAATACTTGGTTGATTTGTGAGTAATTCATTCATTTATATATATATATATATATATATATATATATATATATATATATATATATATATATCAGGTTCCTACAACATTGTTTGTGTATCTTCTGTAGATTATTTCGATGAAGTATTGGGGCATGTAGCAATGGTGTCTACGTGGGAAGTTCACTAAGCTACGTGATTTTATGCAAAATGCAGTCATAGATCACTACGGCTTGCTGACTACAGCATATACCTCGACCATATGAGCATGAACCATTACCAAGGATCCATATTATTTATTCTTTATGTATGCTATTTGCTTACCGGTCCAATGCTCCTTTGGTTCCTCCTCATCCAATTTGGATAAAGGTTTTTTGTCTCTTATTAAGGTGTGAACTTGTCTCAGGATATGATCAGCCCAAGATCAAGGAGGACGATCCAAGTCATGCATGAATGGAGATTATCCTTGTCTATTCTGCAAGCAATAGTTTGGTCAACTTGACCCATTATATCAAGTTGTTTGTATTAACTTGCTATATCAAATCCATGTAAGAAATACTCTAGTCATCTTGAATAATTATGTCAAGATGCTTGTATTTTCTTACAACATTTTAAAGCTCGATGATGAAAATAGAGCACTATGGATCGTCATTTCATCTCATCTGTTTATATTGCATTCTGTTGCATACCGTCCATCCATTTACTCATTTATTTTTCATAATTTTGCATGAAAGTGTGAACAAAGTTAAAATGAGCAGTTATGCGACAATTGAGCTGGTCTTGGATACAATTGTGACCGAGTACTCTGATACATCATCAATGCATCATGCAAAGTCTAAAACACCTTGCATTCATCATGATCATATCATCATCATTACATTTAGTTGCATTTTGCATCAAGAACATTTCGTATCATTTTAGTTGGTTAAAATGCATCTAGTTCATTATCATTTATTAAACATTAGTCTTCTTATATCATTTCATCATTGCATAATCATGATGTTTAGATTCATTCATATAAACCAATTATCCTTGATTGTATTAGGCATTTACTATGCATTCATTTAGTGTCAGTTGTCAATTATCATTCTATCATCCTTTATTGTCCTTTATCATTTATCGTTGCATACATTCATTTATCTATTCATTAGTTAAAAAGTGCATTCATTCATCCATTATTAAGTGTCTTATTATGCTCATTTTAGGATTCATTTACATTGCATTCATTATCCCTTTTTAATTGCATTAAGGTGCAGTTATTAAACCATAAGTTGCATTATCATCACATTATCATTTTACTTAATCATATTTAGGCATTTAGAATCATAAAACCATTTGTCTCAAACATTGGTTCATCCCATTTTATACATACATTATACATATACATTCATTTACATATGCATTCATTTAAACATTTGTACTTTACATTTGTTTACCCACATATACATTCATTTTTCACCATATAGATGCATATCCATAAATAAATCATTCAAAACATTGCATTAACATCATTGCTTATCATTATCTCATCATTATATCAACATGATGCACAAAATCCTGTCTATATCATCATAAGCATACATCATCATCATGGCATTACATACATAAAGCATTACATCAAACAAATCAAACACACATATATAAACCTGCATTCATGTGTTAGTATCCAACATCATAAATCATCATAAAACATGCATATAGGAATCATCTCATAAATGCATACATATGCACATATCCATCTAAGCATAAACTCATAAAATCACCATCCTGCATAACATCCATACTTATCAAAATGCATATCATCAAAATATGGAATCTCCTCATATATATCATTTCATGTATCAGAGTACAATGAAGTCTACAAAATCGGCTACCAAGAGCCATCCAAGACAGTCCAAAATAACAATATAAATACATGCATGCAAAAATGCTCTCTCAGATGCCACTCTGACCAGATGCTGCACCACCATCGCCACCTGCTCCCCCACTAGTCCCTATACCATCCGATCTATCTCTTCGTGGAGGCCCCATCAAACCCCCACTAGCTCCTGCATCACCTGACACCTCTCTCCATCGTGGACCCACTACACCCCACTACTTTGCATCCTCTGAGACCGCTTTGACCTGGTTTGCCGCATCTGTGTATAGCTCAGTGCTCGCTGACTAGCTGACACCACCCACTCGTATAATCCCTGCCAATACTCTATCTCAGCCTGTGCCCGTCCAAACTATCTCATCACCTCCCCAGTAGGACCCTGCGCTCCTACTCTAACCCAGACTCTCTCATGTAGCTCTGCTAATCTCTCCACCACACTATCCCTCTCTCGTAGCACTACAGATAGCTCTGACTCTTATGCAAATAGTTGCACATCTCTCACTGCAACCTCTGCCTCCAAATCCTCCACCCGTGTCTCGGTTGTTGTCAGTCGAGTCTGCAAATGTGCTAGCATATGATCCCAAAGATCACCACCCCCTGTCGCTCCCTCCCCTGTATCCATAGGTGCCTCTCTAGTGGCTCCCTCCCCTCTGTCCATCGGTATCTCCCTCTCCATACCTCGGCCACCTAATCTGACTCCTCCTAGCACCAACGGTCCCTGTGATATCCGCAGTGGCAATCTGCCTCTCCCTCTCCGCTGGATCCGACCACCTAAGCCACATCCTCCACCACCTCCACCTCCTCCATCATCTCCTCCACCTCCTCCTCCACCATCTCCTCCTCCTCCTCCATCACCACCATCCCCCCTCCCTCGTCCACCTATCATTGGTCCTTGACCTCCTCCCCTCCTCCGTCTCCGTCCCCTCTCCTCCTCAAAATCAGGAATCGGCTCTGCTGGATCTGATATCCGCGGAATCAGATGAGCCACCATATACTGCATATACTCCTCCGATACCCCTGCATCTATCACCCTTGGTGGTATATCCCATAGCCTCACCTGAAGCATCCAAAACTCCGCCAATGCCTGATCATAAGGAAGTACTGGCCCCCATGCATATCTCTCTAGGACCACTCTGGCATACTCTCCTAATCCCCTTGGCAATCCCTGCTGCCGCCCAAACTGTCTCATCACCCTACCTGTCACCTGTCTCTCTACATCATAGCATGTCCTCCCAATGAGGAATTGGGTCATAAATACATATGGCAATGCCTCTACATCATCCTCCTAGGGCTCGCACTCAATGTAGGGTCTCCAAATCACTGCATCCATGTCATCTAATGCTTGCCGCCACCACTCTAACTTCCCCAGGTGGGGCTGACTCATCATACCGCTATACATGAACATATAGGGCTGATCAACTGCTCAAAATCTTAGACTCACTGGTCGAGTCACCGGTAAGTGCTCCCATGCCCAAATGTGTAGCAACGTCACTCCCACTGCCAAGGAGCCTCTCCCACGGTACACTACCTTATGCAACTCCTAATACATGTGCACTAACACGCATGGTCCCCAGGTAAATCGGGTCCCCTCTGTCATCATCTGCTCTATCACCTATCCCCACCCAACAACCAAACCATGCGATCGCCTATCAAGACATAGTAGCCCTCCCACGATCCTAGACAAAACTGCTGGTAATGGCTTGTACAATGCCACGATATCCTCCCAAGCTATGGAGCCGTCATCAATGTACACGTCCTCATCGAAGAATCTCTATACCGCTAGAATCCCCCATGATCTATCATAAGTGACCTGCTCACCCCGAATGGGAATATGTAGGATGCGCCACACATCCTCCAATGTCACCATCATCTCCCCCTGTGCTAAGTGAAACATGTAGGTCTCACTGTGTCAGCGCTCTGCCAAGGCTATAATCAAATTGTGATTCATCCAATCACGGACATATGCATCACATCATACAACCCAGTCGCTGCAATGCAATCAATCTCGACCTCTGTCAGCTGATCGCGTAACCCCTGTGTAGCCGGATGTCTCTCACGCAACTGTAAGATGCGTAGATCCTCCTACACACAGGCATCAATCAATCATCATCAGTTGTTTTGTTTTCAAACTTTCTTAAGTTTAAACCTAGACTATCAACATATACTTTGATCAAGTATCTTCGAGTCTCAACAGGTAAGCAATCATGATACACCTAGACTTCAACAGGCATTTATCCTAATGACCTAAGTCTCATCAGGGCTGCTATGGTTCAAAACAACTCTCACTTCATATCCCTATCCATCCATCATTGACATCGGGAGATTTTTGTTCACACAAACTGGGGCATCTATTTTCCTGAACAAAAGTGCTATCTTGCAAACAATAGCGCTACTTTCTAAACAATAGCGCTAATCCCCTAACAAAAGTGCTTAATCAACCCTACAAAAGCGCTATAAAAGCTATGCAAAAGCGCTACAAAAGCTACGCAAAAACACTACTTAACATCAAAAGCGTTCAAATGACCCCTCAATAGTGCTACAAAAACAATAGCGCTCAAACAACAACACAATAGTGCCATTACGGCACAAAAGTGCTAATTCATTAGACAACAGTGCCAAAACATAGTTTCAATGCTATTGTCCTGACTCAACTTGGATTCAGCAAAAAACATGTAAAAATGCATCAAATTCAAAATTTCAAATTTGCGTACCACTGGTCCGTAGTCCTCTAGCCGCTGCAATCGACAGACTCACTCGAAACGGTGCTCTGCAATGGGTACCGACATCTTGACTGTTGCTCGCTCCTCCAAAATGTCACTATCAGAGCTTTGAATTCATTATGGTCGCAGTAACAAATGACCCTGTTTTCACCCCTTTCTCCCCATATAAACCCTTCGCTGTAATCGTAACTTTCCCCCACTCACCACCATGGTCCTCGTGAACTTCCTGAGCCTCCCATTTTTCCATTTTATTCCCTATTTTTTCTATTTTTCACCAGTCTTGCTAAATTCTTCTCTTCTATCACCCTGCCAATTTTCATTCTTTTTCGAGAGATCGCCCGATTTTTTGAAATTTTTTGGCCCATCTCTCTAGGGGGCATACCACCCATTAAATTAATATTTTATGGGGCATTTCTTCACACCTATTTTTCTTTCTTTGAAACAACGCGATAAACCGCACCATCTCAAAGAGGGGCAAATGTAGTCACATAAATCTGTCCATTTTAATTAAATGAATATTTCGTATTTATTTGATTAAAAATACACTAAGCCATCAGTTAATTAAATTAATATTTAATTAATTCATCTTCAAACATTCTCCTATTAATTAAATAAATTATTCAATTTATTTTAATTAATTCATTCAACCAAATTCACAATCAGTTAAATGAATAAATCATATTTATTTCATTTAATCCTATATTTCTCTTTTAAATAAATTAAATAAAACATTTATTTAAATCATTTATCCCCCCCACTTGCATTTTCCTAAAAATGCAACTTGCACACATTTATTGAAATAAATTATTTTATTTTAAATAAAAATCCTATTTTCCCTCACCCACCAAATCCACTTGCAATCATAACCCCCTTCTAGATTCTTCTAACCCCTTCCTAATTAGCCTAATCCATCCCGTAATTATTGTCACATTCCTAAGCAACTTGGAGTCACTTCTCAAAAACTTCAAAGTCTTTGAAAAACATTTAATGCTTTGTGTGTTCAACAATTTAACCTCCAAAGTCTTCCAAAACCACTAATGGCTCTTACATGACCATTTATGGCTCTTACATAACCATTTATGGTTATTTCAACTTGCACTCATGTGTCTCCTCAAGCATTTATTGCTTTGACCATGGTTATCCCTTTTGCCTTTGCACAAGAGTTTATCCATTGGATAAAGGCTTTATTCTTTGAATAAAAAATTTATTCACTCAACCCAACCTTGACCTTAACTCCCAAGTTAACTCTCAGGTCATGTCAAACATTTAATGCGTATTCCCTCTCCTCTCAACCTATCTCACATTGACACTTGTCAACCAGAGATTGGGTTGAAAGCCCTCACGTGGATCTCAAATCATTCAATCCTGACCCTTGTTGAGATTACTCTATCTCAACCATCCATTGCTCCATTTTACCTATAAATAGAGCTCACATTCCTCATTTTCAAATCTTCAAACATTTAGCATTCATAGTCATAATCCTGAAAACTTGTATGCATTTAAGCTATAGTGAATTCTAGAGAGCATTTAGCATAATCAACTCATATAATTTTTTATTTTGGCCTAAAATAAATCATTTTAGCATTATAGCATCTAATATTAGCTTTTATCTACATTTTCATAGAATTTAGAGTAATCATCTACAATCTTGAACCTCCATAAACATCCATAGTGCAAAAAGTTGCTGGGAGCTACACTAATTTGGAACTTGGAGAGGAGAGGAAAAAAGGAGAAGGAGCTAAGAACATGTTAAGAGGCATTTGGAGATGCCTTCTTATATTTGTTTCATTTGTTAAATATGTTAGCATGATCTTAGTATCTCTTTTGATATGTTTGCTTAGGTTAATCTTTGGTTGAATAACACTAACATTAATCCTGTTTCTTGTTGTTTTTGTGTGTTATAATACCACAGGTTTTTAATCTAACTTGTCAGTTTTGCAGGGCATCAACCTCAAATCACAAACTATTAGATGATTGAAAGAGAAAAAACATGATTCAACGACCTATGCATCTATGATGATATTATAAAATCTATAAACCATAACGACTAATAGCTACATTCATTTGAGATGACACAAAGTTGTAAATTCATCCATAAAACATAAATAAACATAAAACAGAGGCAAATTGGGTACAATTTGATATGTTTTTCTTTCTATGAAATGATTGAATTACAATGCTAAGGTTTGAACTGAAATTTTAGCTATTTTCTAAGTGTTCTTCTTCTTCAAAATTGGTAAACAATTGGGAATCTCCTCCTTTTACAATGTTTCCATAGGTTTTTATGGTGAAAGTATCTTTGATCTAAAATGGTGATTGCAACCAAATAGGCTTCTGCATACCTATCATGTGTCCACCGTCATCATGGGGTTTGTTGCAACTGTCACGAGCTTAACAAATTTTGTGTCATTATTTTCCTTTCGTTTGCGCGACATGGATGCCACCTGGAAATTCCCTTTTTCTGTTGCAACTGCTTGGTAATGCGGGCTTTTACTTTTTTTTTCATTCGTGCCCTTTGGTTTCGCCACACAATGCCTCACACGACCTTCCACACATGAAATAAATAATGGCACACTTTTGAAATCTTCCCGAGCTCAAAATATCTCTAGGCCCATGCGTTGTCGACACGTGGCATGTTGGTAGAACTTTTAGAGCCTTCCTTTCCTTTTTCCTTTGAAAACCCCGCAATGTCAACACATGGCATGCTGGTGGAACTTTTAGAGCCTTCCTTCCATTTTGCCTTTGAAAACCCTGCGGTGTTGACACATGGCACTCGTGCGTACCTTTGGGAGAATAAGAAGTCATGGACTTGCTAAAAATTGTGTCGTGCTAACACGTGGCATGCTCATACCTCCTCTCTGCTACAGGTAATTAATTGGTCTCAACTTGGCGGGATCATAAATTTACACTCGGTGCTTGAAATCTAAAACCGTTTACACCATCAGAGAGATCTTCAAAAGATCTAATTTAAGTCCCTTAACATGATGCCTTTGACTATTTCGACCCCAAATTTCGCTCCGAAGGCCTCCAAAAATGCAAAATACTAAAACATAGAAAAATACAGAAAAATATGGATTTTCGATTTTTCTCACCTCTAATCGCTGCATCACCTCTACATGGCTCCAAAGCTCTTTCCGACTAATTTTGACATGTTTTTTACAATGCCTTGAGTGTAAATCTACAAAAATGTAGATATTATCTACACAATCTAAATAATCTCTAGCATATGTATGATCTAAGTAAGTTATTATCTTCTTTCTTATCTACTCTCTATTAGGGAATTTTCTTACTTAATATAATAATAATTAATTCTTATTTTCATATATGTTTTACTACATTGCATGTAGGCTCTATTCTAATTTTGAAATCAAGAAATCTAGGAACTTGTCTTTTGGGATTGCCATCTTTCAATATTTCTTTCAAAACTTAGGTTTAAAGTACTAATAGAAAGATGCAATCATGCTTTGTTATAAACAATAGTAAATCGAAGACCTCCACCTTATTGATGTCTTGAAATTGATATAATACTTAGAAATGGAAAGAAATGAAGTTTATCATATAAAAATCTCATGCTCAATGTAGAAATATGGTCCCTAGAATGTCCCTCATTAGATTTATAGTACCTTCGATAGTGGTTGAGTTGTTAATGTATTTTTAAGGATACATTAAGGTTTAGTGATTTTCATTATTGTACCCATACCTTGTAGAATATATGTGTTTGCATGAAATGTGGAATCTGCATCTGCAAAAAAAACACTGAATAGATCATTACATGCATGGTTAGTTGATCAAAATCAATAAATGTAAAACCATGACAAATCGACCTATTGCCTCCTAAAAGATGCGAGTATAGATATGCTCTCTGATTTGTCTAAGCAATACCAGTGACTTGACTACACCAAGACGGAGGATTTAATCTATATGAATGCAAACTAGATGAATGCAAGATAAATAAAATAAGCTAGATTACTCCAAAATGATATGAGATACATGATTGTATGCATGATTAATCTAAGATGCTAATTATACTAGATGTTTGAGATAAAATTGTTTACAGTAATGATGCTAAAACTATGAATGCAAGGGATCTTTATTACTCCAAAATGAGGGGTATTTATAGGAATTCCAAGGCCAAAGCTGAGGTGGTAGGAATCGACAATCTAGATTTGATTTGAAGATATCAAGGGTTAATATTGAAGAAGTTGGAGAAGAGGTTGGAGGAAGGGACACTTGTCATCTCTGTGGTGACAAGTGTCAAGGAACCTTGCTCATGAGAGGACAAGTGTCCAAGGGAGGAGACATGTGGCAAAAGTGCCATGTGTCTCAAGGGGGGACTATCCAACCCATAAGAGGTTAGGATAAAATAGGGTAGGATGTGCAAGATGGGATAGGGTTAGTTAAACCCAATATTAGATAGAATGGGTTAGGTTAGAGGGTGGTTAGGTTAGGTGGTTAGAAGTTAGGAGTCATGTGCTCATATTTGAATTTATAAATTCAAATATTAAGAAAAGATTATTAATTTCAACAAATCATGAGTTGATTTATTTTAACTAATTATGAGATTCGAAGAGTAAATTTAAAATGGAGGGGGAGGATTAATTAGTTTAGATTAATTAATCAAAGGGGAACTATTGAAATGAACTTAACGAATAAATCCTTAGATTTATTTATAAGTAGACTGAATGGGGAAATTAATCAAATTATTTGTGAATTCAATTAACTATCTTCAAACCATTTTTACGTGTATACATTTTGCCCCTCTTTGAAGCGATGCGTGATGACGCGTTGGTTCAAAGAAAAATCTTGATTCGATGCGGATATGATTTTGATATGATGCATGTCCCAGATGTTGATTGATAGATTATGATGTGAGGATGACCCAAACATTGATTGATAGATGACGATACAAGGATGCCCCCTGGAGAGATCAATTGAGAGAATTGACGATTAAATTTTTTGGATTTGTGCGAAATTGATTTCTTGATAAAATTTATTTGATTCCTGCAACTTTGGTTGATGAAAGTGTCAGATCTTAGATGACTTTGATGTTTTGCTTGAATTGATGATAGATAGAGTTTGATTGACCTCATGATCGATGAGGGCCAATGATATAAACTCAAGATTTGATGATCTGATAGGATGAGTTTGATTGACTTCATGATTGATGAGTGTCAATGATGTAAACTCAAGATTGAAAATACTAGACGCCTGACCTCATGATGAATGAGAATCAATGATGGGTGCTCAAAGAGATTGATGGAAATTTCCAGTGAGCGGATAGGATAGTAGATCATATGATCAAAGAGATTGATTGGATAAAGAACTGACATTGTTGATATCCCAATGTAGGAAGATTTAGATATGTTGATGTTGGTGCATTCGGGGGAGTAGCATGAGATTCATTTAGGCCGACAACATTTGGAGAAATTTTTGGTCATCATCCTAGTGGACATTGATATGAGAGATTGATCATTGATTTGATTTTGTATACACCATTGATGAGACATTGATGATGTTTGTGATATATTCTGATTTTTTTGTGATATCATTGTACATTGGACCTTGATTATTTCTAATGATATGATATGAAGTCGATCCTATTTTCCTTATATGGTCTATGAGATTATGGATGCATTCTACTTGCTATATGATTATGGACCCTAGATGATGGATGCATGCCTCTTATATGATGAGGCAAGATGATGCTATATGAACTATGTGAATATGTATGGTGATGCATGTGCAATGAAATGTTTCCTATTTGCATGATGTTTTTCTGACTTTTCCCATGCATGTTGATATGAGATGGATGATGGATCTAGGTGAATGACGTCTTCTTATGCAATGCTGACATGTGATGAAATGAACTAACTTATAATGTCGAATGAATGAACTGATTATTTTTGTTAATGGCCAACATAATCAATCATGTAATAAGAGAGATAACACATGTTGAAGTGTTTTGGCCTCAGAAAAAGATGGGCTTTTACAACCCCATGCAAAATGAAATGCAAGATACTTTAAATGCAAATGAGATGCAACTTCTGCGATTGGATCATTCACTAGGTCATTGCTTTTTATCATCATTGAGCTTTTAAAGTGTGAGAAGTGAGTGCAAACATCGATGGTAAAATTGAACCATGATGACCTGAGCACTACTTTCCTGGGTTTTGATATTGCAAGGTAGCACAAGCATCGAGGTATAATTGAACCAAGATGACCTGAGTGGTGCTTGTGTAAAACAAGAAGTATTAACCATTTCTATATGCAAATTTGAAATGTCTTCAATGATACTCCGATGATCATGTCCTAAGACCAATTTACACATATTAACAATTAATTCACAAATAGTAGACAAGAAAATATCATGTTCCATCCTTGTTTCTCTAGTCAGAGACATCCTTGAGTCACTCAAATCATGATAGCGAAAAACAAGATAAACTAGTTGAACCATTATTATCAAAGTGTTAAAATCATTTGTCAAAAGATATCATCCATTGATATGTGCTTGTCATGTTTGGACTGACAGTGGGTAATTTGATGGTTGATAATTTGATCTTGTGTTCAACGTTGGATGTGTCTTAGGTTTCACTTGACAAGTGTGGCTTAACTATTGTTCTACCTATTTGATTAAGCCCAAGGAATTTTTTCCCCTAGCTACGTTCAGGATTTTGCCCCTAGTCTAGAAACAAACTTTATTATGGTATAGACAATGATCCAAACCATGGTGATAAATCACTTGCGAAGCCTGCGCATGTACAAAGGATTTATTATGGATTGAACATAGTTGATGAAAATGAATGCAAGCAAAAGGATGCATGAACTAATAGATGGAAGAGATAGCTAACATAAAGCACCTGTTGCTAGGTTTTCACCATCTATTTTTATTGCACTTTTTCCCATTTTTGATTTTTTTTTATTTTTCACCATTTTCACTATTTTTGTATTTTTTTTTCACTGTTTTTTGATTTTCGTCATTTTTGTTGATTTTGGATTTTCTAGTTTTAGACATAAAACTTTTTCAGATGCATTTTATTGATTGGTTCCTCGAGCTGATCTCCGTATGGTGTTGATAGCTGATAGGCTTTTGACCCAAATGTTGATGTGACCACAAACGGACCCAACCAGTTTGGTTCAAACTTCCCTTTCTTTTCTCGATCTTATTGGTTTCGTGGATTTTCCTTGAGCACTAGTTCTCCTACTTGAAAGGCTCTTGGTTTGGCCTTGTAATTATAACTTCAACACATTCTTTCCTGATACACCTTCAAATGATTAAAGGCATTTTGTCATCGTTCATTGATCAATTCTAGCTCGTGCAGTCTAGATACTCGATGTTCTTCATCTGGGATATGTCCTTTTAAGGATACTTAGAGAAGGTATCTCTACTTCTATTGGCAGTATTTCTTCTGATCCATAGACAAGAGAGAAAGGTGTGGCTCTTGTTGGTGTGCGAATACTAGTACAGTAGCCCCATAGAGCAGATTTCAATTGAATATGTCAATCTCTGCCAGCATCATTCACTGTCTTTTTGAGGATTTTCAAAATTGTTTTGTTTGATGCTTTTGCTTGTCCATTCCCTTGTGGATAGTAGGGTGTGGAGAATCTATGTTGGATCTAAAATTTCTCACAAAGCTCTTCTACGTCCTGGTTCTTGAACGGTTGCCCATTATTAGTGATACTGGTCATCGGTATGCCATGGTGACATATGATGTAGTTCAAGATAAATGTAGCAATTTGTTTTCTTGTGATATTTGTGGGCGGTACCGCCTCAATCCATTTTGTAAAATATTTTGTAGCTACAAGGATAAATTTTTGACCATTGGATGAAGGAGGATTTTGATGGTATGATGAATCAATAAGGATCTGGACAACTATTGAGAGGGGGGGGTGAATCAGTAGATGGAAAATTGACTAAACTTTCACCAAACTCAATAACAATCTCACAAGTCAATCTCAGAACTAACCGGTTTAAACACTGAACTACAAATTGCAATATCACTGTCAAGTATATTGGTTGACTGTCATAACAGAATAACAGTATAACGGCTCTGAAACTCTCAAAACCTTTTAACAAAAACATTCAAATACTTTACTAACAATAGTAAAAGCACATTTCAGATTACTGTCGGTCATCTTATCATATCTAAGTGGATTTAGTAATTAAGCAAATTAACATAGCAAACATAACCACAAAAACATTCACCACTTGACACAATGATTTTGATGTGGAAACCCAAATGGGAAAAACCATGGTGGGGATGAATACCCACAAGTATTATGAACTCTTCTAAAGTTTGCCCTATTAGGAGCCAAGCTTGTTAAAGCTTTACAAAAAGTTCTGTTAGGAACAAATCCTGTTAGGGACCACTTGGTTAAGGGATTGGCTATAATGCCCTATTAGAAGCAATACCCCGTTAGGAGTAACCTCGGTAGAGGATTTGAAATCCAAGCTAATGGATCACCTGGTTAGAGGATTTAGATAACACTAAGCCTATTAGATCTTACCCGATTAAGGGATTTGACTGTTGTAATTGTTAGAGAACAACAAGGGTTTGTTGATCTAGTGAATATCACTACTCTGCTTGATCAAATCATTTTTATGCTTCTATATGCCTTCACACATACTACGGATACACCTTCTGGTTCGGTGACCAATCACACTTACACTTAACCAAAATAGCTAACACTACAATAAAACAACTCATCAACCTTATAATCAAAACAATAGGTCGGTAACACATCACAAACCTAAGATCTCATAGAGATTACAAACAAATCAGTTCAAGTATGATCGTTGGATTACATAACAATCGTTGTACATTATTCAAGACAACCTCGACCACTCCTTGGTCACCACTTCATCGATTCCTATAACTCATCACGCGGTTTCCACTTCATGCAATGTACTCGCTCATTCCCAAGATAAAACTATTATCTCTACGCACCAAAAACCATTTGAAACTTTTCACATACAACATGCATATGTGGCATAATCATTACCATTCATCATTTGATCATAAATCAATACAACCGATTCACCAAGCTCCATCGGTTAGGGTTTATCACATCAATAGGTAGGGTTACCGATTGATCTCACTACTTCTCAAATAATACTGGTTTCCTTCACTAGCTCACCTACCAGTTGCAAAACAACATCATAACAACATCATTACCGGTTATAATTGACATCAATGACAACATAATAGTTCATCAATGCAATCTTCATGCAAATGCCAACAATCTCCCCCTTTGGCATTGGTGGCAATACAAGTATCAATACCCTTGATTGTGATGATTGAGAGTAATGCACATACACATGTATAGGAATCTTGGTTTACATTTTACTATGTACTCTCCTTCATTTGAGTCTCCATGTCTTCAGCTGGTAATTGGCTATAGATCTTTTCTCTATCAATCATACAATTCTTCTCCCCATAATCATATAGTTCTTCTTCCCCTTTGACAAAAATTCCAAAGTGAAACTAAAACATGCAGTGTCATACTTCACTGTTATGCATCAACAATCTGCAACTTGATGCTCCCCCTATGGAATAACTCCACTCTACACCAAGCCTACTTCAAGATTCTTCAATTAGCTCCAGGACTGATGTATTATACATCTGCTAAATTGACCTCATGTAGGGGAACAACCCCTAGCTAACCTCTAAGATACTCAAAAGTAGTCTTAGGCAGAGGTTTAGTAAAGATATCTGCTACTTGCTTCTTAGTAGATACATGCTCTAGTAACACAACTTTACTCTACACTTTCTCTCTCAAGAAATGATATTTCAGCTCAATAAGCTTGGTTCTAGCATGCAACACCAGGTTCTTTGAAATATTTATTGCATTGGTGTTGTCACATAAAATCATTTACTGGTTATGTAATCTTTAGCTTGAATCCTTCCAGAATGTGTTTCATCCATATTGCCTAGGTACAATTCATATATGTTGCAACATATTCGGCTTCAACAGTGGACTGTGATATACATCTTTGCTTCTTGCTGCTCCAAGATACAAGTCTTCCTCCAAGAAAGAATGCACCACCAGTTATGCTCTTCCTGTCATCAACATAACCTGCCCAGTCTGCATTTGTATAAACCTTCAAGTCAAAGTTACTTGCATATGGATACCATAATCCATAGTCAATAGTACCTTTCAAATATCTGAATATCCTTTTAGTTGCTATCATGTGTGTCTCCTTTGGATTCTTCTGAAATCTGGCAACTAAACCAACTGCATGAGCAATATCTGGTCTATTGTGAACAACATAGTTTAGTTTCCCTATCATTGATTGTACTCCTTTTCATCAACAGATGCGACATCCTCCTCCTTAGATAGTTTACAACCTATAACCATTGGTGTCCCAATTGGTTTACAGTCACTCATTCCAAATGTCTTCAATACCTTTTTCACATATTTAGACGGTGTGATAAAAATACCACTCTTCATTTGCTGAATTTGCAAACCTATGAAGAATTTTATCTCTCCTGCTAGAGACATTTCAAATTCACTTTTCATCTCATTTGAAAATTCATCACTCATGTCATCATTGCCTCCAAAAATGATATCATCTACAAATACTTCAATAACCAATATCTTATCTCCTTCATATTTGAGATATATATTGTTGTCTTCACTGGTTCTCTGAAAACCTATCTTTATCAGGTGTGAATGTAGCCTTTCACACCATGCTCTTGGTGCTTGGTTCAAACCATATAGTGCCTTGTGTAGTTTATACACCATATCCTTTGTATCAGTCAAAGCATAACCATCTCGCTGCTCAATGTATACTTCTTCTTCCAATATTCCATTTAGAAATGATGACTTCACATCCATCTAATATACTTTGAATCCCTTATATGCTACAAAAGCAAGTAGAGTCATAACACCTTCCAATCTAGCAACTGGTGAAAATGTCTCACCATAGTCTTCTCCTTCTTCCTGTGCATAACCTTTGCATACCAATCTAGCTTTGTTTCTGACTACTACTCCATCTTCGTTCAGTTTATTCTTGAATACCCATTTAGTGCCTATCACATTTTTATTCACCGGTCTGGGTACTAGAGTCCATGTATTTTTCTTCTCAATCTAGTCAAGCTCTTCTTCTATAGCTTTAATCCAGTGATCATCTCCAAATGCTTCCTTAGCAGTTCTAGGCTCAATAGTGGAGATCATGCAAGAATTCTCTCCAATTCTTCTTCTGGTTAATACTCCAGCATCTTTATCTCCAGTAATTTGGTCAGGATTATGATTGAGTCTCACATACCTTGGAATAACATGATCATTATCTTTAGTTTCTTCTTCCTCACTATCATTTTCTTCTTCTGTAGAATCTACATGTTTTGGTTGAACTGGTACTACAACATTCACTTCACCAGCTTCTAGCTTCACCGGTTCTGGTTTCAAAATCAGAATGTAAGGTTCATCTTCCTTTTTCTCCTCACTGGTTTCTCCTGAAACTTCAGGATATTCATCCACTCAGACATCAACACTCTCAATGATTCTCTTTGTCTGGTTGTTGTAACATTTATAGGCCTTACTCTTGATGGAGTAACCAAGAAATATGCCTTCATCACTTTTAGCCTCAAACTTACTAACATAGTCACCTCTCATGATAAACATTTACTGCCAAAAATCTTAAAATAACTAACATTAGGTGATCTACCATACCAGTATTAATAAGGAGTTTTATCCTTACCTCTCTTTACCAATATCCAGTTCATAGTGTAGATAGTTGTGCTGATAGCTTCTCTCTAGAAAGTTTTTTCTACACCTCCTTGTATTGGCATCATTCTAGCAGCTTCAACAACTGACTAGTTGTTCCTCTCTGCAATACCATTTTGTTGTGGTGTCCTCGATGCAGAAATATGCCTCTTAATTCCATTGTCTTCACAATATCTAGTGAATTCCTCTGAAGTAAATTCACCACCTTGATCAGTTCTCAGACACTTTATCTTCTTACCACTTTCCTTTTCAGCTAAGGCCCTAAATGCCTTGAACTTGGCTTCTATTTTGTCCTTCAAGAACGTGACCCACATCATTCTTGAGCAATCATCAGTGAAGATCATAAAATATCTATCACTTTGAATACTTTTAGTCCTTATTGGTCCACCGAGATCTGTATGAACCAAAAAAAACAAATGTTCTACTAAGAAAGATTTGCTCTTAAAAGTTGAGGATGTCATCTTACCTACCTGACATTCCTTACATAAAGCATTCACCGGTTTGTCCAACTGAGGCAAACCTCTTACCGACTTGGACTTACTGACTTTGACAATGTTATCAAAATTTATGACAAAATCTCTGATGCCAAAGCCAACTATCATCTACTTTAGCAATTAAATAGTTGTTGACTTTAGGATTTAGGTGGAACATGTTTTGCTTCCCAGTTGCAATTAGTTCACATTTTCTCCCATAGATTTTGCACATTCCATTCTTAAATTCCAATGGATAACCTATGTCATTGAGTTGAGCTACACTCAAAAGATTGTGCTTTAATCCTTCAACCTAGTAGACATCATCTGCACTTCTCTTTCCATTAAGAGAAATGGTTCCCTTTCTTTTTACCATGTAGGGTGAGTCATTTCCAAATCTCACAACTCGTCCATCAAATTCCTTTAAATTAAGAAATTTACTCTGGTCATTGGTCATGTGGTGTGAACAACCACTATCTATGATCCAATCATCAAAACTATCCATGTGAGAAACTAATGCCTTCTGATAAGATGTCTCCTCTTTAATGGAAACAAAGACAATGTATTCATTAGAATCTCCCTCAGATTCCTCATTAGTGATACCACCATCAACTGCAGTGAGACAATCTCTTTTGCCTTTTCTTTTGTACTTCTTGTACTTCTTACGCTTATGCTCATTGTCACCATTAGGATAGTGAGCTACAATGTGTCCAATATTGTTACATGCAAAACACTTCAAAGGTAATTTACCTCTGTACTTACCGGTACCTCTGGGCAACTGCTTGGCCAACAATTTTTCAAGCTCAATCAAAGTGTCTTCATCATCAAATTCTCTGCTGGATCTAGACTCATAACTGTGATTAACATCTTTGCTTTTCCCGATAGGTGGATTAGAAACTGAAGCTCTAAATGCAGATTCAGACTTCTAAGCACCACCATCATAACCATTTAATTCAAATGCAGTAAGTTTACCAATGATGGAGTCAAGAGTTACCTTAGTTTTATCAATAGACTTTGTCTCCTAAATGGCTGCAACTCAGAGAGCGTAGACCGGTAGAAGGGTTCTCAACACCTTACTATCCACTATAACATCCTCCACTTTACCACCAACACTCTTGATATCACCAACTATCTCCTCGATCCTCTGACCATACTATTGAATATTCTCACCTTTAGCCATTTGCATGTCATCAAACTTACCTCTCAGACTCTCTTCTTTGCTAATCTTCACATGCTCATCACTGCTATAGATTTCCTCAAGTTTCTTCCACACATCATAAGAAGTCTCCAGACCATGGACATCAACATACTCTGAATCGGACAAAGAACTGATAATGGCCTCCAATGCTTGATTATTTTCTTGTTGCTCTTTCTTTTGATCATCAGACATAGTCCCACTAGGTGCAACATATTGAGTAACAACATGTTCCCAGTATTGACTTCCTAGACTCTTGATATAGATTTTCATCCTATCACTCCATATTCTATAGTTTTCCCTATTAAACTTTGGACCTTCTTTCTTCATCATGTTCTTCAAGATTTTTACCTCAAGTTGTTAGGCTTAGACACTAGAGGATCTGAAATGCTTAGATACCAATTGATGGTATGATGAATCAATAAGAATCCAGACAACTACTGAGAGGGGGGGGGGTGAATTAGTAGATGGATAACTAACTAAACTTTCACCAAACTCAATAACAATCTCACAAGTCAATCTCAAAAATAACTGGTTCAAACACTGAACTACAAATTGCAATATCACTGTCAAGTATACCGGTTGACTGTCATAACAGAATAACAATATAACAGCTTTGAAACTCTCAAAACCTATTAACAAAAACATTAAAATACTTTACTAACAATAGTAAAAGCACATTTTAGATTATTGTCGGTCATCTTGTCATATCTAAGTGGATTTAGCAGTTAAGAAAATTAACCATAGAAAACATAACCACAAAAATATTCACCACTTGACACAATGATTTTGACGTGGAAACCCAAATGGGAAAAACCATGGTGGGGATGAATACCCACAAGTATTCTAAACTCTTTTGAAGTTTGCCCTGTTAGGAGCCAAGCCTATTAAAGCTTTACAAAAAGTTTTGTTAGGAACAGATCCTGTTAGGGACCACTCGGTTGAGGGATTGACTATAATTCCCTATTAGAAGCAATACCCTGTTAGGAGTAACCTTAGTAGAGGATTTGAAATCCAAGCTAATGGATCACCTGGTTAGAGGATTTAGATAGCACTAAGCATGTTAGAGCTTACCCGGTTAAGGGATTTGCCTGTTATAATTGTTAGAGAACAACAGGGGTTTGTTGATTTGGTGAATAGCACTACTCTGCTTGATCAGATCCTTTTCATGCTTCTATCTACCTTCACATGTACTATACATAGACCTTCTGGTTTGACAACCAAACACACTTACACTTAACCAAAATTGCCAACACTACAACAAAACAGCTCATCGACCTTATAATCAAAACAATAGTTTGGTAACACATCACAAACCTAAGATCGCATAGAGATTACAAACAAATTGGTTCAAGTATGACCATTGGATTACATAGCAATCATTGCACATTATTCAAGACAACCTTGATCACTCCTTGATTACCGCTTCATCGATTCCTGTAACTCATCACGCGGTTTCCACTTCATGCAATGTACTCACTCATTCCCAAGATAAAATTGTTATCTCTATGTGCCAAAAACCATTTGAAACTCTTCGCATACAACATGTATATGTGGCATAATCATTATCACTCATCATTTGATCATAAATCAATACAACTGATTCACCAAGCTCCATCGGTTAGGGTTACTGGTTGATCTCACTACTTCTCAAGTAATACCAGTTTCCTTCACTAGCTCACCTACCAGTTGCCAAACAACATCATAACAACATAATTACTGGTTATAATTGACATCAATGAAAACACAATAGTTCATCAATGCAATCTTCATGCAAATGCCAACAAATTTATCTTTCCTACTAGATCAAGACCCCATTGGCAGAGAGGCCAAGAGGTTGCCAAAGCATGAAGTTGTCGTGCGGGTGCATGAATTAAATTACCATGGATATGACATTGATTGCATGTTTTAGCTATCTAAAAAGAATCTCATTCCATAGTTGGCAAATAATAGCCCAAGCATATGAGGTTTTTTGAAAGGGTAAGACCACTTGAATGAGTGCCACAAATGCCATTATGGACTTCATTTAAGGCCTTCTCAAATTCTTCTTGCTCAAGACATCTTAAGAGAGTACTATCTAGATCTCGTTTAAAAAGGGTATTTGCGACAAGAGTATAATGTGAATATTCGCGAGTGAAATTTCTCTTTTGGTTCTTTGACAATTCAAGAGGGAGGGTGTTATAGTTCAGGTATGTATAAATTTGTCCATAGCGGGAGGAATCATGCCCAATAAGGTGACATATAATTTGGGAATCAGGACAGTTATGAGCAGGGTAAAACAACTCTTCCACCAGGAATTCACAACACTCTTGATTTTCTTGTGTCTATAGTAGAGAAGCAAGTGTGCCATGGTGTCTGTTGCTTTGTTGTCATTTCTCAAAATCTACTCAAAAGTGACTTCTACAAAATACTTCTTGAAATAATCTACCATCTTTTTATAAGGCATTAGTTTGCCATCCTTTGTTTGATAATCGTCATTATTTTGATTGATGACGAGTTGAGAGTCTCCAAAAACCTTTAATTGTGTGATGTTCCATTCTATGGCCATCTTGATTCCTGTGACCAAATCTTCATATTTTGCGGTATTGTTGGTGCATGGAAAACTCAATTTATATGCCTTTGGAATTGTGTGACCTTGCGGTGTGATGAATAAAATGCCTGCATCAAAGTACAACTGCCTTGTTTGTTAGGTGACTGTGAGTATATCAACATTTGGAAATTCAATGTTTAAGGGATGAACATCTTGAAGTGGTGCTTCGACCAACTGATCTACAATAACTTGTCCCTTGATAGCTTTTCGGTCCACATATTCAATATCAAATTCACTCAGGATCATGACCCATTTTGCTAATCTTCTCGTTAATGTCGCCTCACCGATCAAATATTTTAATGGATCTATTTTAGCAATCAGTTTGATGGAGTGAGAGAGTAGATAGTGTAGCAACTTTTGGGAAGCGAATACTACTGCTAAGCATGCTTTTTTTGTTGGTAAATAATTGGGCTCATATCCCACTAATGTTCTTCTAATGTAGTAAATAGCTCGTTCTTTTCCTTCATTATCCCATTGTGCGAGCATAACTCCTAATGATACTCATGTGGCTGATACATATAGTAACAATGACTTTCCTTGAATTGGTGACATTAGAACTGGTGGTTGCATGAGATATTCCTTGATTTTATTGAATGCTTCTTCACATTGATTGTCCCATTTAAAAGGAACATTCTTGTGCAATAGATGTGTAAATGGTTGACACTTATCTTCTAACTGAGCAACAAATCTTCTAATTGACTACAATCTTCCTTGAAGTGATCTAAGATAACTAATATTCTTGGGAGATGCCATTTCCATGATTGCTTTAACTTTAGCTAGATCTACTTCTATACCTCTAGCTGCAACAATGTATCTCAATAGCTTACCTAAAGTGACACCAAAGGCACATTTCTTAGGATTTAGCCTTAGTTTGTATTGTTCTAACCGGTCAAAGATCTTTTCCAGTATTTCTATATGTTCTTCTCTATTGTATGATTTTGCCAATATGTCATCTACATAGTCTTCCATGAATGTATGCATCATGTCATGGAATATTGTTGTCATGGCTCTCTAATAAGTAGCACATGTATTCTTTAGTCCAAATGGCATGTCATTCTAGTAAAAAGTACCCCATGGACATGTGAAAGATGTCTTTTCTTGATCTTCTGGAGGTATTTTAATCTGATTATATCCTAAGAAACCTTCCATTAGAGAAAACATGGAATGTCCAACAGTTAAATCAACAATGATGTTAATATTAGGCAAAGGAAAGTCATCCTTTGGACATGCATTATTGAGATCTTTGAAGTCTATGCATACTCTGATACTTTTATTTGGTTTAGAAATGGGAACTATGTTTGATACCCATTAAGGATATGCTACAGTTTTGATGAATCCCATGTCCAGTATTTCTTCAGTTCTGCTTTGACAAGATGAGCTATATGAGGATGCATCTTTCTCAATTTTTGTTTTACTGGTTTATCTCCTGGAACGACATTTAGGTGATGCATTATAAGATCTGGATCCAAACTAGGCTTTTATGCATATGACCAAGCGAAATTGATTTGTCATCTTTTGAAAAATTATAGATATTTCTGCTTTTCTTGTTCTGATAGAGAGGTTTCCAAATGTAGAACCTTTGGTTTATCTATTGTGCCAATCTTGACTACCTATGTTGGTTCAATCAGTTTAGATGTTCTCTCTTGATAATATTCAGGTAAGGTGTCAAATCTCCCATATTTCGGTGCCTCAAGGAGGTTTTCACCATTAGATGCATCCTTTGTTTTTACTTTTCTTTGGTCTAATATTACCAATAAATGGTTTTCAACATTGGACCTAATATTTTTTTCTTTATTTTTACTTTTGCATCTAGGAGATTTGACACCCACTTCACTGGAAGATGCATTGGCGAAATCCCTAGTGGAAGTTGTTGTAGGCTCAATTGCATTAAGGTATAAGGCTATAGTGTGGTCATTAGGAAAGGTATCAATTTCAGTATGTCATTCATTATCCCAGTCAATAAGTTCAGGATGTATTAAAGGTAAGGGATCTTTAGGTTGAGATGTTTCAAAGGCATTAAGGGTCATGATAGAAACGTTAAATTCCTCAATGTATATTTCAATGTCTAGGTTGATACTCTCATCAGAATGACCTCTCGCAAGTAGTTTTTGATCGTCCTCGATTAAATCCAAGTCGACCGAATGTGATTCTAATTCAAGTGATCTAGTTCCTAATATTTGTTCTACATACGCATGGAATCCATCGACACCCACATCTTCTTCATAGCAGGTTTCTTCAACTGATTGTTTCGAATGATAGGAATCCCATTCCCATTCATTGGAATCTATCTCACTGGTAGCCTGCAATCTATAGGTTTGTTCATATAACTTTTGGTTTATTTCTTCTGTTTTCCTCGCTATCGCTTTTCTTCTCTCATATTCAGCTTCCTCTGGGCTGATATTTAGTTATGTTAGTCTTGCTATTAGTTCTCCTTTCTTTATACCACCATCTTGTCTGTTTTGATTAGGAGTTGACTCTACTCAGGAAGTGTCTTTATTTTGTCTTTCTTGCTGATTAAAAGATCTCTCTTTTTGTGATCTTATGTTTGCTTGTTCTTGTTGTTTGGCGGAGGCTTCTTCTCTTTCGATTGCAAGTTGCTCTTGTCTTTTGTCATGTTCATATTTTTGTTGCCTAGAAGATGTTTCCTCTTATGGAGTAACTTGTCCATACCCTAATTGCCTGTAGCCTGTTGAGTATGAGGCTGTATGGGTTCTGAGATACCTTCTTTTCTTTTTCCTACATGACCTATTCCAGTGTATCCCATTTTCTGAAGAATGTTAAATCCTTTTCCATATTTTTCTGTGGTTATTTTGACATCATTGATGTTTTGTTGAACTTCTTCATCTTTATATAGCCATTGTAGCACATATTTGTCCTCTATTTCCTTAGATAATGTCCTAGCACTATCAAATTCTCCATCAAATATTGGAAGAGGTTTTTCAACTGGTTGTTGTTTTGAGTTTGATAGTTTACCATAAGATTTAGGAGAAAGTGGTAATTGTGACAGTGATTATTCTCCATTCCCTCGATCCCTTGGCTGTATTTGTTTTTCAAAGCTTTACAAGATTAAGGAAAATTATTTTTCCTTGGATTGTATGCTTGAAGACGACGCCTCTCTATTATGCGGATAATGACCTCTTGTGCTGGTTTCAAATCACTACAATATTGGAATGGATTTGAGTCTGCTGAAGTTGTGTTTTCTTGCCCATTGTACATAAACTTCGGGTGCTAGTGATAAGTTGAAGGAATAGCTTGTAAGTCATGAATCCATGGTCTTCCCAAAACTATGTTGTATGATAAATCCAGGTCTAGGACTTGGCGTGATGTATCTTTTTGCAAGGGTCCTACTCTGATGGGTAATACCACAATTCCTTTGGAGGAATGTTCTTCTTAATCATATGCTTTGATTGTGATCTTTTTATGGAGATCAATTGCATCTTCAAAAATAACCTAAAGCACGAACAAGACTTAATGTGCAAATATTCAAGCCAACTCCTCCATCTATTAGGACACGTTTAACACATTTTATGAATAAGGACTTCAATATGCAATGTAGCGTTATGGGGATGTTGCAAAGACATGTCATCTTCTTTTGTGAAAGATAAGCAATGAGGAGCTGTGAGGTCTCCCACCATGGTTTGGAATTGATCTACATCAAGATCTTTGGATATCGTCATATCTACTAGCGCTCTTTCTAAGCTTTCTTTATGTGTGGGTGAAAGTTTTAAAAGTTCTAAAATTGATATTTGTGCGGGAGTTTTCTGTAATTGATCCACTAGACTATATTGTTTTAAAGTGGATGATGTGTCAGTTGTAGGACCCGACAAAACAACTTTGGCTTTGCTTCTCATGATAGCATGAGTGTGTTCTTTTTGTTGCTTCTCTTTGACCACAATCACATTAACCACATTATCATAAGTATGAGCATAGTTCACTTTTGCTTTACCCTTGCCATTATGCACTATTGATGATTCACCCTTCTCATATTAGGAAGCGAAGTTTTGAAAGTTGTGTGTGATTCGTTTGTCTTATGCCCATCCATAATTATTATGCCATTATCAATCAAATCTTGGATGACGGGTTTTAACCACTGACAATCATTTGTTTGGTGTCCTTTGTTTCAATGGAACTCGCAATAATGGTTGTCATTCCACCAAGAAGGTTTTACCTTGGGTTCAAATTTTCTTGCTTCTGGCAAGGTAATCAATTTGTTTTCAAGAAGTGTCTTTAAGGCTAACCCAAGTGGTTCACCAATGTTAGTAAATTTCCTGCGAAATAAATTGTTAAAAGATTATTTTTGTTGATTATTATCTTATTGAACTATTGTTGTGTGATTTGATAGATTGAAAACCGGTTACTTTGGTTTCACATTATTATTATCCACTATCCCATCATTGACGATGTTTCTATTTATATTCCAAAATTTGGGTTTATCATTGTAATTATAAGTATTGTTGTTGGGAGGAGGATTAACTCCTTCTTTGTATATCTTCAACTCTCCCATCTTTACCATAGCTTCATCCATCCTGATTTCATTATCAATCATCTTTTTGAAACTTGAATGACATTGCATTTTTAGGTTATAACTCATTTGTGCATTTAGATTGTCAATTAATATCTCCATATTTTCATATTTTGGCACTGTACAAGGATATCATGCAGCTAATCATCACCATCTCTACAGAAATGTCATGAAAGGTTCTCCACTTTTTTGTTTGATGTTACACAAGTCTAGCATTGTGACCTCATGTTGTATGTTGTAAGAGTATTGTGAAACAAACTTGTCCACCAATTCTGAGAATGATCTAATTCCAAGTGGAATTTTTGAGAACCATTCCATAGCTTGTCCACTTAAGCTCTTTGGAAATAACCTCATTAAATATGTGTCTTCATGTGTGAATTCCATGCTCATCGTGCAAAATTCTCTTATATGATCTTGGGGATCAGAGATTCCATTATATTTATCATATATAGGAGTCACAATTTGTAGGAAAAGGTATCATGTTGATACTTCTGTCAAACGGATAAGGATAGATTTCTGGAAGCGAACACCTCTTAGTAGTTCCCTTTTGTATATCTTAAATTTGCGTTTGTATTTGCTGCGTGAGAGCTAAGAGGATCATCGAGACAATTTCTCCTTGTATCATCACAATCCCTTCTTGTATCATCATGAACCCTTCTTGTGTCATCATTAGGTCTTCATGTGTATTCATTGGTTCTTCGTACGTCCTCATGAGTTCTTGTATCATCAGGAATTCTTGTATCATCCTTAGTTCTTCGTGTGTCCTCATGAGTTCTTGTATCATCAGGAATTCTTGTCTCATCCTTTTTGTGACTGAAAATTTATTCATTTTGTTCATTGTCATTGTAAGTGTCACTTGATCCTCCCCTTTGTCTTAAATTGTTTACATCAAAATCTTGGGGGAAAGTAGCACCAGATTTTGCTAACATTAGGAAGTATTTTTATTTTTCACCCTCCAATATTTTCTCCATGAATTTATCAAATTTAGGATCTAGTTTGATTTCTTTGATGTGTTGATCCGTTATCTCTTTTTCTTGTATTTCATTCTCGCGTGCCACTTCCCCATGATCTTCTGCCATTTCAAGTGTTTCTGTTTCTATTTCTTCAATCTTTCATCTTTGAGCCCTGGTTAAAATAGACATACACGTGTTCTAAATGTTTTGCGAGGTTTCAATTTTCTATAATGTGCCCCAATAGGTGATCAATTGTTGAGGTAAATATGATAGATTGATAAGACATGAAATGTTCTTTCAAGTATTTGTGAGTTTGCAAGTTTTTTTATCTTAGTTTGGAGTGCAAATTTTGTGATTTTTGATATGACCAAGTTCAATAGGAACGATATATCCTAGATAGAGAATGAGGTTAATCTGATCAGAGGGTTGTAGTTTTGTGATAAAGGATGATAGATCCTGATGAGAAACTATGTTTGAATGATCAGTTTATCAAACAAAATGTGATGATGCACTTTGAGATGTTAGATTTTGAACTTGTTGGAAATGAATACTTGAAACCCTTAGCGTGTCTAGTTTTGAATTTGTTTTGACAGAAGATAACTTGACCTAGTGACCCGAGAAGACAACCTACGCAGAGGATGGAAAATACCAGGTATATGCTCACTGTGGACTGATTTGGAAAGTACGACAGATTTGGAAAAGCACACAAAAAGATAGGCTTATGGATTGACAGAATCAGAGGCTTGTATGACAAAATATAATAACCCAGATGACAATTTAAGTACTTCCAAACAACAAAGATAGTTTATCATACAAGTTGTTGTTTAAACTCCCACGACAGTTTAGACTTGCTCAGATGAAAAAATGATAGTGGTAATAGTGACTCGTACACCAGTTTATACTTTTTTAGACGACAAACTGGCAATGTTGAACTTGTCTCGTACGACAATATGTGTATGGAAGGACGACAATTCTCAAAGGGTTGTACGACAAAACATAAGACTCATACGACACAAGATTGGACGGGGATGATTTCCTAACAAGGACAAAGTTTTGACTACTGAGTTTTTGATGTTTTGATTATTTTCTCCAGTTTTAGTATTTTAGTTTCAGTTTCAAGGGCAAAAACACAGCAAACACGCCAGATGCAAAGTGACCTCAAGCACATCACGCTAAGGAAGTTGGCTGAGAGAGAAAACCTTTGCTTGCAAAATCAGGTACACACCCAATAGCTAATCAAAATATGGCCGCTAAGTCTCACGCAATGGATTCTCAACACCGTATTAGTCAACTCCAAATGCTAATGGGGGCACAATATGGCAAGTATCTTGGGAGAGTTACTATCTCTCTTGCACAAACATTATCCCCCTTTTGGAGGTGAACTAGGTAGCTTCTATCTTAAAGTTCTTAATAAGGATTTCCGTTCGAAATTACCCCTTGAAATTGCGCAAGCGTGATTGAGGCCTATAGCCCGATAAGGTACTGAAACAAGATGTAGTCACGAAAGCGTGATTGAGACCGCGAGGCCCTACAAAATGCTCGATATGAGAGATCTCAAAGAGAAAACTCAAATAAATCCGTCATCCAAGAAATTAATCTCAAGAGGCCTATTTATAATAGCGAGTCAAAATGCTTAGGTCTAGCTGTACTCACTTGGGTCGTTCTCATGGGGTGATTTCTTTTTCCCACTATGATAGGCCTGCTAAAGGAACACAAATCTCAAAACTCAAAAAGCTTCAAGGGTCGGTATTTCTGATTGTCTATATAGACAAGAGCATACTCTCCTACCTTTTAGACTCTTCTCAAACATGAAAAACAAATTTGTTCATTTACCATATCGCAATTTAAGTTCGTAGAAAACTTAAGAATACACAAAGTTTAGTCGAATCTCCTCAGACAACCTACAAAAACAATGAATCAGTAGTCATATTGTTTTTGAGTGACAAGCATGTTCTTGGACAAACGTCCTGCAAAAACTGGTTAGGCTATGAAAAATATCAAAACATATCAGGGTTAGCATTAGCATCATCAAAATTCAATCAAGAAAAACCCCAAAAATGTAATATGTTTCTAATACGAGAAATCAAAAACTCATACAAGATTTCTCACCTAGCCGAACAAGAATTCTCACATAACTGTATGACAAAGCAAATAATATCGTATGAGATTCTATAGAATGTATAGACATAATCTCGAAGGACAAGAATTTGATGATCTGCAAGGCCAAAAATTGAGTTTCGGGCCCCATGGTGGGCACCAATTAATGTTCGCATGAAATGTGGAATCTGCATCTATAACAAAAACACTTAATAGATCATTACATGCATGGTTAGTTGATCAAAATCAATAAATGTAAAACCATGACAAATCGACCTATTGCCTCCTAAAAGATCTGAGTATAGATATTCTCTCTGATTTGTCTAAGCAATACCAATGACTTGACTACACCAAGACAAAGGATTTAATCTATATGAATGCAAACTAGATGAATGCAAGATTAACAAAATAAGCTAGATTAATCCAAAATGATATGAGATACATGACTAATATAAGATGCTAATTATGCTAGATGATTGAGATAAAATTGCTTATAGTAATGATGCTAAAACTATGAATGCAAGGGATCTTTATTACTCTAAAATGACGAGTATTTATAGGAATTCCAAGGCCAAAGCTAAAGTGGAAGGAATCGACGGTCCAGATTTGATCTGAAGATATCAAGGGTTAAGATTGAAGAAGTTGGAGAAGAGGTTGGAGGAAGGGACACTTTTCATCTTTGTGGTGACAAGTGTCAACCTGAACCTTTCTCATGAGAGGGAAAGTGTCCAAGGGAGGAGACATGTGGCAAAAGTGCCATGTGTATCAAGGGGGGAATATCCAACCCATAAGAGGTTAGGATGTGCAAGATAGGATAGGGTTAGTTAAACCCAGGGTTAGATAGAATGGGTTAGGTTAGAGGGTGGTTAGAAGTTAGGATCCATGTGCTTTTTTTTTAATTTAGAAATTCAAATATTAAGAAAAGACAATTAATTTCAACAAATCATGATTTGATTTATTTTAACTAATTATGAGATTAGAAGAGTGAATTAAAAATTCGGGGGGGGGAGGATTAATTAATTTAGATTAATTAATCAAAGGGGAATTATTGAAATTAACTTAATGAATAAATTTTTAGATTTATTTATAAGTAGACTGAATGGGAAAATTAATCAAATTATTTGTGAATTCAATTAACTGTCTTTAGACCATTTTTAGGTGTATACAATATGTAAATATTAGATCTATAAATCTATGTTTATTCATAGGGTATCATAGCCCATAGAAAACCTATCTTTAGAATCATTATTATTTGAGTATATTTTATACGATCCTCGTTACACATGAAAATATAATATATGAAAGATAGGTTCAAGTGCTATGTGAGAATGATTGGATAGATATTTAGTAATTGTTGTCAAGGTTTATTCACTTTATCAATTTTAGTTTGATACTGAATTATCCAATTCAAGATATTTGGTAAGATGTTGGCTAACCTTTTTATTGCATGAAGGCTCTTGCAAAAGTTATTGTGCATATAATTTTAGAACATTAGTGAATAAATTTCTATTCAATTCTCAAATGACTCTTGTCTTCTTAGTGTGTATTAGTTCATGAAAATTGTGTGAATGATGATGCTATGTATTCAACTAGATTGATGTCTTTATATACTTAAGTGTGGCTATGCATCATTTTATATGCTTGTGAGTTTTATTGAGGTTTG
This sequence comes from Cryptomeria japonica, assembly GCF_030272615.1. Lineage (NCBI taxonomy): Eukaryota > Viridiplantae > Streptophyta > Pinopsida > Cupressales > Cupressaceae > Cryptomeria > Cryptomeria japonica. The sequence continues at coordinate 700,009,701 of NC_081407.1, forward strand.
TGTCCTCCTAGTATTCATGATACTTAGGTTAGTTGAGATTAAAATGGTACTCTTGATGATTATGTTGGATTATACTAATGGATGTATTGAGAAAGAAGTTGGACATTCAATTGAGAACATCTAAGTTGACTTAATGATTCTATTTAGTCTCAATGCATTGTGTGACTGAAATGTTCTTTGATCAAAAGTATATATGCGCAGATAATTATTGTGAACATTATAAGTTATCAGATCATTGATAAGTTATCACGTAGATAATTCATGGGAAGATGCTTTTTGTGCTTATGTTTTCATAGATGCATTCTTGTGTGTTCAATATATTTTTGGAAAATATCGAATATGGAGAAATACAAAAGGATAGATATCCACCCTAAATTTATTTATCGATCAACATCTTGAAAGATGCCTAGCCAAAGCTTGTTTGATTAATTTTATTATTATTCTATGCTACTAATTTTGATCACTGTATCATACTCTTTGTCTTATCATGATGTTGTTACATTATCATTAAAATTTAGATATGTCATGCTACTTATATTCTATTACTCTTGCTAGTTTCAAATTGGTAGGCATCCTCATGCTAGGTCAAGTATTCTTCATTTTAGAAAGGATGTCGAGGAAGTGTAAAGCTTTGTAGTTGAGTGGATAAATAATTCGATGATGTTCTCACTTGTGGTGTACTCAAGGGAGATAGTATGTCAGGACTACCTATCAAGTTTGTCTTCATTTTTGTACTCTATGTACTTTGTATTCAACCTTACTGTCTTATGTAAAGGGAATTGTTACCTTTTGTTCTACCTAGTCATTGGCTTATGCATTTAGTCAATATGTTGAAATATTATATCATGCCTCTATTCTGACATACTTGAGCAAGTTGAATTAAATGTTTGCATAATTATGTGTATTTTTTGGATTATGCTAATAGATTAATATGTAGGCTCATTATAGGTTTAAAATTTTAAAGCTATGGAAAATCTTTAACACCCAAGGTTTGATGTAGAACTGTCTTGTCTCCTCAAGTTTCACGGTGGCGACAAGCAAGTCATCATTAATGATCTGGTAATTAAGCTTTTATGAAAAATTAATTGAGTACTATTAATATTCTATTATGATCTTAATTATCCCATTTTTTATCATTTGTGTTACGAAATTTGTACTTTTCTTCTCTCTACATTTCCCCTTCAAAAAATTTGGCCTTCCCTTTTTCCTATGTTGCTTATGTGTTTCTCAGAGGTTGGAGGTCTTGTTTGTTGCCTATTTTATGGTCAAGAATGCTCTAGTTCTTTCCTTTGTTGATTGTTTCTTCCTCTTGCCTCACATGGACCCTGGTAAGTAGTTCCTCTAAGTTAAGTTTAGCATTCTCACTTAGGGTTTGTGTGGGTCTGGTTTTATTTTTGTTTCATTTGTGTTTTCTCTTTTGAGATTTGGTTTCACTTTTATTTTCTCTCTACTCCTTGTTCTTGCATTGTTCTCTTCAATTTTTGTTTCACTTTATTTTTCCCCTTTCCTTTCCCCATCGAATCCCCTTTTGTCCTAGCTTGCCATTTAATGTTATTTTTGGTGTCATCCTTCATTGATCAAGTTTTGTGAGTAGGGTATACCCTTTAAGTCCTGCAAGGTTTTAAATTGTCATTTGTGGGAGTCCCCAATGCTCTTAAGATAATATTTTTGACCTTTTTAAAATTTTGGGAGTCCCCAATGCTCTCATAATAATATGAGTTAACGAGTAAAATTTTATAGAGCTAAATGATAAGAAAAATCCCCGATCCTCACCTTTCAAAAAGAAAGATTTAATTTTAATTTATCTTATTAAAGTGTTGAGATTTGTTGGTTGGACATATGTCTTAACAAATTAGAAGACATCATAGAAACCCATTGAGAAATGACAATGATTCTTGATATCCAAAACTCATTTTGCAGTATGATCCCTCTTGGTAAGTTCATATCGCTTGGTGGGTCTAGAAGTTAATGTTTAAACTATTAAAATGAAGGAGTCGAGAGGTGTCATAATTTATTGACCACTACAAAGGTGTGAAAGTTGTAATTTTTCCTAAGGGTGTTGGGTTTTACTTATTGACATTGTGTCTTTAACACCTAATTAATAAGAGTAAAACAATATTACTGGTATTCCCGATGATTGATTATTGAACTCATGAATTTCTTAGTGGCTGGAGTGCATCAAATATCAGGCTTTGGTGATTACAAATATCCCATTATTGTTATAAAAATGGTGTTAATTTTGAATTAATTTAGATTTTGGATACTTGACTAAGTTATTACTTTGTTAGACTACAAAACTCGAGGATCCTTCATAATAATTAAATGAATCTTTCTTAAGTGATTTAAGTAGTAGGCTATAACCATGATCCTTAAATTTATGAAATTGATCAATGGAACAAATGATTTCAAAGCCTTTATTTAGTTATCATGTATTGTTGATAAAAACAAATTATGGAAATTAACCAATTTTTTGAGGTTACCAGTTAATGAAAATAAATTCTAATAGACGATATGTGAAAAATGCATATACCATGCAAGAAGAACAAGCTAGAATGAAGTATCAATTTAAGGGCTATCAAGCTTCTTTAAAGATGTATTCTCCTTATACTCATATTGGAGACACTGATTTGAGCCATATCAACATGGATGATTACTTACATGAGTCTAAGATGAACAAAATAGAACAATCATGGCTAGACATCTTTAGAAAGCTCGAGATTGATAGAAATTGCTACTTTTCTAGTGTAATTATAGTCAACAGAGTTGGTTTTGGCATATGCACAATAATATGATCATAGAGGAAAGATGATTATTGGACTAGTTGGTGATGTTGTGATTGAATTTTTTGTAGATATGATTGAAAGAGTCCTGGGATACCATCCCACAAGAAATATGTGCATATTGGTATAAGACAAGCCAACACACATTATGAGAGGCACACTAGAGCCTATCTCGCCTTCATGAATAACCAATTTCTCTTGAACCCAAGTAAATTGGTATTAAAGATGGAAAAGATACAACATAAAGAGTGAGTTCAAACATCAGGGACAATGCCCAAGACATGATTATAGTCTTGAGAAAAGTATATGGGAACCAAGTGGCCAGAGACTTTCATCCCCTGATGTGCTATTATCCGTTGAAAATATAATTAGATGGGTGGATAGGTTGGGCTACCATCATTAGCAACAACCTAGATTAACAATGATAAGATATCACTAATAGTCTCAAGTTTCATATGACATCTTACTTGGTGTAATGTTGGGAAAAATAGGATTCATAATTTTATGCATGCAAACAAGGAATCTATTTCAATGCCCTACCTTACATTGGAAGGAAGATGATCCACTAGGCTTAATAAGGTTCAAGCACTAAGTGGATGCAATTATCCTTCGTTGTTGATTTGAAATGTGAAATGCAATTGTAAGGAAGAATGAATGAATTAAGAGAAAGTAAGCTAAAATGATAGTTTTCTATATGTACAAAAATGCAATAGACTCAAAACCCAGTTCTGGAAAAGTATATGGAAGTATAGTCTGTAACTACATGCAGTCCAAATTTGAGGCAAAAGTGTAGGGACTTAGTCGCCTAACTCAGCCCGCTCTCGAGACTCATACACCAAGCTCAACCAGCTCCTGTTAGTTTTGGCTCCAACGAATTGCAGATTGTAGATCTTTATCTGATGACTTTGCACCCTTTTCTATAGCTTTGTCACAAGTTCCTACATACGAAAAAAAAAAGAGAGAAAATGTTGGGTAGAAAGGGGTTTGCCTAAGTCAAACCCCGGTTTAAGAATTAACCTAGAAATTGAATTGAATTGGAATTTAAATTGAAAGTGTGTTGTTAGGTAGAAAAGGCTAGAACTAAAAATGGAATGCTTGAATGTAAGTGATTATTACTTTAATAGGTGATTCAATGCTCTTAGGATAAGTTCACCATGTGTTGATGCAATAACATGATTAAATGTCATGAAATCATAAAACAATGCTTGAAGATGCCTTGAAGTAGCTTGTTTCTCCTTGAATTAGATTTTCTCTTAAGGAAGAATGATTACTCTTGAATTGGATGATAATGCTAGCATGAGATAAGATGATGCAAATTTATCAAAAGAGATCCCTTATATAACTCATCAAGCATTTCGGGGTGTAGAACTCAAAGTAGACTGACACGGGCAAAGAATTCCTCTTAACCAAGCTAATCGTTAAGTGGTTTTAATTTGAGCCAAAACAACGGGGAGCAAGGAATCTTGCTCCCTCCAATGTGGACCCAAATTTAAACCCAAGGTTTGGAATTCCAAGGAGAGGCTAGGATTAAATGTAAATTGATTTTTGAGGTTAGGATAATATAGAGAAGGCCACACATGTTAAAAAGGGGCCTAAATAGGTGAGAAATGAGGAGATAAATAATTAAAGGGCACACCTATGATATAAGGGCCAATGTAAGATTTTGGTGAGGTTAATTAAGAGAGGACCTATAATATTAATTTAAATTAGTAAAAGGTCCTATAATACGTAGAGGAATGAGACATACTATGATGAGTTTTGGGAGAGTGTGAAATTTGACACCCTAATTAAAGGTGTACCTACATTTAGCCCCCACTTTAGTGAAGTATGATCTTACAGTCTTACTCATGGTAAAGTAGAAGTGAAAAGATAGAGCATATAAGAGCAAAGCAATCTAGGGACAGGATATCATTGTGGGATGATCAAGCCCCCAAGCATAGGTCCCATAAATCCATACAAGTAACCTTCAAATACACACAAAACAAACTATGTTAGCACTTAAACACTAAATTCCAAGTCAACTAGTTGAAGAGACCTTGATAATCAAAATTTATCAACCACTAATATCATTCTCGACATGTTACTGCAAGAGCACATCTAAACTTATAATAAGAACAAGGACATACACCAATTGAAAGGAGAAAAGGACATCATCCAATGCTAGAAAAGTGTGTTATTCTATGGGTTCATATGAGAGAGAGGAAGGAACATGGGCTCCATGAGCTAGAGAATTGTGTTATGCTAGGTGATCCATGTGGAAAAAGAGAGTTGAAAGGTTTAGCAACATGTGTTATACTAGTCCACTCATCTTGCTATAATATCATCTACTTTCATGAATGAAGCACTTCGTCTAAGACTTTGGTTTGGTTTTGAGTATGCAACAACCTATATAAGATGCATGATAAAAAAATGTATGGTTTTAGGAATGAAACACGAGGATTCAACAACTCGTCTAAGACCAATGATGTATAAAATGAGGATGAAGCATGAGGATGCAAGAATCTTGAATTGATAGTTGATAGTTGAAATGCAACTAGGATGCCATATATATGACCCACCTTAAGATGTAAACATAGTATTTGTATACACCTAAAAATTGGCTATGAGCAATTAAATAAATATTTTATATTTATTTAATAATTATTCATCTATTAAATAGTTAATTTGAAAAGATTAATTTATTTAATTCATTTTCATATCTTTCTATTAATTAATATTTTATTAATTAATTCATTATCCTATTCTTCCAAGTTAAATAAATATCTAATATTTAATTATCTTATTCCTCTGATTAATTAAATATCTAATATTTAATTATTCCTTCTAATCAAGTTAATTAAATATCTAAATGTTTAATTATCTCCTCCAAGCAATTAAATATCTAATATTTAATAATTATTCTCCTATCCTATAGTCTCAAATATTAAATAATTCTTAAATTATTTAATATCCCTTTTCCAACTCACCCTCCATCTCCACTTCATCTTCCCTTTGCCAACTCATCCAACATGTGGCTAAGGAAATTAATATTCCTTAAATATTAATTCATGATTTATCTTCAACCTCCAAAATTAATGAAATTGTGTACGTACACATATTTCATAACCATTTCCTATATTCTCTCCAACACCCCCTACATCTTGGGAAGGACTTGAGTCCACTTGTCCTACCATGCCTAAATTTCCTCCAACCATCCCTAGATTCCTTCAGTCAGCGACCCAGTCAAGGTGAGATGAGTGACACTTGTCTTCTCCTTCCCCCTTTCTCTCAATCTTCACCTTTGCTCATAGCCATTCAAATCTGTAGATCTGATCATGACCATTGATCTGAGCCACATCATCTTATCCTCTCAAAGTCTATAAAACCAAGAGCTTCAATTGAGAGGAAGTTAGTCTTCAAAATAGTTTTCAATCAATCATATGCATCCGTGAGTTTTTGAAGCAATTAGCAAATAGCAAATAGCATTTTAGCATAATCATGTAGCTTTGCATATCATACTATCAATTAACTACAAGTTATTAGTCCATTCTTCATATGCCATCTTGGAAGCCAACAGTGCATTGTTTGAGAGCACACCATCTGCAACCAAGGATAGTGGAGCTAGGACATAATGAGACATAAGCCATGAAGGTAAAATAATGATTTATTTTAGTATGTATTTCATGTAGTTTCATTGGCAGATTTTGGATTTCCTGTATACATTTCCATTTGTATTTTATGAAACTAACTTATTATAGGTAACATTCTGATGATGAAATTCAAGCTCACACATTTTGGCACCCATCGTGGGGCTGGACCTCGCATATACTTTTAAGAAATCTTGAAAAAATAAAATTAACATATTTGTAATGCAGATTCACGCATATGCCAATTTTGATAGCACTTTTGCATTGTAGGTTAGCGCTTTTGTATCATAGGTTAGCACATATGTCATATAGGTTAGCGCTTTTGTCATAAAATTAGCTCTTTTGCACAATAGGTTAGCGCATATGTCGTGCAGGTTAGCGCTTTTGTTAGAAAATCAGCGCTTTTGCACAATAGGTTAGCGCATATGTCATAAAGGTTAGCATTTTTGTCTAAATATTAGCGCTTTTGTAATGCAGGTTAGTGCTTTTGTAATGAAGGTTAGTGCTCGTGTAATGCAGGTTAGCGCTTTTGAATCGTAGGATAGCGCATTTGACAAAAAGTTTGTAACCGATTTGAAATTAGGCTTGTGGAAGCCCACCTAAGATTTTTCACTAACTTTTTACTATTTTGCAGATTTCTAACAGTTTCTTGCAGGTTTGGAGAAGACAATTTAGGATTTAGTGATTTCTTTCCTAGCTTTTTCAAAGTTGGTTAAAAATAACTCATATTTCCTTTTGGGTAAAAGGAACTCCATTTTCAAACTTGGTGTTCTAAAAAGTATCTCACTTGTTTTTGGGCTCTAAAAATAATCACATTTGCAAGGTAAAAAGAACAACAAATCAAACATTTACTTTCTTGCAAAGTTAGGACATTCACACTTCAAATCTTGGGCTCTATAAAGAACAACAATCTTTTATTTTCTTGCAAAAGTAAAAAGAACAATCAATCTTATATTTTGCAAATTAAAAAGAACAATCAACTTGTCCATTCTTACAAAGCAAGTTACTTTTTGCAACGATTTTCATTTTGTTGACCAGGATTTCCAATTCCTAGTTTAGAAAATCATTTGCTATGTGGGGCTAAAATAAACACTATGCTTGTTGGAGCAACATCTCCAAATAGGACTTAGCCAACAAATTGCTTTGAAAAAGTTAAAAAGAATGCTTGTATTTCGTGTCTCGAAAGTGGTAGGTATATGCTCTCCCCTTAACTGGGTGATCAAAAAGCCAAACCCACTCTTTTACGCTTTCTTTACTTACAAACAATTAATCCAGTAGAGGGTGTGCCTTCCCGAGCTGCCTTGAGGGCGCCAGTGAGAGGGGAATGACCTAAAGTGAAAATGGGCTAATACCGAGTCCTTCCAATCCACTCTAAATAAATCGTGTTAGTAACGAAAGTTCAAACAACATGTGCTGATAAGTTCATACTGACACTATGTTTCCCCATAAACCCTATGGAGTGTAACCTCTATAGGCTGGGAACCTTCTGTATTTACAAAGCTGAAAGTGCTGCATGTATGGCCACATGACCGGAAGCCTTTACTAAAAACTATTTGTACTAGCTGCCAAAAACCTTCTAGTTGTTGGCGTAGGAGGTCAGACCCCTAGAGCAGCTCACACACATATGGTTCCTAGTAGAGATATAAAGTTTGCCATGAGGAGATTTCATGGAAACTGGTGCTTGGCTGCCCCGAAGAAGTGAGTGCTAAGGGTGAAGCCAGTGGGGTCAAGCATCTAAATATCCGCTTTGAATAGCGTAGCCTCAGGGGAAACTCCATGTGAGATTCAACAACTATTGTCTCAGCCTGCCATAGGGATTTGTACTTGCCTGTGCATTTTATTTATTAAACATTATGTCTTCTATGTCTATAACATGTTCCAAATGGTAAAAAATTGAAGAATATTATCATCTACAAGCGATCGAAAATCAACAAATTTCTGAAAAGTGTGATCAAAAGGATAAAACAAAAAGCATTCTAACACTTGAAGCACCAACTCAAAATCAAAGTATCAAAACATCAAGATATCAAAATAATCCTTGAAGTAGGTTTGTCTCTAAACCATCATGTATTTTCAAGATAGCTCAAAACAACTAGGTTGCTAATCCTATAGGTTATTTCCAAAAGGTTCTATAAACATCAACATTCAGCAAACTATTGATTCAAACATCTTAAGTGCAAAAATCAACATCCTTGTCAAGACTCTCATCAGGATAATCAAATCCTCTATCATGAAGCTTGATCAATCTATACTAGGTTCCTAATCTTGGATATATCTTTCCTATTTTGAACCTAGGTTAGATCGAAACCAAAATTGCACCAACATTGGAATCAAACTTGTAAACTGTCAAATGCTTATATGAATTTTAAGTATCACCTTAAGAAAAGAAAACCCAGTTACAAAGCTACTCAGAAGAGAATAAGATTATTGTATATCAATCGTAAGATCTTACTGAAACATAGGACATTCCTACACCGTTTTCATCACTACTTATGTGGCTGCGGTACAGAATTTGATGGTGAAACTCTACAAAGACGTGCTTTTCAACAAAGAGACGCTTTATCCCAATGAACAAACAATAGTGGTAAGATCAATAAAGCATATCTTCCTAAACCAATAATTACTTATTGACCTTGGCCTTGGGAATTTTTCGACAACTTTGAGATAAACACATGCTAGTTTGGACTAGAGCCCAATACAAACAACTTAGAAAACAACAACAAATGGAGGAAGAAGATACTAATTTTGGATTTACCGCTGTCGACGAAGAAGCTGTCAATAGCATGATTAGAGACCTTGAACAAGATTTCAAATTTGATAGGCTAATGGAAAAATTATTGACAAAACAAAAAGAGAAATATCTCTTGATATTGGCAAAATTTGGAGCTAAACTACCACAAGACTTTAATATAGAAAGCTTAAAACAAGATGCGGAAACAAGTAACACCCAAAATAGGGATGAGAAAAACAATGAAGATATGAACAAAGAAAGTAGCGAAGAAACAAGGAAAGAAAGGGATGACAAAAGAAAAGAACGTAATGATAAAAGAAGCGATGTGGATAATCCATTTTCAAACTTTACTCAACAAATACAAACTCTACAACAACAGATACAAGACATGCAAAATGGGACAAGTTCCAAGAAGTATTCATTAGAAGACATATGTCCATATCCCTTTGATAAAAAGCTAAATATGATACCATTTCCACAACATTGCGAGATTCCTAAATATGACAAATATGATGGAAGATCCGATCCTCAAGATCACATTAGGGAGTTTTGTACTATGAGCATGGAATTTTCTCATGATGAGACTTACCTTATGCATCTTTTTCCTAGGAGTTTAAATGGGCAATCAATGGAATGGTTTTCAAGATTACCATCTGGAATCAAATCCTTTGAAGAACTTGTGAATAGGTTTATTTCACAATATTCCTACAATATAAGGAATGAAATAAGAATGCTAGATCTTTGCAATGTTAAACAAAAGAATGGTGAATCCTTTATGATCTTTTTACAATGATGGAAACACATGTTTAATAGGTATCCCTGGGATGTACCTGATCAAGAAAAAATGGACATATTCATTGATAATCTTATCAGTGAAATGAGTTATCGACTAAGGATGCAATGTCCTCCCTCTTTTGCCAAAATGATCGAAAATGGTTTGAAAATAGAGAACACAATGGTAAAGAAAGGAGAACTAAAACTTTACAATAATTCATACAAGAGCAATAACAACAACAATGATAAACCAAAGTTCTAGTCAAAGAATAGGAATGTCGGCAATGGAGGAAATGATGATAACAATACTGCAAAACAACAATAACCAATTTTCAATCTATCAAGTCAAATCCCAAGCAATGAAAATCTGGAAAACAAGAAAGTCAAGTCCTTTTTCTCTAATCCTCAGAGAAAATTCACAAATATTGGAGAATCTTTAGAATCAGATCTAAAAACTTTGCTTGCTAACAAATTGATTGTTTTACCCAAAGCAAGAATTTATGAACCACCAATTAAGCCAAACTAGTGGAATGACAATCATTTTTGCAATTATCATCAGAATAAAGGAAACCTAACAAATGATTGTCAATGATTGAAACACATTATCCAAGATCTAATTGATAATGGAACCATTATGGTGGATAGCCATAAGACAAATGAATCACACTTGGCTTTTAAAACTCCACTTCCAAACTATGATAAAGGTGAATCATCCCAATTGGAAAATGACAAAGGGAAAGCCAAAGTGAATTACGCTTATACATATGATGATGTAGTAAATGTGATAATTGTTAACGAAATTCCATCTTCAAAACCAATCAATGTTATCACAAGAAGCAAAGCAAAGGTTAACTTTCCAGGTATAGTAAAAGACTCAACATCCACATCACAACAATACAATTTAATAGAGCAATTACAACGAATACTAGCTCAAATGTCAATTTTGGAACTTCTCAAGATTTCACCTATGCATAAGGAAATTTTGGAGAAAGCTTTAGTGGAAACAACGGTATCAAAGGATTTGGATATAGATCAGTTCCAAAACATGGTAGGACATCTTATAGCTCCTCATTGCTTATCATTTTCTGAAAAATGATGATGCCTCCTTACAACATCCTCATAATGCTCCTTTACATGTTGAAGTCTCCATTAACAAAACTCATGTCAAACGTGTACTCATAGATGGAGGAACTGGTTTAAACATTTGTGCATTAAGTTTGATAAAAGCTTTGGGGTATTCAGAGAATGCAGTGGACCCGAAAAAGAAAATAACTGTCAAGGCTTACGATGAAGCAGAACGTTCTTCTAAAGGAACTATTATGCTACCAATAAGGATAGGACCTGTGGAAAAGGATACATTGTGTCAAGTTTTAGACTTAAATCTCTCCTACAACATTCTTCTGGGAAGACCCTGGATTCACAAGATGCAAGCAGTTCCTTCTATATATCATCAATGTGTAAAATTTCCTCATAAAGGAAAAGAAATCACTATAATTGCAGATTCCAGTCAATATGGCAACAATTTGAAGCCAACACAAGATACCACAGTTCCACATAATAGAGAATCAATATATCCTACCAAGGAAATTCAAGCAAAGTTATGGGAAACTTTTGAAGAAAAGCTCAAGTTAAATGATGAAGGAATGGGAAAATGTTCTTTGAATAATTTTCCACTTTCCCCTAAGTCATATGGAAAACCTACAAATATTCAATCAAAATCATCAGAAAAATCAAAATGTATGTTTAAGGGAACCTTTGTTAGTGCTGGAACTCTTGAGGAAGAAAATGAAGACAAGGACATTCTTGGTTGGTTATACAAAGATGAAGATAAAACCATAGCAACAGTAGCAGAAGTCAATATTCCCATAAAACAATATGGCAAAGGATATGAAATCATGCAGAAGATGAGATATGAAGGGAAAGGACCAATTGGTAAGCAACATCAAGGTATTTCAGAACCTATTTGTCCACATTCACAATCAACAGAAGATAAATCTGGGTTAGGATATCTGAAGTCTAATCAAAAGAAACACAATACTCAATAGAAAAAATGGAGAAAGAAATCAGTTTCTCAAGGACACAATTGGCAAGAAAAGCTACATCAAGCAGCCAAAACAGTAGCCAATAAGCAAAAGAAGCAAGAAGATCATGAAAAGAAAGAAGAAAAGACTACTATCAAAGGTGAAGAAAAATCTTGTCAACAAGTTCTGAAAATACAAACAAAAGAAAAATCTGAACAGAATATTCCAGAAGTAGTAAAAATAGAAATGACAGAAATTAGAGAACTGTTTGCACCATATGACATTCCAGTATGGTATAGTGGAGTAATCTTAGATCAAAATTCAGAAAGAGATTCCAATGAGTATGAATGGGGACTAGATAATTTATCTACTACATCAAGTAATGAACACAATGAAGATCAAGCAACCATTACAAAAGAAGACTTGTCCATTACAGAACAAAAGATAAAATTAGAAAAGAGACAAGAGAAACTCAGAATTCAGAGAAAAGAGGCGTATGCAAAAAGAAAAGAGAATGACAAAAATAGCGATACAATGTCTCAAGAAGTGCAAACAAGAATCAAATATGCAAGAACTATAGAAGAAATAAGAGATAGTCAAGTTGGATTAACTATTAGTCCAAAAGAAGATGAGTTTGAAAGGAGACAAAATCTGTTAAAAGAATCCTCTTTAACATGTACAGAAGTCTATAAACTCCAAATTGCAAATGGAGTCAATTAGGAAGAAATTTGCAATACCAAAGACGTGTGTGTTGATATAATCCATTCATTTAAGGGACAAACGTCAATTGAAGAACCACTTGAGTGTGAACTACAAAATGCTAATATTAATCTTGTTAAGACTAATTCGGAAATTCTTGAGAAAGACAATCCTCAAAAATATTCAATCTATGACAATACCTATTCTACGATAAAATATGATAATTATGTCATGAACGTTGAAACACTTGATGATGACAGTGATTATGATTTACCCCTTCTTCATCCTGAACTAATTGATTGGGATAATTTAGACAACCCCGAACTAAATGTCTTTTCCAATGATCATGACTTAGCTATGTACCTTAACGCTATTGAACCCATCCCACCTAAGATATCTTCTACTACAGATTCAAGTAAAGTTTTTCATAGTCAGGAAAATGCCAAACTTTTTAGTCGCAAAAGTGAAATAAAACAAGGAAAGAGACCTATGGTTAAAAACCATTTCATGGCAACATTAGATCAATCAAAAGAGAAAATAAAGGGCATATCTGATGATGAAAACCTCCTTGAGGCGTTTGAAGATGGAAAGTTTGACATTTTTCCTATATATTTTCAAGAAAGATCCGCTATCCTGATAGAACCAACAGAAGCAGTAAACACTAATACATCAAAGGATCCTAAAATACTTCATTTTGCTGCCTCATTATCAAAAAAAGAGAGGAAAGAATACATGGAATTCTTTAAGCAACGACAAATAAATTTTGCTTGGTCTTATGCAGATATGCCAGGGCTAAACCCAGATCTTATCATGCATCATCTTAATGTGGATTTAAAAGCAAAACCTGTTAAGCAGAAGCTAAGAAAGATGCACCCACATATTGCTCTCCTTGTCAAAACTGAGCTCAAGAAATTATTAGAAGTGGGATTCATAAGACCAGTCTCTTATCTAGAATGAGTTTCAAGTATTGTACTAGTATCAAAATCAGATAAGAGCATAAGAATCTACACAGATTTCAAAGATCTAAATAAAGCATGTCCAAAAGATGATTTCCCACTACCAAACATTGATATCATAGTAGACTTGTCAGCAGGGCATGAGATGTTTTCATTAATGGATGGGTTCTCAGGATATAATCAAATAAGAATCACACCTGAAGATCAAGAGAAGACAACTTTCACCTGTGCATGGGGAACATACTGCTGGAATGTTATGCCATTTGGGCTTAAGAATGCAGGAGCGACTTATCAAAGGGCTATGACGATAATTTTTCATGACATGATGCATACATTTATGGAAGATTATGTCAATGACATACTTGCAAAATCTCACACAAGAAAAGAACATTTTAACAAGATTTTTGACAGGCTGGAAAGATATCAATTGAGATTAAATCCAAAGAAATGTGCATTCGGGGTAATCTCTAGAAAACTCCTTGGGTACATTATATCAGCTCGTGGCATTGAAGTCGATCCTGGAAAAGTTAAAGCTATCATGGAGATGGAATCACCTAAGAACATAAGTCAATTGTGATCTTTACAAGGAAGGTTGCAATCAATCAGGAGATTTGTGTCCCAATTGGCCAATAGATGTCTTCCCTTTACCCATCTTCTGCATAAAAATGTTCCGCTCAAATGGGATCTAACATGTGAAGAAGCTTTCTTGAAAATAAAAGAATATCTTATGAGTCCTCTAGTACTGATATCACCAACCAAAGGGAAACCCTTGTTACTCTATGTCTCAGCAACAAGTGTATCATTAGGCGCTCTCCTAGCTCAGCACGATGATGAAGGAAAATAAAGAGCGGTTTATTATATCAGCAAAACACTTGTTGGATATGAGTTAAATTATTCATCAATTGAAAAGATATGTCTGGTAGTTGTATTTGCAACTCAGAAGCTATGACATTATATGTTGATTCATTCTATAAAACTAATAGCAAAGATAGATCCTCTCAAATATTTATTGAGTAAGTCAACATTAACAGGGAGACTAGCCAAATGGGTTATGATACTAAGTGAATTCGACATTGAATATGTTGACCGGAAGCCATCAAGGGACAAGTCATTGCTAATCAATTAGCTGATGCACCTCTACAAAATGACATGCCTTTGCATATCGAATTTCCTGATGCAGATATCTTGACAATAAGTACAAACTTTTGGGAATTGTACTTTGATGGTTCTTATACTCTACATGGATCAGGTGCAGGAATATTTTTTATCACACCTCAAGGGCATACAATTCCGAAATCATATAGACTAAGGTTTCCATGCACCCATAATACTGCAGAGTATGAAGCATTGGCTATAGGGCTCAAAATGGCCATTGAATGGAATGTCAAAGAACTACATGTCTATGGTGATCCACAACTTGTCATTAATCAAATAAATGATGAATATCAAACAAAGGATGATAAGCTTATGCCGTACAAATAGCTAGTGGAAGAATTTAAAGGACATTTTAAAGAAATCACATTCACCCAGATTCCCAGAAATAAAAATAAAGCAGCAGATGCAATGGCTACAATAGCATCTCTCTTGCAAAATAAAGAGAATCAACAATGTTACGAGTTTCTTGTGGAAGATATCTTAACCCCTACCGTTCAATCCCAGCATACCTATCGAATTTGCCATATATCAGGAACCAGTCAATCCTTATACGGTCATACCTACCAATATTTAAAAGATCATATCCTTCCTATGAAATTATCTCGTAATCAACATAGAAACTTTATCCATCAGTCCTCTCGCTATACCATTATTGTTGATATCCTATATAGGCGTGGTCTAGATGGTACATTATTGAGATGTCTGGAAAAAGATGAATCTGAAAGAGTTCTTAATGACATTCATGCGGGTATTTGTGGTACACACTCAAGTGGTTTAACATTGGCTAAGAAACTTATTTGTATGGGTTACTTTTGGCCTACTATGGAAAGAGACTCATTCACCTATGCTAAAAAGTGTAAACAATGTCAAATTCATGGAAATCTAATTCATGCACCAGCACAAGAGTTATATCCTATGACAGGATCATGGCCATTTTCACAGTGGGGCCTGGATTTGGTAGGAAAGATCAATCCCTCATCTTCTAATGGCCATAAATTCATTCTAGTTGCTACTGAATATTTTACTAAGTGGATTGAAGCAGTGCCTTTGACAACAGTGATAGGAAAACAAATATCATCATTCATCTTGAATTACATAATCTGTCGCTATGGAGTTCCTATGACCATTATCACTAATAATGGAAGACCATTCAAAAATCAAGATGTAAAAGAGCTATGTGAAAAATTTCATATCCAACACAGGTTCTCTACTTCATAATATCCACAAGGTAATGGTCAAGCTGAGGCATCAAACAAAACTATTTTAAAAATCTTGAAGAAAATAGTCAATGAAGCTAGAAAAGATTGGCACATTCAGCTAAATCCTGCTCTTTGGGCATATTGAACTAGTGTCCGCACTCCAACAGGGGCAACTCCATATTGTTTGGTCTATGGATCAGAAGCGATATTACCTATAGAAGTAGAGATACCTTCTCTACGAGTATCCTTGCATGGTCTTATACCAGAAGAAGAACAAAGAGTCTCTCGACTCCAGGAACTAGAACTGATTCAGGAACATCGACAAAATGCAACAGACCATTTGAAATTATATCAACAAAGAATGGCAAGAAGCTATAACCACAGAGTCAAGCCGCGCATTTTCTAGATTGGAGACATAGTTCTAAGGGAGAATCCGAGAAATCGGCAAGATCGAGAAAAGAAGGGCAAATTTGAACCAAATTGGCTAGGACCTTTTGTCATAGTAGCAACATATGGATCAAGTGCATACAAATTATCTACCCCATAAGGTAATTGGTTTGATGAACCTATCAATTCTATCCATCTCAAGAAATTCTATGCTTGAGATATAAAGTCCTAGAAAAATCAATAAAAGGCATATAAAGTCGTGAAGAAATCAGTAAAAATCAGAAAAGTAGAAAATCCCTAAAAATACATAAAACAACAAAAATGCAATAAATTTAGATGGTGAAAACCTGGTAAACAGGCACTATCTAAAAAGTGAGTTCCTCCATCCATGAGATCGCTTTGTGCACCTATCCACTCCATCCTCTTGCATTTATCACTTCAATTTATCTTAGCTTATCCATTCCATCTTTCATATCCATTGCTTTGAACCATTTAGCAAAAAATATGCAGCGTACCAACATTTATCAATCTTTGACATACTTGTCCTAGTCACTGTCTTGGACCTTATCAGAATCAATCAATCTGCATTTGTATCCCACTATGGTTTGGATCTTGATCAATTCATATATCCATAATAAAATAATTTTTGTTTCCGCTGGGGGAAAAATCCTAAATTCCTTTTGCTAAGGTGATCTTTTGAAATTTAGAAAATCCAAAAACATTCGAAAAACTTAGAAAAACAAAAAACACCTAGGATTTTGAAACAAATAACGAGCAACAAAGAAACAAAAATCCAGGCCTTTCCTCAATAACTGAATCATGAAACTCAGAAAATGAAGAATCAATCAACAAGCTATAAAGGATTATCAAAGATCATTCATCAAGATGATAATATCAGTTAATGACCATAAAAACATGTGAATGACATACAAGATTCAGTGTTTATATATTTTATTGCTAATCATGTACTCTATGCAACTCAAGGATGTTCATGACTAGAGGAGCTATGATGGGGCATGATTATTTTCTTTGATTGTTGTCAGTGGTTTATCTCTTACTACGGTATGAACTTGTCTTAGGGTATGATCAACAAAATATCAAGGAGGACGTTCCAAGTCATGCATGAAAGGAGATACTCCTTGTCTGTTCTGCAAGCAATACTCAGGTCAACTTGGTCCATTATATCAAGTTGCTTGTATTAACTTGCTATATCAAGATCCATGTAAGCAATACTCAGGTCATCTTGAATCATTATATCAAGTTGCTTGTATTTTCTTACAACATTTAAAGCTCAATGATGAAAACAAGCACTGCTACCCGATGACATATGAAGAATGGCAGTACAATTTTTAATTAGATCATTTCATTAGCTTATTATTCGTCTGCATTATAAGCATTCATTTGTCAGTTGCATTATAAGCATATCATTTCATTAATAGATCAATGGTCATAAATAAAGATTGAGTATACTTGGACAAAAAAAAACAATTGCATTTTATCATATTAGGAGCATTTATCCTTAGAATCATTTTAATCATTATCTATTTCATTTAGTTGCATTTTATCATCACATTAATTGCATTCAATTAAGTGCATTTCATGTAGTGTATCATCATTATTATCTACATTATCATTTCATAAAGATCATTTAGTTGCATCTTTTTCACTTAGATTCATAATCATTATAAGCATAACATATAAATAAAAAACAAATCAATCATTCATGCGTAAATCTGTATAAATCATTGCGTTAATTGCATTCAATTAAGTGCATTTCATATAGTGTATCATTATTATCTGCATTATCATTCCATTTATCATTTAGTGGCATACATAAAAAATCCAAAAAAAACATTTCATTTGCATATACATCATCCTAAGCATCAAGCAATCATTTCATTTGCATTTTCATTTATATCATTTGCATTTGCATTATTTAAGTTAAGTAATCATTTGCATTTCCATCTAAGGTCATCAAAATAAAAAATCAAAAACATTTATCATTTGCATCATGTAAGATGTTATCATATCATTATTCATCTACTCATTTGCATCCATAAAATTAAAACATATAAGCATATAGAACATCATCAAATAAAGTAACATGCATAAATAAAAGCATCATCATATAGAAACCATGTCTGCATATAGATCATCATAAAACAATAAACGTCCAAGTATACAATGATATTAGATACAACAATACAAGTGACTCAAATCAAAATCACGGCTCTCCTATACCACTACCACCTGACTCTGTCCGTCTCTGTGGCTGTGGGCGAGACGATCCTCCAGATGCCTGTCTACCATGCTCACCACTCCTCTGAGGAGGTCCCATGACCCCACCACTACTAGTATCCATCAACACAGTGGTCTAATAACTACTTGTTCTCTGGCTCTCTACAACTACCTCCTCATATCATCGTCGCCAGTAGGAAGTCTACTTCCCGGCCCGAAATAATGCTCTAACTGTGTCCGTTGAGAGAGTACCTTACCCAACCTGCTGAATATGATCTAGAAGACCCTAAGTATCCTGTTATCTACTAACAGTTGTGTCTCTCTCAGTCATAAGAGCCTATATTTGTGCTCGAAGTTGATCAATCTGTGCTCTCAGACTGTTAATAGTATCATGCCCTGGCACATCATGCTCTGGCATATCCTGCACTAGCGCAACTTGTCGTGGTAGATCTTTTTGTAGTGCATGAATCCCAATCCCCTCACCACCAACATGTCTAACTGCTGGAACCTCAATCCGAGTAACTCTCCAAACCCGTCGTCTAATCAGGGGAATATGATCCTCAGGATCCTCATCATCACCACCATGAGCTGCCATAACTCTAGGATCTGGCTGAATCTGTCCAAAATCAATACCTCTCCCGCAACCCCCATCTAGTCCAGTCACCCTGCCCCTTGCCACTGTTAATCCTCTAGGTGATCTCATCCCTACCCTACCAATATCCCTCCCAATCCATCCACCATCTCTCCCACCCATAGGACGAGGTCTATCAATCCTGCTAGCCGGTCCAAATGGTCCTCCACAGACTCTCAATCGACGTCCTCTCCATCCAGGTCCACCACCACCACCACCTCCATCCCCACCATCATCTCCACCTCTCCCAACCTCATGTGCAACTCTAAGCTCTCGTCTATGTCTCTGTCTCCTGCTAACAGGATCATCTGAATCATCATCATCATCTCCTGAGCTAGGAGAAAGATCTGTTGGATCCATAATCCGAGGAAATGGATGAGCTAATAAATACTGAGCATACTCTGCAGTAACCCCAGGATCCAGAATGTGTAATCTCATATCGTAAGCCACTCTCAGAGTAGCAACAAACTCTGCACGAGCAATCTCAAATGACAAAGATGGACCCCAATCTCACCTATCTCTGTATCGTCAAGCATAAATCGTCACACCAGTAGGAATAGGCTGAATGATACCAAACTGTCTCAAAATCCAACCAATCAACTGTCACTCAACAATGAAGGGTGTATGAGCAATGAGATATCTACTCTGCATGATAAATGGTAATGTCTTTGCATCATCCATCCATGGCTCACAATCAACATATGGTCTCCAAATAATTCTATCCAAAGAATCAAGAACCCAACAACAATACTCCATCTTACTCAGCTTGGGCTAAGTAAGAACACCTGCATAAAAATAAACATATGGCTGCCTCTCTCCATGAACTTTGTGATGGATAGGCTGAGTAACAGCAATGTGCTCCCAGCACCAGATCTGTAATAAAATACATCCTGTCGATAAACTAGCACTCTCATCATACACAACCTAGTGTAGATCATGATATAAATATGCTAGCATACAAACACCCCAAGCATATCATGCCGATGCTGCATCATGCTCAGTAGCACCTCACCCCATCCAACCGAAAAGCCTCGAGATCGCCTATCAGGACATATAAAACCACCAATCAAACCAGCAAGAATAACAAGAAGAGTCTCATAGTACATCACCATGTCTACTCATCAGATCTCTCCTCTACTAATGCTCTCATTAGCAAAAATGACTCTGCAAGCCTCGGTCCCAACGCGATCCTGATAATCGTACTGCACTAGCTCCCCAGTCACCGGGATATGCAGAATCCTGTAGACATCCTCTAGGGTAACACTAATCTCACCCGTTGGTAGGTGGAAAGTGTTATGCTCATCTCTCAGCTAATGCATTCAACAAACCTTTTTTATGCATAATCTCTGGCATAAACAATAAATGACGTAAACCATAGGCATCTATGTGTCTAATCTCGGCCTGGGATAACTCCGGAACTAAATGACGTATGGTCGGTAATTTCTCCTGACACTGGAGAACATCAAGTTTCTCCTGTTTGTCCAGAGAAAACAATCAATCAAATCAAACTAAATCAAATCAATCAAGTTATCAACCAATCAAATCAAACTAAATCAAATCAATCAAGTTATCAACCAATCAAATCAAACTAAATCAAATCAATTGAGCTATCGACCAATCAAATTGAAGCAACTTAAGCTATCAAATCATTTTAAACCTATCAATCATGATTTATATTCAATCACTGAGTTTGATCAAAAACTCTGCTAAGCTCTTGCATCAGAAACTAAATCGGTTTCTTAGATCTATCAATCAAGCTAAACAAAGCTACTCAATCATCAAATCTATTAATCAAGCTAAACAAAGCTACTCAATCATCAAATCTATCAATCAAGCTAAACAAAGCTACTCAATCATCAAATTTATCAATCAAGCTAATCAGAGCTACTTAATCCAATAATCAAAGCTATCTATCGATCTATCAATCATACAATCACTCAATCATGACTCTATTTCATCATACATGCATATCAAACATGTTAAATCTAAACATCAAAGTGATTTTTAGCTTCTGTATCAATCAACAATCTCAAATTTAAGCAAAAGTGCTATCTTTTTTTATCATATGCGCTAATCAACCATGCATATGCACTAATTTAAGCAAAAGCACTATCTTTTTTTATCATATGCACTAATCGACCATGCATATGTGTTGCTTTATGCATTTGCGCTATCCTATTGAACATAAGCGCTAACAAATAAAACATAAGCGCTATTCTAAGCGTTTTCGCTAACATTCTATGCAAATCCGCTAACATACAGAGCATATGCGCTAACCAAAATTGCATATGCACTAAACTAAATTGCAAATGCGCTAATCTAAAAAATGAAAAATTCAAAATTTTCAAAAATTCAAGGAAAGGCGCCTAAAACATGAAATATTGAATGAAAACTTGAAAACAAAGCTCGGGATAAGATACATACCGAATACCCATACTCCGTTGGCTGCTGATATCGCCGAACTTGCTCGAATCGATCGTTCTCCATGGGAATCACCATTTTGGCCACCTCAGCAAGAATCTTCTCTCCAAAAGCTGACAAGGATAACAATGAAGTTAAAATTAGCCTTGGTTAATTTTATATTTACTATTTCAAGAGTAATTAATTTCAAAAATGGGGCAATTTAATTTGTTTTTAACAAATGAATTTAATTCACTGAAGTTTTATCACATTAATCATGAGATTAATCATTCAAACTAAAATTTTTGACAATTTCACGATCAATCTCTTCAAAGGGCACACAATCTGGATTTTCAATTTCTATCAGGCATTATCGAGACTTGATTTAATCTTTGAAATAATGTTGTCTCAACATCATTTCAAAGAGGGGCAAAATGTATACACCTAAAAATTGGCTATGAGCAATTAAATAAATATTTTATATTTATTTAATAATTATTCGTCTATTAAATAGTTAATTTGAAAAGATTAATTTATTTAATTCATTTTCATATCTTTCTATTAATTAATATTTTATTAATTAATTCATTATCCTATTCTTCCAAGTTAATTAAATATCTAATATTTAATTATCTTATTCCTCTGATTAATTAAATATCTAATATTTAATTATTCCTTCTAATCAAGTTAATTAAATATCTAATATTTAATTATCTTATTCCTCTGATTAATTAAATATCTAATATTTAATTATTCCTTCTAATCAAGTTAATTAAATATCTAATATTTAATTATCTTATTCCTCTGATTAATTAAATATCTAATATTTGATTATTCCTTCTAATCAAGTTAATTAAATATCTAAATGTTTAATTATCTCCTCCAAGCAATTAAATATTAATATTTAATAATTATTCTCCTATCCTATAGTCTCAAATATTAAATAATTCTTAAATTATTTAATATCCCTTTTCCAACTCACCCTCCATCTCCACTTCATCTTCCCTTTGCCAGCTCATCCAACATGTGGCTAAGGAAATTAATATTCCTTAAATATTAATTCATGATTTATCTTCAACATCCAAAATTAATGAAATTGTGTACGTACACATATTTCATAACCATTTCCTATATTCTCTCCAACACCCCCTACATCTTGGGAAGGACTTGAGTCCACTTGTCCTACCATGCCTAAATTTCCTCCAACCATCCCTAGATTCCCTCAGTCAGCAACCCAGTCAAGGTGAGATGAGTGACACTTGTCTTCTCCTTCCCCCTTTCTCTCAACCTTCACCTTTGCTCATAGTCATTCAAATCTGTAGATCTGACCATGACCGTTGATCTGAGCCACATCATCTTATCCTCTCAAAGTCTATAAAACCAAGAGCTTCAGTTGAGAGGAAGTTAGTCTTCAAAATAGTTTTCAATCAATCATATGCATCCGTGAGTTTTTGAAGCAATTAGCAAATAGCAATAGCATTTTAGCATTATCATGTAGCTTTGCATATCATACTATCAATTAACTACAAGTTATCGGTCAATTCTTCATATGCCATCTTGGAAGCCAACAGTGCATTGTCTAAGAGCACACCATCTGCAACCAGGAACAGTGGAGATAGGACACAATGAGACATAAGCCATGAAGGTAAAATAATGATTTATTTTAGTATGTATTTCATGTAGTTTCATTGGTGGATTTTGGATTTCCTGTATACATTTCCATTTGTATTTTGTGAAACTAACTTATTACAGGTAACATTCTGAGGATGAAATTCAAGCTCACACAGTATTATGTTGATATCTAAAGGTAGATAGAAATAAGGATAACCACCTTCAGCACTAAGGAGATATCCTTTAAACAACAATGTACATGCAATTCGAGCCAAAGAGGGCATAGCTCTTTTTAGGTAGGGAA
This sequence comes from Cryptomeria japonica, assembly GCF_030272615.1. NCBI lineage: Eukaryota > Viridiplantae > Streptophyta > Pinopsida > Cupressales > Cupressaceae > Cryptomeria > Cryptomeria japonica. The sequence goes on from NC_081407.1 coordinate 700,033,213, forward strand.
GAAAGAGATATCTTGCAACAAATGTAAGGGGATCGTTTTGCGTGATACAAGGAGGAAGAGATATTTACCCAAATATACCTATCTCAAAAAATAGAGGAGATCTTGTATAAAGATGACATATTTGAAAGGAGAAGGAGACCAAGAATACACACTTTCTCCAATGCTTGGAAAAAAGTGGATTCTCAGTGAAGTATTGCACACTTTCACTAAGGAGAGATTATTCATAAAATATGAAACATTTCAAGGAAGAATAGGTACTAAACAAGGATCACACATGTACTCGCATGAAGATAATTTTATGCAAGAAATGATATCAAGATATGAAAAGAAGCAACTCAACAAAGGAAAATTGAATCCTTAGAAATATAGAATGATGGAAAGGCTATTCTTGTCCCCCAAGCATGGAGACAAGAATAAATGGACTATTATGTTTCTTATTGAGTATGATTGCACCTAAAATTGTACCACCATGAATGAAAATGAGCCCCCAATAGGTAAGCTATCAATGTCACATAGTGAGGAGCAACATAATAGGAACTTAAATGTTATGTGTAAGGAATGGGATTGGAGTCCAACTCATTGTCATCAAGTATTTGAATGGTACTAGTTACAATAAGTTGTTGAATTTTATCCACTAAATCATGGCATTCATTGGTAGAATGACCATGGATTTGATGATATTTGCAAAAAGAAGGATTGTGTTGATTTTTATTTTGATTCTTTCTTTGATTCTTCAAAGGGGGGTAATCAAGTTGGCTTTAAGAAGCTCATACAAAATACTCTCTTCTTGTGATTAGAATTTGTAAGAAGACATAGATGTATTAGATAATGAGGGAGGGGATGTCAACAAAGGAGGAGTTTGGAAACCTAAGCCTTCTTTGGAAAAGTGATGTATATTTCTCATGACCATCAAAACTTGGTTGCACACATCTTAAATCATGTCTATTGCATCCATGTTTAAAATCAAATGTAGAAGTTGAAATGTCTAGAGAAGAGAATTCATTCTTAATTTCAAATTCTAAAGAGTCCCCATCATTGTCAAGACAAATGTTGGAAGAAGAGGTGGGGGTTGAATTGGAAGAAGCTTGGGTAAATGATACCCAAGTCTCCTTGAAGGCTTCATTCTTAGATTGAGGGCTCTTATACCCATTAAAGGAAGGTGTAAAGTATAATGTACCCCATTTCATCGCTAAAGAAGTGCCATTGATAGGAGATTGTGTTGCCGAAGGAAATATAGTATTAAAGGGATAAATGCATCCTACTTCATCATGAACAAAATCATAAGGATTAGGATCAATAATGATTGTGTGAAGTTCATTATTATGTATAAATTTGATTGTGTGATGAAGAGTGGAAGGGATTGCTTTCATAGCATGAATTCACAGCCTACCTAGAAGAAGGTTATATCTGAGATGATCGGGCATGACATGGATAGGAGTGAATAAAGTCACAGGTGCTACTTTGATAGGTAATATGACTATACCAAATGACTCTCTAGGAACATTATCAAAGCCATGAACATAATCAAAGCCATGAACATAAAGAGGATCAGGTTGAATAGAAGAATGATCCCAATTTACCTTTTCTAATAAGTGAATACAACAAATGTTAAGTGTTGACCCATTATCAATTAAAGTACCTCTCGTGTTTTGTTCATAAATGTGAGTAATCATAAGGGGATCCTATTTTTAATCTCTATAGAAGGAAATTCATCTTTTGAGAATGTAATATCATTTGGTTTAGAAGACGGATGAAAACCACCTTTTGTAAGGCTTCTTGGATCAACTTATGGTATGAAGGTGAAGTTTGAATCAAATCCCAAAGGGAGATAGTAGCTAAGATATCATGGAGTTTATCAACAAGATTAGGTTCTTTATCAACATGTTTCTTAGGATGAGAAGGAGAAAAAAGGGAAGTGAGAAGAACATTGGAATATTGCTTGTTGTTTCTAAATTTAGGCACTTCAATACCATATTTTTGTGCTAGTTGCCTTTCCATAGCACCTCTTTCATATATGTATTTTGCAACTTTTAAGATATTAGGAGGTCTCTTTGCTTTGGTAGTATCAATCATAGATTGATTTCGCGGTTGAAACATGCAAATTATTGACTTAATTAGTAAATCTAGGCTTTCCATAACTAGAAACATGCAAATTATTGACTTAATTAAGCTCTTTGTTCTCCAATGATTCATCTTTAGGAGGGAGAGCATCAAGAAAGGTGCTAATGATTTCATCTTCTTGATCAAAGGTATCTTTATGGGTAGGAAAAACTTGGGGAGAAGGATTAGTAATGTCCATCAACACTTATTCTCTAGGAGAGGTACCATGTATGAGAGGTAAAGTGACATTAAGGAAGGTGTTTATGGTATCATCCTCTTGCTCTAAGATACTCTCATAGGGGAGGCATATTGTAGGAGAAAGATCAACACCATTCATCAAAACTTCATCCTTAAAATGGAGAGTTTTTAAACAAGTGTTAATGATGCTAAAATATCCTCATAGGTAGGAGGATCCTTAGGAGAGGGATAGAGTGAAACAAGGGAGGATAAACTATTATCACATCTATGAAATAAATGCATCATGGTCCAACTAACTAAATGAAAACAAAATGACAACAATTTTCTTTTTCAAATGATAACATATGCATAATGCATGACAAAAAGAGACAACAATGTATATTTTTAATGATATTTTCACTAATGCAAGTACATAAACCATGAATCAATGCATCTAAATCTGAAAATTAGATCTAAAACTAAAAATCGGAAATATGCAAGTGTAAGAAGAGTCGGGTTCACCAAAATGTAATTTTGGAGAAATATGATTCACAAGTTTATACATGCAAACAAGGAATAGATTTCAAGACATAGCTTACATTGGAAGGAAGATGATCCACTAGGATTAAGAAGGTTCAAGCACTAAGTGGATGCAATGAGCCTTCATTGTTGAGTTGAAATGTGAAATGTAATTACAAGGAAGAATGAATGAATTAGGAGCAAGTAAGGTAAAATGATAGTTTTCTACATGTATAGGAAGACAACAAACTTAAAAACCAAATTTTGAAAAATTATGCTCGAAGTACATACTATAACTAACTTTCAATCCAAATTTGAGGCAAAAGTGAAGGGACTTAGCCACCCAACTCAACCCACTCTTGTCAGTTTTGGCTTAGACAAATTGCAAATTGTAGATCTTCATTTGGTGACTTTGCACCTCTTTCCATAGCTTCATCACTTATTGGACTACATAGAAAAGAGAGAAAAAATGTTGGGTAGAAAGGGGTTTGCCTAACACAAACCTTGGTTTAGGAATTAACCTTGAAATTGAATTGAATTGGAACTGAAATTGAAAGTGCGTTGTTAGGTAGAAAAGGCTAGAATTGAAAATTGAATGCTTGAATGTAAGTGATTATACCTTCAATAGGTGATGAAATTCTCTTAGGATAAGTTCACTAACATGATAAAACATCATGTAATCATAAAATATTGCTTGAATATGCCTTGAAGTAGCTTGTTGCTCCTTAAATTAGATATGCTCTTGAGGAAGAATGATTAAACTCTTAAATTGGATGATAATGGTAGCATGAGATAAGATGATAAAAATGAATTGAAAGATATGCCTTGTATACCTCATCAAGCATTTTAGGGTGCAGAACTCAGAGTAGGACAACACAGGCAAATAATTCCCACTTAACCAAGCTAACCTTTAAGTGGTTTAAATTTGAGCCAAAACATTGGGGAGCAAGGCACCTAGGGCACCTTGCTCCCTCCAATACGGATCCAAATTTAAACCCAAGGTACGAAATGCCAAGGAGAGGCTAGGATTAAATGTAAATTGATTTTTGAGGTCGGGATAAAATACAGAAGGCAACATATGTTAAAATAGGGCCTAGATAGGTGAGAAATGAGGAGATGAAAGAATTGAAGGGAACACCTATGATATAAGGGACCATGTAAGCTTTGGTGATGATAATTAAGATAGGACCCGTAATATTAATTTAAATTAATAAAAGGTCCTATAATGAATAGAGGAATGAGAGATACTAAAATCAGTGATAGGAGAGTGTGAAATTGGACACCCTAATTAAAGGTGTACAATTTATGATGCTACAATTGGTATATCAACTAGCTTATCAAGCCTCTTTTCAAGGATTGAAGAGATTTGGGTCCCTCCAATTAGTATATATATATAACTTTCCCTAGCTAAGCCTAAGACGAAGACAAAATAAATATTCCTTGGTTAATGGTGCATTTATCTATACCATCATCAAGTAATTGAAAAGTGATTTTGCAAAAAGGTTCTCAAAAGAAGCAACGGCAAAGCTCAATAAATGGGGTAATTAGTTTATCCAGTTTAAGACCTTTTCTTACATTGGGGTTGTTGGCTATCACAAGGCACCCTACAAACTACCAAGATATCCCAATGAGAGTTTGATTTTGCTTGAGTTATGCAAACAAACCTGGTGGAAGTACAAAAAATGATAGCATGGAAGCCAAATCTAGTTATTCCTTCCCTATCAAATTAGGGGTTTATTCCTATTCTTATGCAATGTCAAATATTACAGAACTAGAGATGGTACACCTTACTATGGACACTTATTAAGAAATTAGGTCAACGTTTGATCTCATGGGAAAGATTAAAGCTAGGTCATTGGAGCATTTTACAAGCATGAACTTACCCTTAAGGATTATTAGGAAATTTGTGTTGATGGATATGAAGTTAGGTTTAGGGATCATTGTAGGTTAACCTTAACATTGATTGAATAATTTCATGTATCCAAGATACCTAAGGGATTGGTAGGGGATGACAATAGACTACACCCTTCCTAAATGAGTGAGTATTTAGTTAACCTATGTACAAAGTAGATCATTTTGAGAGTGGAGACCCTAGTATGGAGAATAAAGAAAAATATGTGGTAAAATTGTCCAAGTTATGGATAGCCTCTCTATGTTTAATGGCTCCATTACCAAAGTCATGAGTAATATAGGTTTCAAAGAATAAATTAAGGGAATATTCTAGTGTAGTTGCACCTAAAAGCCAAAGGGAGATTGCCTTCAAAATTAGATACTTCTTTAAAACAAAAAAAGGACAAGGAGATCCTCATTAAAAATTTAGAAGAAAAAAAAGAAGAGGAAATGCCTCTTAAGAGGAAGAGGAGAGTCTAGACCCAAATTACTCCTCAAAGAAGTCCTTCTCCTTCCCCTCAAGATAGCTCAGTATCACCTTCTAGCTCACAATCCTCCTCTCCTCCACATGAATTAAGTTACCATCTCCATATCCATCCCCTCCTCCTCCTTAGAGGAATCCTTCTCCTACTCCATGCAAAACTCATCCCCATCACATTATAAATATCCCTTCCATCCTTCATCAAGAGTTGATATTTCTCCCATCTTAATCCTTTCATCTCACAATAGGGATTAGTTTCTCTTGAAATCTATATTCACCTCAATGCCCTCAATATCCCCTGGATCCTCCTTCACTATAACCACCTTTGCCTCCATCACTGCCAAAAGATGGTAATATCCCATCTTCCCCTCATTAAGAGAAACAAGAGGAGAAGCTTGAAGAAATATTTCCTAAATGCTATGAAGTAGGAGAAGGGGGAAAACAAGATAATGTGATGGAACCACCTTTGCAAGAAGAATAGACACAAAACCTTAATAGCACATGATCAGAAGAGAAAATGAAAATTCCAAAGGGTACTTCTACCACAACAAGGAATTGTTCTGATCAACGATCCCCTATTATACATAAAAAATAACAAGAAGTTCTAGTAGATGAAATAGTCAAAACACACTCTTCTCCACTGGAAACCTCAGTAGGAGAAACTTCTAGCCTTCTTGTATGGTTAAACCATACAATGCAAACAAAGAAAAAATGACATATGTCCAAATAGAAGGTGAGGATTTCTCAATTTTGATTGAGTCATTCAAGACTCCTAAGAACAAGAGAAAAAGTGCTAGAAGACTCTCTTTAGTATTCATAGATGAGAAAGGGTGCCAAGTAGATTAAATAGCTATACTTGCAGTTAACTAACTTGAGGCTAATATATAACCTAGAGATTATCAAGTTCAAAGTGTAGACATAGGAATGTTAACAAGGCAACAAAAAAATTAGTCTTTATAGCAAGTTATCACTACAATTTTGAAAATGATTATAATAGTAAAGAAGAGTTGAAGACTCAAGTGGAAAATCTTACTACTTATATGAATCAACTTGTAGACCTTATAGATTAGTTTGCTCTTACTACCACCCTACAAGTTGCACTTGATAAAGAAATGACACATCCAGACTCAAAAGGTGTTTTTATAGCCACCAAGGAGTGGAAGGAAAGTTTGCAAGCTTTGTGAGGTCGAGGAATTAGGAAGGCAATCAAATCTTATAGGAATATCAATGATGAGGCCAACCAAGCCCATGGAACAAAAAATGATGAATACATACAGATGTAGGAACACTATTTCTAAATGCTACAAAAGATAAATGCAATTAGCATGGAATAGCTATTTGAAGAATCCATTATTGAAAAGGAAGATTAGGATAAGCCATGAGAATGGTTACAAGCTAGTCATATAATGGTGAAGATATTGAATAAATGCAAAGATAAATTGAGAGATAACATCAATTGAATTAACCAAGCTAAGATTAAAACTTAACAATTTATCAAGAATCTTTCCTATACTTTTTGGAATGAGTTGACCATGGTCAAAGTAGCCCCTAGGATCATGCAAGAATTTTTAGAACATATGAAAAAAGTTGATTCCTGATCCAAATGTTTTGGATAGTTAGTTTTAGGCTTAGTTGATATTTTTCTTTCAATAAAATAAAGTGACATTAATATTTTTGAAAGATGATGTAACTGGTAGTCATTCTTATTCACCTTGGTAGTTTTTTAAATTTATTTCGTAGTCTTGTTTTAGTTAACATTTTCATATCCATGATTCATGGGATCTTCAAACTCTTTATATTCTGAATTCTACTTCCAAATGAGGGGTTGGAAAATTGATTCCGCAATAGGCAATATGTTTTTTCAGTTTTTAGTGTCAAGATTCTACTTGAGATTGTATGAATTCTATAATTTATAGGTCAAAAGGGATTAAGCCTATTTTTGTGTGAATGCTTTCTCTGATTGTGGTAGCGCTATGTTTATTTTCATGCATTTGATTTGAATAACTTCGTGAAATTCATATTATTTGATGATTACATAGAATTCATCTCAAATCTGTGCATGTATTTGGCATTCTAATTTGATGAATTTGAAATATTTAGTGTACATTGTTTCCCTTTGATGATTGCATTGGTACTATTCTTGATTGTGTGAATACTAGTCAAATTGGCATCAGTTTTTGTGATTTCATCTGACCTTTTACAAGTAATGCATGAATTGCAATTGGCATGGTTCATTTATTTAGATTTATTTTGAACTTTCTTGTCACTTCCTCCTTTTTTTTTTCCCTCAAAATATTTGATAAAATGAATCTATTTTTTTTTTAAAGAATTGTAACATCTAGATCTTCTTTATAAATGTCATATATGTTTGAATCATATTGAAATGTTCGAATTAGAAAGGTTTTAATGTTTATCAACTCTTAGCTTATACTTGTACTTACTAGCAAAAGCCCTTTTGAAACATCCCCATGGAACACTAATCTATCCTAACGTGGTCAAGATTTAGCTTACAAGGAACTTTGGAGAAAGTTTCTTACTTTTCAAGAGGAGTGACCAACCTTCGTTTTACTTGAAGTTGTCTATGCTAAAAAATAATCAACAATTATTTCTCATAAACACGATGTTATGTGTTTGGTTTTCTATTGTGTTATATTTTCATTGTTATTGTTGATCTTAAATCTATTTGGCTAACAAAAATAAATTAAATTTTATAGTATTTAAGCTTCTATTATTGTTGTTAACCTTTATTTTTCTAACATTTGGTGTTAGATCCTAGCCACTTCTATTTTGTGGTAGAATAGAAGTTTTTTTGAGTTGTAATAGGAGTTTAGTTGATTTGTTTTCTACAAATTTGTGTTGAAACCATTATTACAATTTCTTCTCATTTTGACATAGATAAATTTAACAAAATGGAATATGAGTTGTAGAAGCTGAAAATAGAGGACCTCTTGTTGGAATCAACGAACACTGAGAGGGGGGGTGAATCAGTGTTCTGCAATTAACAATTTTCTTAAACTAATTCTTTAACTACCAGATACAAATGAATGAAAATAAAGTGCAGAAACAAAATGCAAACAAGCATAAAACCATAACACTGAAATTTTTATGTGGAAACTCGGAAAGGGAAAAACCATGGTGGGATTGGAACCCACAATATTATAATACTGTGATCAAGAGTATAATAATATTACAAGAGGGGAATGCACACGCATTCAGGCACACTGCCTAGAGCTCACTGCTCAATTACAAAGAGGGCTACAACCCAGAGGAAGGCTCACTGCCTTACAAGTGATTACAAATGATAACAAGAATAATTGAACTGAAGAATAGCATCTACTAATGCCAAATAGCAGTTCCAGTTAAGCTCAATTAGTCTTCTACCATTGTTATGTCTCTCTACTTTGTTTTGTTGCTCTGTTATATATCATAGCACAAAGAGTTCCAATCACATGCACATAACTTTGCACAATTGCTCATACAATATTCTCACACTCGCACCTCATCACATCACACATCAAAATGCTCAAATGAATCGGTCTTATATATCTACACCAACAAAATAAATCAATTCCCATGTCGGCTTCCAAAAACCACATAAGACGCAACATGAAATGTTTAACTATAAGTTGGCTAAATCCGATTGCCAATCTATATGCAGACCCAAATAAATTGATAACAAGACTCACACATGTCGGCCCAATCACCTCGAACTCGAAATCAATTACTGAAATCATCCCAAAAATTATGCATAACACGTTACATCAAAATAGCTTTGTTCTTCTTGAATTAATGGTTACCAGATCTTCTAACTTGCATGAGAGTCAGTACTGGAGGCTAGGATTGCGAATCAAGCTGCCTCAAACATATAACCATCTAACTCTTTCACCGCAATCAAAAGTATGCAACCAAAATGGAGATCTGCACAATGTATCCATACTCTGTATTCCACCTTCCAGACTTAAGCATAAATGAATATCAAAACTTCCCAAACTTCCGATAGAACACTTCTACATATGCCAGATGGGATCTTGGATCTGAGTTGCCATCAATGACAACCCCAGAACAATCCTCATGCACAAATCTCTACCAGTACAGTATCTCTTGCCAACACCTCTTTGAGAAACAAGATCAATGAGTGGTTGTAACAAATGAAAATAAACCCAAAAATTTGCAGAAGGTTGACAAAAAGGCATGAAGTACAATCAAATTGTGTCTTAAAGCTTTCGTTCTCTTAAATATGTCAAAGAAAAATATGACATAGATCTATCAAGTCAAAAATCTAGTAAACAAATTACTTGAAACATAAATTATTTTCTCTAAAGATGAATGAAGGTGATATAATAGTTGAGCATTTAAATTCTTTTAGTTTGATTTCAGTCAACTAGCCTCTATAGATTTAATGGTTGGAGAAGAGGATAAGTGAATCATGTTTCTTTGTTCTTCAACTAACTCATGGAAAAATTTCATTCTTGCTATCACTTCTAACCTCAAAAATCCAATCATGGATGTGTAGACACCTAAAATTAATTAAATTCATATTTAATTAATTTAAGCCTCTCCACATAATTAATTAATTTTGTGTGAGTCCCTTTCTTCTTAAAATTAATTAAATCAAATTTAATTAATTTTATCACTACAGTCCAATAATTAGTTTATCAAAATTAATTATCCGCCATTCTTCTAAAGTCATTTCAATCATTAATTCTTCTAAATCCCCTTTTATTTAATTAATGACAATTAATTAACTTAAGTCATGTGATTCCTACAAATCACTTCTTCTAATCCTCACTTAGCCTAATTAATTCTTCTAGAAGCCTGGTTATCATTATTCCTCAATTTTATATTCCTCCACTCATTCTCTCTCCTCATGTCACATCCTCCTAACTTTCCCACTTGCACTCTAATCACTCATTAAGCCACCTAATCAATCCCCTTAATCATTTGCACATCCCTAATCACCTTGGTCAACTTTTATCATTTCAAGGAAATTCAAATTCTTTGAATCTCCCCATGCATCCTCTTCCCAAGGAATTTTTAATTCCTTTATCCATTTAGTCCTCCCACGCATCCTCTTATTTTGGAATTTTTAATTCCTCTCCCCTTTCTCCAAGGAATTTTTAATTCATTTTTCTCTTCCCAATGTACTTGGGATGTCTTCCCCATGTACCTTGGGAGGTGTGGAGACAAGAAATGTCTTTATGACATATCTTTTGAATCCCACACCTTGTCCTCTCAATCCATGTGCTCCCTCTCAAATCGATCTCAACCCTTCATCCCAAAACCAATCTTGGCCCTTCATTTTGGCCTCCTCCAATCTATAAATTGGAGTCTCCTCTCCTCACAAATCATCCACTTCTCATCTAATCTTATGTTGTTAATTTGAAATCCAAAATCATCCATTGCGCCATCATAATGCCCAAATCTTCTCTCATCTAATCCATATCCATTATCATTCAAATCCAATCCAAATCTAACCAATTTTGTTGTTTTTGGAAAGAAATCCACATCCCAATCAAGGAGCTAATCCAAACAAATTAAGGAGGGGGTGCATCCTTGACTTCACCAATAGCTCAATCGAAGGAACAAGAGAGAGCTCTCTTTTACAAGGTATAAGAAGCTTGATTTATACTTTATTTGGTTTTTTATGTTTATTTGGGTTTAAACTAACCATCTAACCTTGCATTGGTTTTCCCTTGGTTCGAGATGCTCTTGTTGAAACTTTGTTGACATAAGAAATTAGGAAAAATGTTGTGGATAGTTTAGGTGAAGCTGTCAATGTCATGAGAAGTCCTAAGGAAAGGGGATCTAAAGGAGATAAGAATGAGCATAAGGAAAGTCTAAGGAGAGATCTAAAACACCTGATAAAAATAACAAAGTGAAGTGTTAGAACTGTGGGAAACAAAGACATATTAAGGAATGTAGGAATCCAAAGAAATAGTTTGATTTTTCTACAGAGAAATCCTCAAACTCAATTGGTGAAGCTTTGGTTTCTTCTCTTCATATTATGACTAATGAATATTGGTTAATTGATTTGAGATACTCATATAATATGAATTATCATAAGTTGTTTTTCACATATGAGAAATATGATGGAGGACAAGTTTACCTCAATGATAACTCTTCATATCATATTTTCAAAAGGGGTAAGATTCAATTGTGTTTCGGTGATGGGAAGTTAAAAGCACTCCCTAATATTTTGTATATTCCAAGTTTAGCAAGAAATTTAATTTTCATTTCTAAGATGAACAATTTGCTATTACATGTCACAATCAGTAGGCATGGTTGCAAATCGGTAAGAGGAAACTTGGTTGCAACAAGGTGTACAAGGAAGGGGACTCTATTTAGGCTTAAAACCACTACTATTGTTAAATCTATCAATGTAATTAAATCTGAAAAATAATTGTATGTTGTGGCACAGTAGATTGGGTCACATTAATGAGACTAGTTTAAAAACCATTTTGAATAAAAATTTGTTAAACATTTTTTCTTATTCTAATGAGGGTTTTTATTTGTAATTGTGTATTTGGAAAACAAAACAAACAAAAAAAATTCTTTTAGGTAGTAATAAATATAAATTGAAAATTATTCACTAAGATGTTTTTGGTCTAATGGATATTGAATCAATTGGAAAGTCTAGATATTTTGGGTAAGTGCACCAAGATGGTGAACAAAAAAGGGTGGTATAAGTGGCCATTTTTTTGTTGAAATTAGCTAAACTTGAACTTGGAGGAGCAATTTGAGACTCGTTCACTCAAAATTTAAAGATACAAAAATAACAACAATTGTATTACTCTGAATCTAGTTTCTAAACTACTGAAGTTTTTCAAAAATGGATAAGATTAAGGGGGTCAATTTTTTTGCATACACAAAAATTGTTACTATTTTTTCAACAAAACATAACAGTGTCTAGTGTGTGCATCACAAAATTTATAGTTGCATTTAGTATTTAGAAAAATCATTTGGTAGAAAGATAGTTAAGAGTGAATACTAGAAGTTGTATATTTTTTTTGTAATTTTTTATTTAGTATTGTTCTTATATGATTTTTTAAAGTGGGCACATCAAAAAAATCAAGAACCTATTCGTTTGCGTCACATAATTTGCACCAAAATTATATATATATATATATATATATATATATAAAGTGTAAAGAATGAAGTGTACAACAATAATATATAATTTGTTTCAAATTTGGACAAGTAGTTCAAAAGTTATTAAAAAAATGGTACACATGTCTTTGAGAACTCTGGAGACATTGGTAAAACAAATTAAAAATTAATATATGTTAATGTTGTTCAAATCTAAACAAATTTCTTCGGTTAGAAATCTTGGAAGACATGTGAAATTATGGTGTTAATTCTATAAATACCCACTTGATAACATGTAAACTTGATGACAAGGAAGTTGTGAAATCTGATTGGAAGAAGAAAACATGTAAAAAGGAGGGAAATGAATCTCCCAAGCCTAAGGCTTGTCATCCAAGGCTAAGTACAATGCAAAATACATGTGTTATATTAATTAAGAATGTGTATGCGTTATTTTAAAAAAAAAAACACTAATGTGCTTTTATGAGAAGAAAACATGCACGTGTTAAAATGTGTACATGTTATATGGTAAACAAGTAAAACATGTATGCACTTTGCTGACATTAAGTTAGAAAAGGAACATGGCCTTATATGCTAATTCCTTTGGTCTTCTCTTAGTTATTTTTTATCAGGATATATACATAAAATATAACATTTGAGTATAAGTTATTTTTTCTCTTTGTCTTTTATCTTTCTTATAATTTAAGTTATATTTTATGTATATATTGGTAGGATGTTTGAGAATGGTTTCAAATTTCTATCTCCTCTCTACATCTCCCTACATACCTCTCCTCATTCCGTTCCTACCTTTACCTCTCTACATACCTATCCCTCTCTCATTCCTTTTCTCTTTGTCCCACCTTCCTATGCTCCCTCTCTACTTATCTCACTCTCAACCTTTCCCTTTGTACTAACCTCTCTCTCCCCTCTCCCTCTCTTTATATTCCTTTACATCCCTCCCTCCCTACCTTTATATATCTACATAAATATCTATCTCTCTCACTGTCGCTCGCTCCCTTCCTCCCTCCTTCCCTCTCTATTTCTCTTTATCCCACTCTCTTTGTCTCCCCTAAGTTTTATACCTACCTTTCCCCCTGTCACTCCCCCTCTCTCCCCTCTACCTCTCTCTATCTCACTCTCCTCTCCACCCAATCTCTCTCTCTCTCTCTCTCTCTCTCTCTCTCTCTCTCTACATAGATCTCCTTCCCTCCTCTCTATCCCCTTCTATCTCTACTTATATCTATCTCCCCTCTCCCTTCTTTATGCATACCTCTCTATCCTTCCCTACCTACCTCTATTTCTTTAATTAAAAAAATCTTCCACCCTCTCTCTTTATTCCTACATCCCTCCCTCCTTCCCTCTCCTCGCCTCTCTACTTATCCATCTCTCTCTCTCTCTCTCTCTCTCTCTCTCTCTCTCTCTCTCTCTCTCTTACCTCCTACTCTCTTTGTCTCCCCTCTCCCTCTCTTTACCTTTCCCTCTTTCCATCTCTCTCTACTTTTATCTCCCCTAACTCTGTACCTCCATACTACTATTCATTACTCTCTCTCTCTCTCCATACTCTCTCTAACTACTTATGTCTATCTACCCTCCCTCTCTTTGAATACCTCTCCTTCCCTCCCTCGCTCCAACCCTCCCCTCCACTTATGTCTATCTCACCTCTCTCTATCTCTCTCCTTTCCTCTCCACCTCTTTCTATTTCTTTCCCCACTCTTAACTTATCACTATGTAGGGTAGATAGAGTCGAGTAGTTAAAGAGAGAGAGAGAGAGTATGGAGAGGGAAGGAGGGAGGGATGGAGAGAAATGGATGGAGAGGTAGGGAGAGAGAGTGAGAGAGTGAGGTGAGATAAATAGTACTATGTACGGAAAGAAGTAGAGAGTTAGGGGAGATAGAAGTAGAGAGGGATGGAAAGAGAGGTAGATAGAGAGAGGGAGGGGAGATAGAGGTAAGTAGAGAGGGAAAGGGTGAGAATGAGATAAGTAGAGAGAGAGAGAGGGGCGGTATGTAGAGAAGTAGAGGTAGGGAGTGAGCGGATGTATGTAGGGAGAGGGAGAGAAGAGAGAGATAAGTAGACATAGGGAAGGAGAGAAAGAGAGATGGGGAGGGGGAGAGAGGTGTCATGCCCAAACTTTTGGGCACAAACGGAATAATTTTTTTTTTAAAACATAACCTAATAAAACTAAGTTTGCTAAAATAACGCAGTAACAAGTCTTGTCTGAACTATGTTTGAATTCTTTTTCAACTAAAGTTAATCTAAACAACTAAATTAAGTAAGCGAGATAATCTAAATTACATGCAGAATATTAACTCTCCAAAGAAATTATTATTATCTCAACAATTAATAAATAAATAAATTCTTTTAAGCATAAATCTCTAAATTAATTGACAAGAGATATTATTAATCTCAATTAATCTTTTAATCGTTGTAGGAGTTAATTAAATTAACTCTAGCACTTAGATTTTTAGAAACCTATATTTCAATTTAACAATAATTATAATGTGTATACAATTTCAACTATAGCGCCTAATAAATCCTTAAAGAATATTGCCCTATCACATCTAATCTTGAAGAGCCTATGTTTAGGTGGACTAAAATCATTCCCCTATGGCCAAGTATCTTACAAGAGGAATCATTATAATTTCCTAAAATATAAAGCTTCAAAAGAATTAAAATTTAAAAATCATATTCGAATATTTACATACCCATATGTTTATATAAAACATATATAAAATATAAATACATAATAAAATAATTAATCTAAAATTAGACTTATACATTCATATATAATCATATATATATATATAAAGAATTAGGATTCTACAAAAACTAACATTTAACACCAAAGGGAAATAATGGGGAATACCCTATTCAAGATTGAATGGGTTTTCCCCCCTTTTTAAGTTCTTAAATATTAAAATAACAAATGAACCCTAAAATTAAAAGTTATAAACAAAAGAATTCATACTAACATCTTTTTTATTTCTTTTCCTTCATTCTATTTCTTTATAACTCAAAGACTACCCTAACCTGAACCGGGTTAGGGTTTTATGTTTTACGCAGGGGGGAGGTGGCCAAATGCAAGGTGGAGGAGGGCCGCATGTTTATTTTTGGTGTAGGTAGCGGCAGCAGGGGACTCCACGGGGGCTCCCCGTAGGGACGGCCGCAACTGTGCCTACGAGTCATGGCCCACAGAGGCGGTCTTGGCCGCCGTTGTGGGACGCAACCCGCAGCACGGCTGTCGTCGCCACTGTGGGGCACCACCCACAGGGGAGGGCTGAAGCCTTCCCTGCTGTGGGTTGCGGCCCACAGTGCGGCTGCGGCTACTGCTGGGGGTCGCCGCCTACAACATGGGCTGGCCCGCCCTGCGAGTTAATTTGCAGGGGCCGAGGGCTCCAATGCATTTTTACCATTTTTTATTTTTTATTTTAAAGAATATATATATATATATATATATATGATATTTTAGAGATAGATTTAGTTTCAAATTTACCTAAATATGAATATATTTTCTTTGCTTTCTAGATTATGCAAAAATTAACAAAGTATTGACAATATGGAAATAGAGGCAAAATTTCTTTTATTTACTTTAAACAATCTGTTTATATTTCTTTTTCTTAAAATCACATAAAGTAGGTTTCCAAAACTAACAGATTTAAATAGGGTATTTCTTTTTTTTTTCTTTTCTTTTTTAAAACCTAGTTGCTAACTTTAGAGGTAGACTGTTAATTTTAGATTTATTTACTGCAAATAAATAAAAGGGAAATGACAGAATTTAATAAATTTTAACAGCAACTACCTTAGCCTAGAAATCATTTAAAATAAACCTTAGAGACAGACAATTTAAACCTATTTAACCATAATATGTAAATGGGAATAAAAATGTTTACTTTTCTCTTACTAACATGCAAGCTTACTACTTCTCTCATTTCCATTACTTCAATATGCATAAAGAGATAAAATGAACTTTTTTTTTTTTTTTTTTGAACATGAATGCAGCAAATATTATTTCAATAACTATAGGAACTTAAACCAAAAATAACATTTCTTTTCTTTTGCAATAATAACTTTATAGAATAATGCATTTCTTTAAAGCATACTTAGAATACAATATAGTCAATATTACAAATGGGTGAGATACCCAACTAGCCTCTCATTTCTATTAAATGAGGACTTTAAAATGAATACATTTCTTTTTCAAACTAAATACAACATATAGCTTTTCTTTTACATTGTTGCAACTAAAATATAATATCCCATCTCCTAATCTCTTTCTGCAGTTCAAGTAAAACCAGCAACTCCTAGCTTGTCTTTTTCTTTTCTTTCCAAGCAACCTGCATATAAATCATAAGGCTATGACCATGGAGAGCTCACCTCCCAGCCTAGGCTTTCTAGAAGCCACCCCCGAGTTTGGAGAACCAAGCCCTAGACAGGTTACACTCAAGCAAACACAACAAGCAAGGGAAAAACACACAACAAACACTTTCCCAACCAAGGCTACACTTCATCACAAAATGTGATGTTTTTACAAGGGTGGAAGTGGACCAAATACCTTGAGGAGACTGCAAGAATGGTAGATCACAAAGCCATTTCATGGCAAACAAAGATAAATCATAAGTTCATTAACCCCACCTCCTTATGCCCCCCCAAGGCATTCATGCCATACTTTCTCTCTTTATGACCCCCAAATGCATAAACAAGGCTATGCAGCAAGGGTCACATATACAGACCCTTGAGATCACTCTCATAATGAGAACCTCTCACTCTAAGGCTGTCAAACTCCTTCCACCCCCAAGACCATCCTACTCTCCCAAGAGTAGAAGGCCTTGGTTACTCCCAAATCACAAGAAAATGCATAAAAGAAATAAGAGATAGGTCACATGATAATTTCACAAAGGAAAATACAAGAAAACAACTTTTACATACAAACAATCTTTCTAACATAAACATGCAACGTGAAAGGGAGAAGATGAACCAATCTTCAATCTACCCAAAGGTTTGCTAGAACTAGTTTGAGGATGAGCAGCCCAATTCCACAATTCTTTCTTCTACACTTCGCCCAAGTTTCTATCCCCAAACTATTCTTTTCAAAATTTCAAGATCTCCAAAAATGGAGAGTGGGTGATTATCCACTAAGTCCCTAATCCTTCCCTAAAAAGGCCTCCGTGAGAGTTCTCATTGGTTTTTTTTTTCTTCCCAACCACTCATAGGTTACTAAAATTGAAAAAGGAAAAAGTAAGAGAAAGTGGGGAAAAGAGTCTCACATCAAAAAGGAAGGTTATCTAACCTAGATGGAACCTTCTAAATTGAATTTTCGCTCACCTTAGGAATACCACTTTTTGAGGTGACTAAATAGTCACATGGGAGTAGTCACATGCCTAAAAATACTCCTAACCCATAGGTATACCTTATGGACCTTAAGAAAAACCTTTAAACTACCCCTAGGAGTCCATTTGACCCCTTAGAAACCTATATGAAGTTAACCTTCGGGTCAAACCTAAGTTGACCACTCCAAAGACTCTCTACCCAAGGAAAATTTGGGAACACACTCAAATGTTTAAAAAGGGCTTTGGTTGAAACAAACTCCCTCCAAGAGACAAGTCAAAATCAAGACACTAATCAGCACATGTGTCAAGTGACACAATAAAATACATTACAAAATTACACATGGAATTTGTCTCTTTTTGGATTTACACAAATTAATAAATTCAATTTAACACACATGCAACATTTACTTTCACAAATAAAATACGATACATACGGGGTGTTGTCTCTCCAAATAGACAACCCCTGGGTTTACGAATGTACACAGGTCTAGGTTTGGTTCTCCATAGTATTTCCATGGTCACATGGATAATTTTCCTGCGCAACTCAATTACACATTAGTAATTCGAAATAACCTCCTAAAATATTAAACACATGAATAAGAATACACATCAAACACTCTGCATACAATTGACATTAAACAAATCAATATATCTTATATCCAAATAAATCCACATAAGTAATTATCATAATCCTCATAATTTTGATCCATACATAAGACATACATTCTATTTCTATCATCATAGTAAAGTCCTGCAAATCCAATAATCACATACATCATCTCAAAGTTATCCTATTCTAGAATCATATAGAGTTCTATATCTATAATGCATAGAAATGAAGCATCAATATACATCAATGTTATCCAAATCATGGAATCATATAAGTTATAAATCCATAATGCATAAAAATAAAGCATCCATAATAGTCTCAACATAAAAATAAAACATCCATAATAGAATTGATTATTTGTTGCATTGATGTTTTGTCATTGATGTCAACACTAGCTGTTTTGGTTGCTTTACTGGTATCCTTTTGGTCCCGGTAAGCTGTTTGGTTTTTGGTTGGATTAGATCATGATGATCCGGTATGCTCCTATATGTTTGGGTTATGGAATTGGCTTATTCATACTACTCAGATTCATGTTCAGTCAATTGGTTTTGATTTGGTGATTGGATGCTATCATGTATGCTAGCAAGCTTGGTTTGTTGTTCCGGCGAGGGTTTCACGACAGAGCGTTATTGAAGATCCTTGATGATATGCATAAGTGGTGTTGGTGTGGCTTCTAGTAGAGATTCAGGATGCTGATGGTGATCATGTTCGAGACTTGGTTGATTGGGATCATTTTTTTAGCGCGTGTGGACCGGTTTATCTAGGTTATGGACCGACATAATGTAACATGCGGATTGGACTTCTTGATGTGTTTTTGGGATCTCTTATGGGTTGGATATTATTTGTTTGGTCTCAAGATGACATGTTTTATAATTATGTAATTATTTTATTGTCTGCTGGCCAACCTTATTGTTTGTGGTCGAGGGTTTGTATATATATGATGTAAGATCTCATTGTAGATCATGTATGAGGGATATGTGTAAGAAATATGGATATGTAAGGAGTGAATAATGTAATAGTCATCCAGGCAGAGGATTTGGTCGATCATAGGTGATTGAGTTGGGTTTATGTAAGAGGATTTAGTCCTCTGGTATTGAGCTTAACCGGAACTGTACTCGGGCATAGAAGATGCTATCATTGCAATTCATTCTTTCTTCCGGATTGTAGTCTAGATTTCTATGTAGTCAGTGAGACTCCTTTTATGATGAGTAGTGTGTTCTAGGTTGTTGGCCTTCCTGCAAGTGCAGGCCCCTCATTTGTAATCACATACTTACTACAAAAGTATTATCTGACTGTGGGTAGGCTTCCCATCGTGGTTTTTCCCTTTACCGGGTTTTCCACGTACAAATCTTGGTGTCATGTGGATGGTATTTATTCTCTAATTGTTGCTTGTACTTAATTAATATATCTGCTATCTCGGTAATTGGTTTATGCATTCCGGTATTGATCTTTTGGGTTCCGGTATTTTAGTTTTAATTGCTTAAGGTTCCGGTAATCTGGTGACAACTGATTCACCCCCCTTCTCAGTTGTCTTCCGATTATTTGAATTGTCTAACAATTACAAGATCTTTTACTCGGGGAGAGAGGAGAAAGTGAGATAGAGAGAGGTAGAGAGCAAGGAGAAAGAGAGAGATAGGAAAATAGATAGGTCTAGAGCTTGGGGGAGACAAAGAGCGTGAGATAGAGAGATAGAAAGAGAATGATGATAGAAGCCCACTGATTACTAAAATTCGGCAGTCTAAAATTTTATAAGATCTCCTAAAATCTAGAATCTGCATTATGACTCCTAGAGATCTAACCATTCTCAAACATCTTGCCAATATATACATAAAATATAACTTAACTTGTATCTTTGTTATACTTAAATGTTATGATTTATGTATATATCCTGATGAAAAAAACTAAGAGAAGGCCAAATGAATTAGCATCTAAGGACATGTTCCTTTTCTTGCTTAATGTTAGCAAAATGCGTATGTGTTTTGCTTGTTTACCATAACCCATACGCATTATAACGCGTGCGTGTTTTTTTCTCATAAAAGCTCATGCGTGTTTTTATTTTAAATAATGCGTACACATTTTTAATTCAAAGAACATGCAATTGTTTTGGATCAGGTTTTCTAAGCCTTAACACGTACATGGTTTTTGAGTTTATCAAAATCACGAACATGTTTCGTCTGTTTTAGGCATTTTTTTGCCAGTGGCCATTTTTTCGTTTACCATCTTCATGCACATGCCCTTTTGTCTCAGTCAGTAGTGATGTTTCAAGATACATGTCGTTATATTTTATGAGGCATAAATTTGAAGTTTTCACTAAGTTTAAATAATTCAAGGCATTAGTCGAAAAGAAAATAGATTGCAAAGTTAAGGTTTTGAGAATCGATAATGGAGAGGAATATTGTTCTAAGGAATTTGATGAGTTTTGTAAACATGCAAGAATTGTTAGACATAAAACTACTTTGTATACTCCTCAACAGAATGGAGTGGCAAAAAGGATGAAATGAACAATAACGGAAAGAGCCAAAAGTATGCTAGTTCACAATTCGATAGATGCTTTTAGCTATAACTACTTTTTACTTGTTCAATAGATGTCTTTGTAAGACTCTTGAAACAACACCTTATGAAGTATGGACAAGTAAGAAACCTTTTATTTCAAATTTAAGGGTATTTGATTGTGAGTCTTATGTGCGTGTTCCTAAATAAAAACAAACTAAGTTGGATCCAAAAAAATAAAAAGTGATTTTTCATTAGATATGATGATAATGTAAAGGGTTATAATCTAACCAAGAAAATGATCTTTTCTAGAGATGTTTTTTAAGGGAACAATATTATTTCTAATCTTGAATAGCCAAAATAAAAAAAGATAAGGAGAAGAGAGTGCATTTTAAAATTAAGCAAGAAACTATACCTTGGGAAGAATAGAGAGAGAGAGAGAGAGAGAGAGAGAGAGAGAGAGAGAGAGAGAGAGAGAGAGAGAGAGAGAGACATGATGATGAGGAATAAGAAGATTAGGGTCTAGATGAAGTTACCAATCAAACTAATGAACATGAAAATCAGGCGGAGATTGAGAAATATCAAGAACAACAAGAACCCTATACTGAATTCTTAGAAGGTACAAAAGACAATAGAATCCAATTGATAGGTATAGCCCACCATATTTTCATTGTATATTTGTTTTCTTAAGTATTGATGATGAAACTAGATCCTATAGGGGAGTTATTCTTTCATATGATAGTGATTCTTGGAAACAAGCCATGTTGGAGAGATGATGGCTTTAGAATTGTGTGACACAAGGGATCTTGTTCATTTTCCCTATGGAAGAAAATCCATTGGTTGTAAGTGGGTCTACAAAAAGAAATTTGGAGTAGATGGTTCGTTGGAGAAGTACAAACCTATATTCCTAGCTAAGGGTTACTCCCAAAGAGAGGGAGTTGATTTTGGTGATGTTTTATTTCTTGTTACTAAATTTCCCTCTATTATCTATTTATTGTATCCATTGTTGCAGTTGATGACTGTGAGATTGAAAAAATGGATATTAAAACTGTATTTTTTCATGGAGACGTGGAAGAGGAAATATACGTGCAACAACCTAAAATATTTGAGGTAAAAGGGAAGGATCACTTGGTTTGCAAATTGAAACCGTATGTTTATAGTTTAAAATAGTCCCCTCAGATGTGGAATCAAAAATTTGATTCATTTTTCGTGAAATTGGGTTTTGTTAGAAGTATGGAAGATCATTATGTATACATTAAATATATTGATGATCATCATGTATACATTAAATATATTGATGATCATATCATCTCTCTCTCTCTCTCTCTCTCTCTCTCTCTCTCTCTCTCTCTCTCTCTCTCTCTCTCTCTCTCTCTCTCTCTCTCTCTCTCTCTCCAATCCTTTATATCTATATCTCTTTGCCTCTCTATCTATCCATGTTTATTCTTTCATATCTATGGCTCTCTATCTGTATCTCGTTATCTCTCCATCTCTCTCTACCTCTTTTCCATCTCTATTTATCCCTTTCTCCTCTCTTTATCTCTCACTCCTTTCCAAACCCATCTCCTTCTCCATCTTCATCTATGTCTATCTCTATTGCCTTACCCCTCTCTCTCTCACTCTTCCCCATCTATCTCTCCCACTTTCTATGCCTATTTCTCCATCTCTCTCTATTGCAACCATAACATGAGCATGTTAGTAATGGAGATTAATTATCTTCTTGATTTAGAGGTTATGTTTCACTCATGTTTGGATCTCTATAAGCACATGTATAGTTTATTTGAAGCTCTTACTCCTCCATTAAGATTATTGCACTAACAACATCATTACTAAATGGCCTACCAATTGACCTCATATACTACACAAATATATGCAAAAAAAAATAGACCAACATTTTCCCTAATTGGCCTTCCACTGCTCTTTGGCATACCCATTGCACACCAGTTTAAAACATCTATAAAAATTAAAAATATAAATAAAATAAAATAATTATCAATTAAAAATTAAAATTTATTTGTGTTATATTATGTAATAAATCAAATATTTTTTTAAGTAATAAGCAAGTTAAATTTTGGTAGGGTTTTTAGGAGCAATCAAAGCGTCTTTGGGTCTAGTTGTATTATGAGAGACCATAAAGAGCATGTAATTGGTGTACCTTTTGATGGGTATTAGATAGGGAAAAAATACCAAAGTAGAAGCCATGACACTCCTTTTAGCCTACAAAGTTGTTCATACCTAAGCATAAAGAAAGTGCAAATAGAAGGTGACTCTCATAATATTATAAATGTAATAAATAAAAGGGGACTGAAAATTAGAAAATCAACAAAATTGAAAATCAATTTTGACCCTAACTTAACAAACTAAAGGCTTTTACAATCAAACAATGTTTATAGAGAAAGGAATTATCATCCACACACTAGCAACTTTAGTATTGATCATGGCACATGACTTTTAGATAACTTAAGACTTTGGATGTTGCAATCCCCATCTTTATTTCATAATGATTCATAACCACTAATAAAGCTAATAAATCTCTACAATGACACAAAATGATTATATTGCAAGAGAATATTATCTCAATCCTTTCAAGGACATGGGGCTAGAGATTATGAATTTGTGGTGTCCATTGAATCAACTTCTGTATGGCTGGTTTTCAAGAGGAGATTTCATTGTAATGTAATTAAGCCGATCTTGTTTTGTGGGCTGTATAAACGGTAACTATCAACGTATATTACCTAAACTACCAATATCTAGATGTATGACTGAAGCTTGCAAACATGGAAATCATCTAAGCTTGCAAACATGGAAATCATCTGTCAATCATTTCACTATTTCTCAGTTTGATTTAAAAAAATAAAAAAAAAACTATCCGCATTTTGATGCGCATGCAACTGCCAGTTTATTTTGTTTTTGTGGTGGTTAAGCATTTTTATCTCTAGTAGGGAGCTCTCAATTATAACATAAATATCGTTGAGAGTAGGCCTTAATATTTTTCCGTTCGTGAAAAGTGAGTTATGTTTGAATACCAGGTTCATTTTAGTTTGATGTCTTGAGAGTTGAAATGCAAGCTTTTTCATTAAGGAGTGATTTCACGCTGAGCTCGTTAAATTACAAATCAATTCTTTAATTATTTACTTCTTTTGGTGGATGTAACCTAGTTTTGTTTATATCGAATGTTACTGAGATAGTCATATTCTACAAGGTTATGACATAATTATATTGCATCCTCTGAAGCAATCAATTGGGTGGTGTTCAAAACATGTTTGTTTCCAGCTGTGGCCTGGCTATTGAAAATTAGTTTTTAATGGATTGCTGCTTTGAGTTTCTAAATAACTATTTGTATTTGCAATTTTATATATTTGATCATTGAATTATAAGAATTGTATTTAACAACAAAGAGTTACATTACCTCCACCATTTAAATATTATAGGATTGATTTGTTTGTGGCTGCGATCTGATGCATAAACAAATATACCAAATGGCACTATTTTTCATTTTTGAAAATAATCGTGTGTTGAAATTAAAAACATTTCTGCAGATGATAGGGAGGAGACATATATAGATGTGTACAGGCATTATAATCAACTAAACGTGGACCCATCTTAGCAACATTTGAGAGCCATTTTACTTAACATCTAGACAAGTCAATTCAGTAAACGACTCAAAATGAGAGTCATCTTCTCTTTGCATAATTCTTCTGCAGTTGATGGAGAAGAAACATTTTAAGATGTAATCGTTATAATCATCTAAACATTGATTCGTCTTAGCAGTATAAGTCATTTTACTTGACATCTAGACACAAAATGGGGGAGTCATGTTTTCTTTGCATAATCATTTTTGTGCACTAGCAACAGTTAAGCAGTTGAAAGTAACTCAAGTTGCCAACTGCCAAGAATTGCCTCTGCCAGAAGCAAACTATATAAACAGTATTTAAATGATATTTCCTTCATCACAGACAATAATCCCCTGATCGAACAAATAAACTTTTCCACGGTGCTAATTTTTCTGAAGTACAACATGAGAGTAGGAAAACTAAAGCTCTGCATGAGAAGATTCTCGTTCTGCTGAAGAAGGTGCCAAAAACCTGGATATCATGTCCTTAGCGATCTGTAATAGACCCTTGACATCAGCTGCTCCAAGTTGTAATAGGTCTCCTATCAAGTCTCCTTCGATAATTTCTTTCTGAATGGCTAGGATACTTTCTCGAAGAGGACCCTGTCAATTCATACAAGGAATTATGCATGAAAAAACAAAATAATATAATGAAATGATAAGGAAATCACTGCATTCTAACTTAGCACATTGCTACAGAAACTCAAACACAAAAATAAGGCTTGAATACAACGAAGATCTTCTGTCTCATTTCTTTTGCCAGTAGACTCTAGATCTATCAACATAAAGCTGCGTAATGTCAACTTTCATACAAAGTTTGTACGTTTAAAGGCTGGGAAGTCTCCAGGATTAAGTGAGGTCACGCAATTATAATATTTGTCTTACAGAACCAATTTGTTACATTTTATATTTCACATCTACAAGATTCAAAATAGCTTAAATGTAGTTCGATGTGTTTCCCACTACTGCTCTTAATGCACTTTTACATGAACTCTGCATATTGTCCGACCAAACTTAGGCAACTAATATAAGCTATATTAGTATTTTGCTAAGTATATAGTTTAATTAACCCATCATACATCAACCTTCCATATTGATTTCTTCTTTCTGTGCAGTTTGTACTTCATGTATCATCAGGATTATATACTGAATGGAAAGTTGTGTGCAAGTCCTATATCAGTGTATCACTAATTTTATAAGATTAATTTGCTTTTCAGTTTATATTTTTATAGTAGCATTAGGTTCCTTTCATCCCAAGATAACATTTTATATGACCCGTATTATTTTTATAGCTTTGTCAAATTTTGTAAAAGTGAACATATACGCAGAGCATTAATTAGTGTCATTTTGAAGGGCTAGAACCTTCCCAAGTTCCAAATTCCTGAATCTGTTAGTTTCCAAGATTGTAAATGGCAGGTATATTTCGGTTGTGCAGTTTGTCATGCTTGTTAATAACTTTTATGAGGTTATTATGCATAAGAAGCAAATCTCAGTCTGTTCCAAAATCAGGCATATCAAGCATATCATACTCATCCAATTATCCATGGAGTTACCTACCTATTTAATACACTCTTCTAACGCTCTTCGTAACAAATTATCACCAGTTCCTTGTTCTAGCATATAGAATCAATGACAGCACGACTTTCAATTTTAATGTACTGCCAAACTTGAAACAGAGTGCTTTCTATGTCAAAAATTCTTTTTAAGTATACAGTCATGCAGCCCTGACCTAATTTTAAGGCTTAAATATGCTGCTTTATCGGAAATGCTGTCCTCTTTTTTAAAATGAGATACATCATGTTGGTGTAAATAAATATTCATTATGGATATTATTACACTTCACTTAAGTTAACTTAGAATAATGCATTTCTTCGTAGTTTGGATTTGAGACACTTAGGGAAGTGTGCACATAGGGATAGAGCTTGTAGGAGAAATTCCACCTTTTGTGGTTTTGTTTTGTTGTTACACTCCACATTCAGTGGGTCAACCACCTCTTGTGGAATATAATATTATTTCTCCTACCTACCCCTAATATTTCTTACCTACCCTTATTTCTCATTGAGCCACATGCCATGATTGTGTGCTCATACATCCATATGGCCTTGCCTATACAAGCAAGCCTATATTCATTGTATTAGTAAATCCAGTTGATCATTTTCATATTGATGAGAATACAGTTTGTTCTTGTCATTCTTTTGTCTCTATTTTAATACTTTTCATTGTGCCCTTGATCTTGGCAAAATCTCACATGGTATCAGAGCTATTGGAGCTTCATTGATTGGTTTTTGGAGACATCGTGGAAGGCTTCTATTTTCAGATCTGAGGAACTGCGTTTTTTGGAGGCATCTTAGAGCGTTTTCAACCTCACCATTGTGTCCGGGAGGCCGTATCCATAAAAATTGAGTATAAATTCGACCTATTTTGGTGAAAATCGATTTTTGGGTGTGGAGGAAATTTTCTGCCCAATTCGGGCGGTACGGTACGGAATTTTCGGATTTTTTTCAAAAGAAAATTTGAAAATTATTTTTGGGATCCATACCTTCTGCCCAGTCAGTAGCGCCCAGTCAACATTTTCTTTGGAAATTTTTAGACCCCTCTCCGTTGAGCAGTTTGGATTTTTGGGTCAACTTTGGAGGCCCATAACTTGCTCAATTTTGCTCCTTTTTGGGTGCAATTTTTTTTTGATTTGGGCTAATTTTTCGTGCTCTTCGTAGTGGTGTGGTTATTTTTTAGTTTTGGTGCACAGAGTTTTCAGAATTTTCAGATTCTCTCAGTTGTACCTGTCCAATCCTCAATTCTGCAACTTCAAAGGCCTCGTTTGAGCTCACACGACCTCCTTTTCAAGTGCCGTTTTTTTTTAAAGTGCATGTTTTTTCATCTACTTTCATAATCTATGATCATATTTCAAAAATTTTAAGTAGAAATTGTACTTTCAGATATTGGTCTTATTTGGCCTATTTGGTACTTGTAAATTGCTTGGATCTTAGTTTAGATCTCTTGCATTATTAGTTTGAGTCTCTTTTGGCCTTATTGAGGCAGTTGTAAAATTGAAATTAGAAGTCCACTTTGCCATTTTTTGCAAGTGGCCCATTGTACATGCACTAAGTATAAAGTGCCAAAACATCATTTTTGGGGGGGTTCTTTGATTGAGTGAATTTGGGGGGGTGTCTTGTGTGATTGTGCCTCTCTTTCCTTGTGCTCTTTCATTTTTGTTGCAATGAGTCCTCATAAATTTCCACCTTTAACTCCACATAATTATGCATCATGGAAAATTAAAGTATGGAGCAAATTAATGGAAAAAGGTCTCACGCATTATGTAGATGGAACAATAGTAGCACCACTTGATCCTAAGGCTGATCCTAATGCTCAATTAGAATGGCTCACTAAGAATTGCATGGCTCTTGGAACTTTGCGCAAGTATGTATCAGATGACCTCATCTTTCATATTGAAAAGTGTACTACAATCAAAGATGCTTGGGATATGTTTTAGAAATTGTATGGTCAAGTTGATGAAATCAGAGGTTATAAGATTGACAATGAGCTCACCAACTTGGATCCCAAGAGTTTTGATACAATCCAAGATTATGTCACCAAAGCAAATGAGCTAAGAGCAAAGCTCAAGGATTGTGGAATTGACAAAAAGGATGCTCAGTTGATATTCAACTTGTTGGACAAGCTTGCACCAGAATATGCAGCATTTGTGTCTAGCTTCCAAACTCATCATCTGACAGTGGGGAGTTCCTATGTTATGCCTTCATTTGATGCTTTCACAGAAATGTTGATATTGGAACAATCTAAGTTGTTGAACATGGGGCTTCTCAAGTCTTCAAAGTCCCAGGCTTTGGTGGCTAATCAAGGGAATCAAAGAAGTCAAGGCAAAGATTCCAACAAGAACAAGAAGCACTCCAAGTCTAAGCCACAACAGGAAAAAGGACAATCATCCTCTCCATCACAAGGCGATTTTTCATCCTCTTCCAAGAAGGGGACACCACCTAAGAAGGATAAGCCAACTTGTGCATATTGCAAGAAGTATGGTCATGATGAGCATCGATGCCACACAAAGCAAGTTGATGAGTTAACTAATCTTCTTAAGAAAAACAACATCAACTTGCCATCTGCCTACACAAAGAAGGATTCATCTCCTTCCTCTTCCTCACAATCTAAGGGAAAAGGACAAGCATTTGTGGCTACAACAGGTTCTTCACATCAATGGATACTTGACTCAGGTGCCTCATATCACATGGGTTCTACAAAAGAGCAGTTTTCTTCATTGGAGCCATCTAAGGTACCTCACATTTACATAAATGATGATACACAAGTAGAGGTTAAAGGGAAAGGTTCAGTTGACATGGATGATGGAACATTTGAGAATGTTCCCTATGTTCCTAACTTGTCTACCAACCTTCTCTCTATCTACCAAATCACTCACTATGGGAATGGGAAAAAGGTTGAGTTTACACCAGATTCAGTTGTGGTAAAGGAACTTGATGATGATGCCTTGGTAGCAGTGGGACAAGTCAATGACAACTCAAGGCTTTATTCATTCTCCCACTTTGTGCCAAGTTCACCTTCTAGGGCCTTGCTTACTCATTCAAATTCAGAAAGCAAGCTATGGCATGAGCGGTTTGGTCACCTCAACTACCACTATCTTCAGCAACTCAGGACTAAAGACATGGTCACGGGTCTACCTTGAATCAGTTTTTCAGAGGGTGTATGTTCAGGTTGTTCCATGGGCAAGCATCCTGAGGAAAAGTTTGATAAAGGGAAAGCTTGGAGAGCTTTGGAAATTCTTCAACTTGTTCACAACGATGTAGCAGGTCCATTTCCAGCACCTTCATTTAGTAAGGCCCGCTATGTCCTCACCTTCATTGATGACTACTCCCACTTCACTTGGGTCTACTTTCTTATTCATAAGAGTGAAGTATTTGATAGATTTCAAGACTTCAAGACTCATGTGGAGAAGCAATCCAGGAAAGTGGTGAAGATTCTTCGCACAGATAATGGAAGGGAATATGTGAACAAAAGACTTGAGGATTTTTGTACATTTGAGGGGATTTATCTTCAGTATTCTGTCGCATACACTCCACAGCAGAACGGAGTTGCAGAACGCAAGAATAGAACTCTCAAAGAAATGGCTAGCTATATGATTCATGCACGTTCTCTTGATCCTGCTTTTTGGGCAGAGGCTATCAGTTGTGCCACACACATCCAGAATCGGGTTCCTCACAAAGCTTTGCAAGGTATTACTCCTTTTGAGGCTTGGGTTGGTAGGAAACTAATTGTGAGACATTTCAGAGTCTTTGGGTGTCCAGCATGGGCTCGCATACCTCCACAGAAACGCAAGGCATTGGAACCTCAAAGTCGGCCTTGCATATTTGTTGGATATCCTGAGGGTGTTAAGGCATATAGATTGATAGATCCTGAGACACATGAGGTGTTCATTGAGAGGAGTGTTCACTTTGAGGAAAGCTCTCCTAGCTTAGCCTCTCTACCTCCTCCACCTTCCTCCATTGTGGATAGTGATGCTAGTGATTCAGACAATGAGACTCCTTCAACTCCGACTCGCAGGGTTACACCTCCGCAGGGTCCACTTGCAGTTGAGGAGCCTTGTTCTCCACCTCCACCTAGACCTTGTTGGGCTCGACAGACACTTGAGTCCGCAGGTTCTCTTGTTTGGGATCCTTCAGATATATGGAGAACTCGATCACAACATCACGATCTTCCACATGCATTCATTGCTACTGCTTCCGATCCACAGACATTTCGGGAAGCATCAGGGGTTCCTAAGTGAGACCAAGCTATGGAGGAAGAGTATAGTTCCTTGATGAGGAACAACACATGGGATTTAGTCCATCTCCCTAAGGGGAGAAAGATGGTTCGACGTAAGTGGATCTATCGAACCAAGTATGCTGCGGATGGTAGTGTGGATAAGTATAAGGCTCGGATTGTTGCGAAAGGTTTCTTTCAGGTAGCAGGTGTTGACTATACTGAGAACTTTGCGCCCGTAGCTAAGATGAACTCCATTCATTTGACACTTGCTATTGCTGCAGCTCATGGTTGGGTTGTACATCAGATGGATGTGAAGATTGCTTTTCTCCATGGTGACCTTGATGAGGAGATTTATATGGAGCAGCTGTAGGGTTTCATCCAGGATACTTCCTTGGTTTGCAGACTAAGGAAATCTCTCTATGGCCTTAAGCAGGCCCCCAGGGCTTGGTATGCCAAGATGGATTCCTTTCTTCTCTCAGCAGGGTTCACCAGATGTCATTCTGATCCGAATGTCTATATTTTGCGACAGGATGACTCTCACTTGATACTTGTGCTCTATGTTGATGATTTGATCATTACAGGGAGTACCGCATCCATCATTAGCAGGGTCAAATCTGCTTTGCATGACAGATTTGCTATGACTGACTTGGGTCTTTTGCACTACTTTCTCGGGATAGAGAATTCACAGTCACCTTCTGGGATTACACTATCGCAGCCCAAGTATGCTCTTGATCTACTTGCACGCTTTCATATGGCTGATTGTAAGCCTACATCGACTCCCTTTCTTTCCGGAGTCAAGCTTGAGGCTCGGTGTTCTTCTCCACCAGTTGATGCCACTTTGTATCTTCAGCTTGTGGGTAGTCTCATCTACTTGACCCATACACGCCCTGATATTTCATTTGCAGTTGGCATGGTTTCCCACTTCATGCAGGAACCACATGAGCTTCATTGGAAAGCTGACAAACGCATCCTTCATTACATCCAGGGTACACATCACTATGGGATTCACTATGCAGCAGGCACAGGACTTCGCCTAGTTGGTTACACAGACTCCGATTGGGCTGGCAATCTTGATGATCGTAAGTCTACTTCCGGTTACAGTTTTCACCTTGGTTCAGGCCCCATTTGTTGGCAGAGCAAGAAGCAGCATGCTATTGCTCTTTCTTCGACTGAGGTTGAGTATCGAGGCACTATTAATGCAGCGACTGAGACCATTTGGCTTCAACGGATTCTCACAGAGTTTGGGTTCACCACTCCACGACCGATAGTTCTACATTGCGACAATCAGAGTGCTATTGCTATCTCGAAGAACCCGGTCCAGCATCAACGGACCAAACACATCGAGATCCATATGCACTATATCCGAGAGTTGATTCAGGAGCAGGTCATTGATTTGCAATATTGTCCTACAGCAGAGCAGGTTGCAGAAATATTCACCAAACCTTTCACCGAGAGTAAGTTCCAGCAGTTGCGAGCTCTCTTGGGGGTGCGGGATGTGTCATTAGGGGGGGTTAGCTAACTTCTCCTTCCTCTCTTATGGGGGGGACTTTTTCCTCTTTGAGGTTTTGTCCTTCTTCTTTGAGAGTCTTTTCGGGGGGAGTTTTTTCCCACTGGGTTTTCTCCTTTTCTCCGTTTGTGAGAGATTGCATTGCATGGTTTTGCTTGCATTTGCATATTGTACATGGGTACCTATCATTGCCTAGTAGTCGGGACCCATCTTGCATTGTTGACTTGAGTCTTCATTCCCCTAAGTTGCACTTAAGGGGGGGTGTTGGTGTAAATAAATATTCATTATGGATATTATTACACTTAAGTTAACTTAGGATAATGCATTTCTTCGTAGTTTGGATTTGAGACACTTAGGGATGTAAAGTTATTTCAATTTTAATTAAAGAACAAGTTATGAACTATGAATGCTATATATGGATATGAGGAATTATGTCAATGTCTAATAATTCTGATTTTTATCTGCAGGTCTGAAGGAGAGAGATCATTTAATATTTTCTATGTCTTCTCCAAATGAATTCAATTGGCATATATATCATTTAGGCAACCGGTCAATTGGTGTATTGACCGGTCATGCCTTTTCGGCATGACCGATCAATGCACCCATTGATCGGTGCCTTTACAATTATACCATTAACACAATGCTGATTATCGGTTCAAAAACCCCCGATAGCATATTGTAATATCATAATATAATGATTGATCAATTTAATGAATCGGTTCATATAAACACCGATGATTCAAAGTGCACGATGAATATAATCCAACCGGTGCATTTGTTAACCAATGTTAATGCCAAATGAAGCGGTGTATTCATTAAACCTGATAACAAATATGCTCGATATAATTAAGCCCGATAATCATATGCAATATAAATCAGATATGAAGCATGTAGATAAATAACAGAACAAGGAAGGTTAGGAAGATCTTATCTTGCATAAGCTACCATGCATTAACAAGGGAAGTGTGCACATAGGGATAGAGCTTGTAGGAGAAATTCCACCTTTTGTGGTCTTGTTTTGTTGTTACACTCCAAATTCGGTGGGTCATCCACCTCTGGTGGAATATAATATTATTTCTCCTACCTACCCCTAATATTTCTTACCTACCCTTATTTATCATTGAGCCACATGTCATGATTGTGTGCTCGTACATCCATATGGCTTTGCCTATATAAGCGGGCCTATATTCATTGTATTATTAAATCCAGTTGATCATTTTCATATTGATGAGAATACAGTTTGTTCTTGTCATTCTTTTGTCTCTATTTTAATACTTTTCATTGTGCCCTTGATCTTGGCAAAATCTCACACGTCTATAAAATATTGGCTGTAAATGTTCACATACATTCGCCCACATGCACAAAAGGTCCAAGTCAAATTGGGGTATAAAACGTTCCTCTCAACACAAGTTTAATTATTTAAGTCTTTGCATAAATGAAGATTTAACTTTGGAACAGTTAAAATACTTGTCAAATTCATGAAATTCAATTTATATTCCTTATAGCAGAGTTACAAATACATATAAACTTTTTAAAGGTGCTAGTTCACTCAGATTGTATTCTTGATCTTGGGTATTTTGTATATATATTTTAGATGCCTAAAGTTTTGGAGAGTTAGACCATTCACTATATTTTATATTCCAGGTCATCCAAATGAGACCAGAAAGGCTATAAATAGCAAAATCATAGGTTGACAGGCACCAGATATGTTCCTTGAATCTTGATAAGTGTGTTGGGCAAGATAGTTGCAGGTTTAACCATTGTGGAACAAATCACACAAATTTAATCTGCTAATGTCACTCCAGCTACAACTGAGGGAATTAAGGTTTGACAGACCTATGGCTACTGCCTTTATAAGCTTACCACGTTGAGCTTTGAATGAAGAAATTTGTTTACCCAGGTGTGAAAGAACTTATAAGTAATCGGTTCATTAAATGTTCAAAGTTCAAACCCATTTCTAGAGGTCTTCTACATATTATTAATGGTATTGCCTTTGGCATATAATAATAACAGCCACAAGAAACATCATCTCGTAAGTATTAGCAATGCATTATAATATAAAATGCTGAACACTCATTTGAAAAATTATAAGTGCCAGGTCACAGCAGTAAAAAGAATCTAACAGCCTGTTTTGGGGAAACGAAGATTCATTCTTGGATTTAACGATCAATAAGGTTGGATTCTAACGTACTGATGCTAAAACAAATTCTGCAAAGGATCAGATGTTGTGAGCAAGAAAGTGAGTAGATGAAGATAGAATATTTGGCATTTGCAGATCTCAATAGATCATAGCCTGTGGCTGGATAATTTGACTGCATAAAGGGCAATTAACTGCATGGAGATTTATGAGACCTACCAGTTTTGAATGAATTGCAGAATTATTCAGGTAAAATAGGATAGATAAGTTACAAAGAAAATCAATGGTTGATAGAAAATGGTGGATAGGAGTTCAACGAAAATCATTCATAAAATGATGTTCTCCAGCTTCTTGGTCGAGATTTAGGTAGGGCAAGGTGGATAGGTCAATGGTATTCAAAGGTACAGCCAGCAACAGTAGTAGAAAAGAAAAAAGTACCTAAAGCATCTTCCACGGTAGCAAAACTAAGAAAATTGAAATAATTTGCTTACCAAGAATATGCAGACCCAAAAGCCCTAGAAAATTACAAAAGTTCATGGAATATGTATTATCCCTATATAATGAAACAAAGTGAAAGCTGTTGTACACCATCCACAGGAGCTGGAGGGCATGCAGTGCTATAGGCACCATAAAGACTTATACAGAATCTAATAGCATCCTGAGGAAAGCAGCCAGGGACAAGACGAACCTAACAATAAAATCCTTAGAGGTAATAGAGTACAATGATTCTCCTAACATTCAGAGTTGATGATATGGGACGGGCAACAAAATCTAGATGAATTCAGGGAGGGTCACCTGTCACCATATGCTGATCACAAGAAGGAGCACATTGCAAAATGGATAGGAAAATTCACATGCAACAGACTTGCAAGTACTAATTACTAAATTAGCAACCAGATCCTGCAGGACTACAAAATGGAAGAAAACAACCTGCCAAAAATCAGATAGATATGAAAGGACTAAATTTGCTACAAGTCTTGGATATATTCAATGTGAATATAAATGCACTTAAGGACATTTCTACATTTCTTAACAGTACAGTATATCTCCACTGCACCACATAAAAAGGCCAACGAGGCAAAAGCATCTTCCATTTATGCAAATGAAAAGAGCAAAGAGTGTCAAGCCGAAGACCCAAGAGGAACATCCAAAGGATGGAAAGAAGTTAATGAAGAGGCAAGCCTGTTATCAAAGATTGAAAATAAGAAGATAATTTAAAACAATATATAACATGAGAGCCAGAATCTAAACAAGGAATCAGTTTCAAAACAGAAGGCAAATGGCTCCACCAGAAAGGCAAAGCCATCAACAAGTCCAAAAGAATTTGCGTAAGGTACCATCTAAAGCTCATAATCAAATTCTGACACAGGTCTTACACGTTTCTCCTACTCATGATTGCAAACAAAAGGAATATGCATAGAGTTCATA
This sequence comes from Cryptomeria japonica, assembly GCF_030272615.1. Classification (NCBI taxonomy): domain Eukaryota; kingdom Viridiplantae; phylum Streptophyta; class Pinopsida; order Cupressales; family Cupressaceae; genus Cryptomeria; species Cryptomeria japonica. Next base: position 700,068,344 of record NC_081407.1, read on the forward strand.
AAATCTTGCGGATGAAATGTATTTACCCCCAAGTCCCATAAGCTGCAAACAAAATGGAAAAAGCAAGTCCATAAAATTTTCTGGAAGAAAGTAGCAGATATGAACAAGAAAAGCCACAGTTACAATATTACACTCGGCAAATATAAGCTGACAAGGGAAAAACAGATGAAGCAATGGATTTAGAACCCCAATCATGGCAGAGCATCACCGATAAGTAAAAGTCATTTGTGTGAAGGAACATAAAAGTAGGTGTAAGGAGATATTTGATCAGATGGAGATGAGAATAAATGAGATTCACAATGTACATACACATCAATAGCGCTCTGTTAAGGGTAAGATGATACATTGCAGAAGAAAGTAACTATCAAAAAATGGAAGGTTGGTGGACATCGCAAGTGATGTAGCACATCTACACAGGGTTAAGCAGTCAACATAATAAATAGATCAAACCCAGGACCTGGAAAACATATTGTGAATAGCATGGAGATCTTCTAAGCCAAACAATTTTGAGCAAAGGCAGGAAGTTTTTATGAGCAGAGTAATAAAGAATAATATCAATTGGACAATGGATACATATGATATTATCAGGATAGCATGAAATGAAAGTAACCTATAATGCACTGGGATTGAGCCTATAAATATTCCCAAGGATGCAGACAGCCAGATAAGCCTCGACCAAGAAACTGGAGAACATTGTGTGAATAGCATGGAGATCTGCTAAGCCAAACAATTTTGAGCAAAGGCCAGAAGTGTTTATGAGCTAAGTAAAATATAACATGTCAATTAGACAATGAGTAAAATATAATATAACGAGGACAGCATGTTATTAAAGTAAATTAAAGTAAACTATAATGCATTGTGATTGAACCTATAATATTCCCAAGAATGCAGACAGCCAGATAAAGGAGGAGCATGAAATAATTGATGAAACTCTAGGTGCCGATTGAGGAGCAATTAAGTTAACTTCGAGCAAAGCACAGATGATGCAATCAGATGATGTGGTTGGGAATCTGTTGTAAGTTTGTAGTTTGACTTTTAAATTTTGTACAATGATATATGGACCATTCCACAGCAAACCAAACTTGCTATTACATCCTGGTTTTTCTTTGTCCTCGTCATTTTTTTAGATAACCTCCAACTTCAAATGATTGTACTCTTGCCCACTTATTAAACCATCATTTGACAATCTTTTGCTGCTCATTCAATTTTGCACCATTTCTCTTTGTTCCTTGAATTGCAACAACTCAACTAATATAGCCATCATTGCGCCATTTTCATCAATATATCACTGGTGGGTGATCTCAAGCACTAGTAGATAACTAATCTATCTACCATAGAGCTTTTTTCAAGTGCAAATGTCATTGCATTTTGAATTTTAAGCTAACTAATTTGATAATTCTTAACAAGTTTTTGTTCATTGACTTTGTATGTCCATTTTGTTGTAAGTAGCCTTTAAATATGTCATGTATTTCAAGGAAAATTTGATAATTCTTGCTCCAACAAACGCATTGGCATTGTCAATAGTAATTGCCTTAGTTGATTCCTTCAATGCTATAGCTTCAATCCACATGATGAAGTAATCAGCCATTAGTATGAATCTATGACTAGCACTTAGGTGGGTTGAGCTCTACTGAGCAAAGGGCTTATCTACAGAGATGGGCTTCATAGGGAGCAGCACTTTCTTCTTCCTACTAGTATAAAAATTGATGATCTTAGCAGGCTTTGGTCCACTTGTGGGCATCCAGGAATATTTGGGATCAATAATATCCAAACCTCGTAATCTTGGTTGTGGTTTGAGCTGAATAATGTCCACTTGAAAGAACTTGGTGGAACTCTTTGAGAAGTAATCGATTTTTTTCTTCTTCTACACATCTTAGCTGCACTCCATCAAAGTTTCTTCTAAAAAGGATGTCATAAGTAACTTAAGCGGTGTTGCTTGCAATCTATATGCCCTTTTAAAACCAAGTTTAGATTAACACGGTACTACCCTAATTCTAAAAATTTGATTCTATCATCTATCCAGCTTGTTCCGTGCTCATACTCATTCATTAAACAATTTCTTTCTTCCTTTTGTTGCATCTCCTCCAATTCTTTTCGAATAAAGATATAATCTGCCAAGTGCTACCATAGTGTCATTCCTTTCACTATCTTTGTAGGCTTTACATCAATGTCATATTCAAGGATCTTGGTTTATCCAACTGGTGTTTTCTTCATCAAAAATCTCACCACTTAGGATATACTCTTATTCTTAAATGGATAGCTTTGTAAGTGTTTTACATCAATGTCACATTTAAGGATCTTGATTTATCCAATCAGCTCTTTTTTCAGTATCTCACCACTTAGGATATACTCTTATGATTGGATGGACAACATGGCGATGATCCTATTTGAAGTGACTAAATGCCCGAATTTCTCCATCCTTTTACTAAGGAATATGTTTATTTTTTCCACAAAATTATACTCTGTCTTTTACAATCTGACTAAACAATGCAATAAATTGTTCATTTGTGCTAATTTCTCCTTCCTTTTGAGTGAGCACTACAGCTATCCTATTTTTCCCACCATACATGTACATGAGAAAATTCTTAAAAAATAGGATTTAAAAACATTGGGGCCTTAGAAATAGCCTATTAGAACATAATGTTATTAGGGACAATACCCTTATAAAATTTATATTGTCCTAATATAGGGTTATAAAACCTTGTGCATATTATATGCTTTATAAAGCACATACTATATAAATAATTAAGAAACTAATAAACTAATAGATAGTTAATTATTTATAAATGGTAGTTTTGAATAGGTGTGACTAATACCTCTTTAGATGTTTTGCCACCCCTTCTACTATATTCAAGGTAATGTTATAAGACTCACTAAGACTCACCTAGAATTGACAAGTCCCAAGATGAGCAAGTTGATGGAAAAAATGAAACAAACTTGGATAAGGGATGGCTTCTCCATTATCATGGATAGGTGGACCGATATCAAACATCGACCACTCATCAATATCATTACACGTGTTCAAATAGATCTTATTTACATAGAACTCTTAATTGTTTAGGGAAGAGAAAGGGTGCAAACTTCCAATTTAAGATTTTCAGGAATGCCACAGAAGAGGTTGGAACCTCTTATGTTGTACAAGTGATGGCCAATGTAGCCTATGTATGTAAGTTAGTTGGCTTAATGGTGAAGGGCGCTTACAAGCACATTTTTTGGACCCCATGTTTTCATGCATTTAACAACCCATTGAAGGACATTGAAAAGATAGATTGGCTAAAGGCAGTTGGAGATACAAATATTCATTTGCAACCATCACAATTCACTTGCTTTGTTCAAAACTTTTTTAATAAATGAATTCCTAAAGTCTATGGATACTAGATATGCCAACTTCTTCATTTTGTTGGAGAGAATGGTTGAGGTGTAGGAGCCTGTACAATCAATGGTGTTTAATTCAGAGTGGGGTAGATGGCTAGAGGCAAGCACACCTGAAGGAAGAAATCTGAAACAAGAGATCCTTGATGATGATTGGTGGTCCAAATGAGGCAAGAAATCACTGGTTTTATTATTAAATTTTTAAAAAGTAAATTTATATATGTTTCTAACTCAGATTATTTTCATTCTTTGTAATAGCAATCACTCTGTCATTTGAATCTTAAATTCTTAATCCTTTTTGAAATTTTAGTATTGTAACTTGTTTGCACTTACAAATATGTTTGCTCCTTCATCGAACTTTTTGTGAAAGTCACAAGATATGTTGATACAGACTCTACTAGCCTTTGACATATTTTTGAGACATTTGATAGTATGCTTGAATAGATGAAGCAAGCCATTCATAATAGAGAACCTACTTTGGGATTTTATGAGGAGCATATTGGGCCCTAGAACACTATGAACGCACTACTTCATATGGCAGTATGTAGCTAGGCCTAGATGGGTGTCTCCATCTCATGATGAAGAGGAGAAAGAAGGGCTCATATAGGCCCTTTGAAAAATGTATACTGATGAAGAGTCTTCTTTAGTTCACACATAGTCACTAGCTTTCGTCAATCTCTGTGGTCCAACCTTCAACAAACCAAAGGCAAGAACAAATCAAGCTACGTTGGTTCAAACAAATCGAACGACATTAAAATATTGTGTTCTATTATTTTTTGCAATAACTGAAGACTCCACTATGAAACTTAGTCAAGGTGAGAGAATGTAGGCATGCTAGAATTGTTGATGGCCTTTATATCTGTTCACAATGAATGCACCATGCAGGGCCATCATGCATGGGAAGCCTCACAAATGTGGGGCATATTTGTGATTCGATCTCCAGAATTGACAAGGAAGTTGCTATCTATCCTCACTTAACCTTAATAGTTAATTGCTAGGGAGAAAAGGGAATAAGATGTAGGAAGAAAATAACATTAAAAAGGAAAAGGTTCACACTAAATAGATTTCCTCTTATAACCAAACTAGTGCTTTGCAACTCACAATGCAATAGAGAGCATAAAAGATAGTAACGTAACATAATATGCATTAGACAAATTCATACACATGACCAAAAGTCAGAACCTCACAAATAACAACCTATTATACCAATGCTTTTGACTGTATTGCATAGCCACATATGATGTAATATCACTAACTCTAGAAACATGCATAGAGTTTCCTCTTACTTGATTTTAAAAGAAGTAAGAAAATGTATTGCATATAAGGCTCAAAAGCTCATCTACATAAAATAGAATCTGAATTTTATAGAAAGGCACACACCCTCTATCTATAGAAAATATCCAACCCGGAATAGAGATCTCCCGATGTTTGAAAAGTTGAAATCTAGAACTAGTGGGAGGACAAACCTAGTTGTAGGCCACATGGCAAGAGAGGACAGAATTGAGCATGATCTTAGACTTGAATGCCCTTTTTAGTGCCTAGATTACCCGGGAAATTACTGGAGGGTACTTGGCTCGATGAATTCTAATACTCACTCTGTACACACCAACCTTGGGTAGGTGAATGGTCATGTTTTGGATGGTACAGAGAAAGAGTTTGTTGGTGGTGAATGTTGCACGATACCCATAGTTTGAAATTAAAAATGAATGAGCCTGAAATCCTACTCGAGGTGTACTCGACAAGTGGAACTACTTTGAAATATTCAAGAGAGGTCACAAACATCAAAATTTAGCTACCACACTATTGATGAAAATTGCCGAGGAATAGCCTCACTACTCATGGACCATCAAATGAGATATATTGTGGCAAGATCAAATGGCTGCTCCCAAGAAAACATATTCTGCCTTTTCCTCTTAACTCCAAGGAACATGCCACATAGCACCTATCAAAGAGCCCCATAAATGAAAAAAAAAGGAACAACATTGGGCCCCAGTGCTAATAAAAGATGCTTAGCACAAAAGAGGAAATGTGAAACACCAAAACACGGATGGACCAATGGCAAGGCTTGGAGTTAACTAATTTATATGGTGCATGCCACATCCCTGTGCATCGTCGGATGGGGGATGACATGGTGCAATCAGATTACACACGCTCACAAAACCTTGAAAAACATATGAAACTGCCCTACACACACCACAAAACTACACAATTACAAAGGGAACACAATCTGCTGAAGCTGCAAGCCATCTGAAGCAAGAATTTGGATAAGGCAAAAGAAATCTCTCCCCTGTAGTGAAGAATTCACTACACCTACCATTTCCATAGTTAGTACACATACATATTTGCCACAGAATATCAATGTTCTGATTGACTCCATGAAATGTGTACTCTGTTGTATTGTAGATGATCATACACATGACAAAGATCATTAACATATCTTTCCCATAATTTGAGATTAAACCCACTCTAACTGTACCCTTGGTATGACTTCAATTTACCCCTCTTTGGACATCATCTGCATTGTACATGTATAAAGTGTTGTTGAAGAAGGGCTTTGGCCCAAAAATGGTTCTAGAAACTAAAAACTGCAAAAAAGTGCACTATGGTCCTAATGTAACTGAAAATTCCCTTGACTGACCTTTCTCTGCATCAATTTTTGCTGCAATTCATGATTTTCTGATTTGGGCTATTTTGTTCTGCCTCTTTCAGACTTGTCAGAAAGTGGGGTTGTGGTGTTATGTGGGGGCTGTAGTTTTCTTCTTTATATAAAAAGATAAGGCTTTGTTTTTAAGCGAGGGAGAGGCATGAAGGGCCTGTGAGAAAGAGACGAGTAGCTTCACCATGATTTTTGTAGTCAGTTTTTATTTTCTGTTAAGTGAAATGCAGTGCAGAATTTTGTAATTTGTTTGTATGTTTTCTCAGACAACATGGGAGCATTTTCTTCATTATTTGTCTCTATATATATAAAATTAGCTCTTTAGTTCTTTGTTAGAGTTGACTTGCAGGCGCAGAGGTGTTTATCTGCATCAGGTCCCTAACTGGCTCTGGGTTCAGCATACTTAGCTCTTGTGAAAAGCTAGTGTAAATTTGCAAACACGTATAAAACTGTAATTTTATACCCTAGGTATGTTAATCAGATTTATATAATTGATTATGCCCTAGATTGTAATCAGATTTGCAGTATTTTAATAAGCCAACATTCAGTAAAATCAGAAATAAAAACAGTAGACAAACAAGCATACCCTGGGAAAACCTCCAAGGAGGAAAAACCCAGCATGAAAGACCCACAGGTCAGATTATATATTCTCCTCTAAATCATAAGTACAATACTTAGCTTGAATCTGATCTTCACATATCAGATCTGTCCCTTTGCATGCTTCAAAACTGCATCAAAATACACTATGTCCTCTTGGACAATTTCGCACAAGTCTGGATAAGTTCGCACCCTTCCTTGAAAATTCGCACCTTAGCAGCAGAGCTAAATTCACTTTTGCTTGAGATTGAATTGATGATTTTGACTTGAGAAATGTCCTTTATTTATATGCGCTTTTAACCTTTATTTCAAGTCGGCCTCCTTTAGATTTTGGCGCCAAATTTATTATGGCACGAGTGTTTTAGGATAGCGTGAGAGATAGGGTTGGGCCTAGACTTGGGGTCATGTTACCCTTTAGGGCCCAGACCTAAAAGGGTTCGGAACCGAACCCTATAAAGCCCTAGTTATAAACAACACTCCCTCTTAACTAGGGAAGAGGAGAATACATAATCTGAACCTTTAGAGTTCCATCTAGCACACAAGCATAGCATGGATCTAGCACACAAGCATAGAATTACATCTTCCACCTAGCACACAAGCATAGGATGGTTCTAGCACACAAGCATAGAAAGTGTAGTACACAAGTGGGTCTTTACATAATTACAATCATCCATCTAGCACACAAGCATAGATTGGACATAATTCATTCTTGCACACAAGCAAAGGATGATTCATAGTGCTGCAGATAGAGTCACTGAGATTGCAGCTCCCTCTCAATCAGGGTCCCGTTTTCCACAACACCAAGCCTGTCTCTGAAGTATTTGAACTTCACTCTGGATAAAGGTTTGGTAAGGATGTCTACAATCTTTTCATCTGTGCTAATGTACTTTAGATGAATGGCACCTCTTTGCACCATGTCCCGAATAAAATGATAGTGTGTTTCCACATGTTTGGACCGATCATGGAATACAAGATTTACTGACATCTTTATACAGCTTTGATTATCACAATGAATGGTGGTAGGATTACTAGCTTGACCAAATAATCCAACAAGGAGCTTACGAAGCCACACTGCTTCTCTAGATGCAACAGATGCGGCAATGTACTCAGCTTCTGCAGTGCTTAATGCTACCAAAGATTGCTTTCTACATGCCCAAGAGATCATTGCAGAGCCCAAGTTGAAGCAGATACCTGAAGTACTTTTCCTGTCCTTGACACTTCCTGCCCAATTTGAATCTGAGTAGCCTTCCAAGAGGATTGAGGTATTAAGTGAATACTTCAGCCCATAACCAATTGTGCCATGCAGGTATCTTAGAATATGCTTGGCAGCAACCAGGTGAACAAGTTTAGGTAAGCTCATGAACTGACTGAGAGCATGGAGCCAATCAACTGCCTGTACTCAGAAGGATTTGAAAAATCAGAGTTAGCTACAGAAACACTTAACTTCTTTAAGTTAGATTCCATAGGGGTATGCATAGGTTTACAATCTAACATTCTAAATCTTTTCAAAATATCAATAGTATATTTTCCTTGACTTAGAAAAATTTCATTAACTCTTTGCCATACTTCTAACCCTAGGAAGTAATGCATTAGACCTAAGTCCTTCATTTCAAATTCTGAGGCTAATTCCTTTTTACATCTTATGATTAATTTACTTTCACCAGTGAGAAATAAATCACCCACATACAAAACTAAAATAAGCATCTCATCATTATAAACTTTCAAGTAAATGTTAGCATCAACATCATTCTTGGAAAATCCTAAACTTAGTACGTACCTATGATACCGGTTCTTGCCAAAAATGGCTGGGTCCTGGTCCTGGTCCGTGCTCGGTCCTGGTCCCAGCCTGTGTTCGACCTGGGTCCCACCCGGGTCCTACCCAGGCGGCTGGGTGCCATAGGGAACCCAGCCGCCTGGGCAGGACCCGGGTGGGACCCAGGTCGAACACAGGAGGACCCGGGTGAACCCAAGCCCGTGGGTTCCCAAAAACGGGGCCCATAGGTTAGAAAGCAATTAAAAACAATTAAAAAACAATTTTTTTCATCTTATTTTTACATCTAAATTTTAATCCGCCCCTCTATGATGCATTTCATGCATCAAAACATGCATTCAACCTATTCTACTTGCATTTTTGAAGATTTTTTCTCTACAATCAGGCTTCTTAGTTTTTGTATTTTTCTTCGAAGGTGACGACTACAAAGGTGTGAGACACGCATCAAAGGCATAGGAATCACTGGAGAAGAAAGATTTAGCCATTAAAGGTAAATGAATCTGAATTTTTTTGAAGTTTTCAAGAATTTTTCCAAGTTTTTTTCAAATTTTTAAATTTTTTTTAAAAGTTTTTTTAATTTTTTTTAAAGAAGTCTTGTATATTTTTTTACACTTTGTATGCATAGTATGGTGTTATAATACTGAAATTTTAATAATTTTTTTCAATAATGTTGTGCGTTCTCTTTTCATTTTAGGTGCATTATTCATATAATCATACATAATGGCTAGAACTGGAAGTGCAAGTGCAAGCTCTAGTTCAGTTGCAAATGTCCGAACTGAAAATACCCCCTTTAAAATTGATCAAGATTCACCACTTTGGCATTATACAACAATGATCAAGCCAGTGTCTGGTGGTGGGGGTTTTGTTTGGCAATGCAACCATTGTGGCACTGAGTATACCAACTCATACTTTCGAGTGGAAGGCCACCTTTGTTTCATCCCTGGGCGTGGAATAAAATTTTGTAAGGGATCAGATGGCAAGGGGCTATCAAAAGCTCTAGTTTTGGGATATATTAGAGAACAAGAGGAAGCTGATAGGAGAAGTAGCAAAGCAAAGACTGATCATCCTCTTGTCCATCCAAGCTATATGTCTAAGAGGCCTTCTAGTAGCATTGGCTCCACAAGACCAGTTGGTTCACATCCTTTCATGCAAAACCCACCAGTTGATGCAGTAGAGAATCAGAATGTTGTGGCTTCACGGAAAAGAGGCCCATTGGATTTTGCCTTCAAAAATGAACTGAGAGAGATTGCAGATTCCAAAATTGGACGTTGCCTTTATTGCAATGGGCTTCCTTTCAACCTTGTTAGATCACCTTACTTTCGGGACATGGTGCATACTCTTTGCAATACACCTTCTGATTATGTTTGTCCAGGGTATGAAAAGGTGAGAACCACCTTATTGGCAAAGGAGAAAGCATCCGTAGATTCACAGTTGAAGGTCATCAAAGATACATGGCAGGAAACAGGTGTGACCAATGTTTATGATGGATGGAAAGATTGTAAAAATAGGCCATTGATCAATGTTATAGTAGTGTGTCCTAAAGGGGCAATGTTTTTTAAAGCAGTGGATTGTGAGGGGCAAGTGAAAGATGCAAGTTTCATTGCCAATATTTTGATAGAATGCATTGACATGGTGGGGCCTCAAAATGTTGTCCAAGTTGTAACTGACAATGCTAAAAATTGTAGGGCAGCAGGGACTATAGTGGAGGCTACATATGGTCACATCTTTTGGACACCATGCGCAGTACGCTCACTCAATTTAATCATGCAAAGGCTTGGCACACAAATTGATTGGGTGAAAAAACTGTATGCGGAGAGCGAGGAGATTCAAATGTTTGTGACTAATCATCATATGTCACAAGCCATTTTCAGGACCTTCTCCAAGTTGGAGTTGTTGAAGGTAATTTATAATTACTAATTTTAAATTTTATTTTTTAATTTTTTAGTTTTAAATTTGTATTTTTTATAGACTTGCATTTGATATATGTTGCGTATTTTGTTATGTCATGTTAGGTTGCTGAAACACGATTTGCATCTCACACGCTCGTCGTAAGACGATTTCTGAAGGTGCGAGACGCCTTGAGTTCTATGGTCATCAATAGCTTGTGGAGTGTATGGAAGCAGTCCCACACAGAAAGAGCTCTAAAAGTAAGAGCATTGATCCTTAGTGAGAAATGGTGGGATGATGTGGAATATGTTTTGAATTTCACTGAGCCCATCATGAGCATGATCAAGTATGCTGATACTGATCGCCCATGTTTGGGCGAGATTTATGATGGCATGGATTGCATGGTGGAAAAAATAAAAGAAGTAATAAATAGAAAAGAAAATGACCCAACGGAAACATTTTTCAAAGTTGTGCAGAAAATTGTTGTTGACCGTTGGAACAAGATGACCACCCCCTTACATCTCTTAGCATTTGCTTTGACGCCAAAATTTTATAGTGCAGAGATGCTTGCAACACCAAGGAGGGTGCCACCATATAGAGATGCAGAGGTTGCTTCTGGCTACAGGGCTGCCTTTAAAAAGATATATCAAGATGAGGAGACAAGAAATATTGTCATGAGGGAGTTTGGCCAATTTGTATCTGCAAAAAATCATGATGTTGTAGCTCTTAATGCTAGATATGGGATGGATGCTGATGAGTAGTGGTATGTACATGGTCAAGGCTCCGTTTACTTGCAGCCTCTTGCAATTAAACTTAACTCCCAAGTATGTATCTTTTTATTTTTTATTTTTATAGTTTTCCAATTCCATTTGATGCTATCATATTTTTATTTTATAATTTTAATTTATAAATTTCTAATTATGTTTTAACTTTTAACAGGTTGCAAGTTCTTCTTCAGCTGAGCGGAATTGGAGTACATACTCCTTCATCCATTCAATCAAACGTAATCGTTTGGGTGCAAAGAAAGCTGAGGATTTGGTCTACGTACACTCCAACCTTCGTTTGTTGTCACATAAGGACCCTAAATATAGTGAGGGTGTAACAAGGAATTGGGATCTAGCCCCTGAGTGTGCTGATTTAGATGCTACAGTTGCACAACTTTGCCAAGTCTCTATAGACGAGGCGGTTATGGAATTTGAGAGAGACATAGCTAGTGGGAGTGGCATTCCATTTGATATTGGTTCAATTGATGCTGAATTTGAACCACTTGATGACTGTGGGCTTGGGTTGGATGCTTCAGATGAAGATGAATATGGAATTTGAATCCCATAGATGGCTTGTAATTTGAATGTTTAACTTTATACTTTATTGTGTCATGACATTTTCACATTTTGAAACTTGAAACTTGAATATTATCTTTTTTGCAAATTATGAATATGATATTACATTTATGATTTATGATATATATATCAATATCAAAATATTTATTGGCATTGGCAATTATGGATTTATGATTTATGATTTATCTATTATCATTTATGTATCATTGTATGGGAAAGTTACATTGTATGTTTCATATTTGTATGTTTGAACTGTGAACATATATAATCTGGTAACTTAGGTAAGTACTTATCAATTCTTTCATACCAAGCATGAGGAGCTTGTTTGAACACATATATATATATATAAAAAATTTAAAAATATATATATATATGTATGGACGAACCCGTAACCATACCCAAAAAAAAAAAAAAAATTTGTCGAATCCACGAATCCGTACCCGAATCCGAACCTGAATCCGAACCGGAACCGGTAACTTAGGTAAGTACTTATCAATTCTTTCATACCAAGCATGAGGAGCTTGTTTGAGCCCATATAAGGCTTTCTTCAACCTGCAAACATGAGAATCTCTTTTATGGATTACATAACCTTCTAGTTGCTCAATATAGACTTCCTCCTCAATGACACCATTAAGGAAGGCTGTCTTAACGTCCATTTGATGCAGCTCCCAACCTTTGGCTGCAGCAATAGCTATTATAGACCTAATAGAAGTATATCTAGCAACAGGGGCAAAGATTTCTTCATAATCTATTCCTTCCTTTTGAGAAAAACCACGTGCTACAAACCTAGCTTTATATTTTTCAATACTACCATCAGCATTTTGTTTAATTTTAAACAACCATTTAAAGGAAACAACAGACTTACCTTTGGGTCTGGGTACAATGTCCCAGACATCATTCTTGATGATAGACCCATTCTCTTCATCCATGGCTAATTTCCAAGCATGATGGGACATAGATTCTTCGATATTGTGAGGTTTAGACTCAATTATATTGCACATCACATAAATGTAGTTGGCGTGATTTTGGAAACTCTTGCTATTTCCAAAGGTTCCTCTGGGAGCAGCAAACCCTTCAGCATCTTGAATCGTGTTTCTAACCCAAAGTGGTCTCTTCTTGCAGACCACAATATCCTGAGGTATATCGGTAGAGTGCATGGGTTCTGATGGGTCATTCTGAACTTCCTGATCTGGAAGGTCAGTAGACTCCTCCTGTAACTCAGGGTTAGCATCAACTATTGAATCTTGATTTTCAATCACCATATCATTATCGTTGGTTAATGAACCTTTAGATCTTTTGAAAGCAATATCTTCTTCAAAAGTTACAACTCTACTTACCTCAACATACCTTTGACCTGGAATGTAGATCCTGAAGGCTTTGGAAGATTCGTTGTATCCTACTAGGATGCCTTTCTTTCCAAATGGATCCAACTTGGTTCGTTTTTCTTTAGGCACATGAACATACACAGGGCTTCCGAATATCCTTAGGTGACTGATGTTAGGTTTGATTCCTGAAAAGGCTTCTTCAGGTGTCACATCCTTTAGGACGCGATGAGGACATCTATTCTGAATATAAACTGCGGTTTTGGATGCTTCTGCCCATAGAAAAGGTTGCAAGTCTTGATCATGGATCATGGCTCTTGCAGCTTCAACAATGGTCCTATTCTTTCTTTCAGCAACTCCATTTTGCTGAGGATTGTAGGGAACACAGAACTCCCTCTTAATTCCTGCGTTAACACAAAAGTCATAGAAACTACCTGAGGTGTATTCACCTCCATTGTCAGACCTCAAACATTTAATTCGATTTCCTGTAGTATTTTCAACTAAGGCTTTGAATTCTTTAAATCTGTTTAGGACTTCTTCAGACTCTTTAGATTTAAGAAAATAGATCCATGTTTTCCTAGAGAAATCATCTATGAAGATAACATAATATAGAAAACCGCTAGGAGATGCTACAGACATAGGACCACTGTTGCCCGGAATAATCATTATGTTATGTTGTTATATTATGTTTATGTTGTCGTCGGTAATAATGAGTTATAGCGGTCAGTTAGTTAGCCGACGGGTAGGTAGTTGGAGTCGCGACGGTTGTGTCGCACCCCTTCGAGTATTATATATTGTGTACCTTTTCTTCGAAGTAGGATCATGATAGTCGTGTCAAATGTAATGTTATAAGCACTTGATGTACATGGACTGTTGAATTAATATAGAGACTGGTTATTTAATGTATTTCCATTATGTTCTGTGCATTTAATTTCTGCATTTAACCGTTTACCCGAGAGGGCAAACATTTGGCGCCGTTGCCTAGACGAACTCGGGACCGGAAGACACGGATGGCGCACAAACACAATGGGCCTACCCGTTGGTGAAGTAAACCCGGAGGCCGACGACGCGTGGACAGAACTTTACACAGGAGAAGACACGGCAACGCGAGAATTTTCAATTTTGCTCCAGGTAGCCATTCAGACATACGTTCGACGAGAAGCGGCGGAGGCAGAAATCCCACCAAGTGCCGTGTGGACAGCGCTAGAGGTTAGCCCAGCAATAAACCGGTTAATGAACCACCTCCCCCGACTGCTTGCACAAGCATTGTTGGCACAACAGGCCCACCTAGAGGAGATTGCCCAGGAAGAGCGACGACAACAAATCCTGCAACGCTACGAAGAGAACAACTGACGGGAAACGGAACGAGATGGCGCCAGCCCAGAAGGAAATTGAACCTTGTAATAATCCCGACAGACTATTGATATAAATTGTGGCCGAAAGGCAAAATAAAAATAAAAATAATAAAAGTTTTTTTGTGTACATGGCGTGTGTTTGTTGTGTATGGAAGTGACTTATGCCCAATAGACTAAATAAGGACAAAAATAAAAAGATACAGAGTGATGAATGGGAAGTGGCACAAACCGCGTTGAATCTCAGACAACAGATAGAACGAAGGCGTAGGCTAAGGCAGCTTGCCGAGGAACGACCGGCCGAGGGGTTGCCCAAAGGGAACCCAGGAGGTGTCACAGAGGTTGCAGAGGCAAAGATAGACGGAGAGAACTACACTGTCTACACTGTTGTAGGGCTGCCAGAAGGAGTCACGGAGGGTGCCGAAGGAGAACTCTACAGTTCGCCAGAATACCACCGTAGGGTAAGAAGCCACGAAGAGTTGGTGGAACAAACAAGGCGAAGTCTAAACCTGATCGACGCTACCAGAGACTTGCTAAAGAATTTGTCCATTTCAGAGGACAACCGGAGGGAGACAACGGAAGGTGACGGTACGACCAAAGGTGCTGAGGGAGCACAAGGGTACCGTACGGGAGGCAATTTGTTTGGTTCGGTGTCAGCAACTTTTTCCGAAGGACCCACGAGTGGAGGTTCAGTTGCAGGAGGCGGAGGATCGCCAGGTACAAGCACACAAGGTATTAGAGGAGCGAGACCCAGCGGTGGGATGGCGAGTAAACAAAAATTGCCAAAGTTCACAGGGGAGGGCAAGGAAGACCCCTTACGGCACTGCCGTACATGTGAAACCATTTGGTCCGCCAACGGAGTAACAGACCAGGATGACTGGGTATAGCAGTTCCCAGCCACGTTACGAGGAGTTGCCATAGATTGGTACTTCGATGTGGACAAGCAAAAAGTGGCCACGTGGGCCAATCTACAGAAGGAATTCACGGGGGAGTTTTGGTTGCTCCGTGATGACAATGAAATTGTAACAGAGATATACAGTACCAAACAAGGTACCAGGGAGACAGTACGGGCATACAGTCGGAGGCTGAAAGAACTCTTGGGTAAAATGGAAAGCCAACCCGCAGATGGATTGAAGAAACGATGGTTCATTGAAGGGTTGAAATCCTCCCTACGGAGGAAGATGAAAATTGTACCCCCGACGTCATATGACGACGCTTATAATAGAGCGATGGACCTGGAGAGCGAACACAAAACATCAAAGAAGAAGAAAAGTAATAAATCCTCATCCGAGGATGATGACTCTTCATAGGCAAGCAGCAGCGATGACGAGGCTGGCAAACGGGTGCAAGCGCTCCAGAAAGACATGGAGCGAATGAGAAAAGAATTCAAAATAATGAGAAGCACTGGTCAGAACGAAGGGGACATATGGTGCACTGAGTGCAAAGAGGAAGGGCACACAAAGGGTACTTGCCAAAAGAAGGCATTCTGCGAGATTTGCCAAGTGATGGGACACTCCACCAAGGAGTGCCCATACAACATGAAAACCCGAAGTACGCAAATGAACCAAGTGCTGTTCACGGAGCAGGCCACAACATCCACACCAACGGGTACCGGCCAACATACTAACACAACGGCATCATCTGGAGGATACCGGGAAAACAGACGCGGCGGCGGAAGGAATAGCAACAATAACAATAACAGAAGCCGTATCCAGTATGACGCCAAGGGCCGGCCAATTATCCAATGTAGGGCCTGTAATCAGTGGGGGCACTTCGCCCGTGATTGCACGAAGGAAGCCACCCCTCAGCACCTCTGTTGTTGGTGTGGGCCAGGCGACCATGAGGATGCAAATTGCCCGCAGGCAGGGGTTAATCTCCTCAACATTGAGAAGGCTGAGAAGACTAGTGAGAAAGAAGTACTAGCGATCACCCGTGCCCAGACGAAAAAGCCACTTATCCCAACCCCCATACGGAGAAGGAGAGATTACGGGAGGCAAAGACCAATATTGAACGTGAGATGACGACTGAACGACGGGACAACGAGGTGGCGAGTACATCATCCCGTATGGAAGCGGAAAATAACATCATTGGGCAAATCTTGCAGATGGAGGTGTCGATAAAGGTAAAAGACCTTCTAGACTCTATGCCACAATTGAGGACTGCCATCCTCACCAATGTGCAAAGCACCGCAGCGTCGAGTGCACCATAGGTACGGGTTCCCGCCACCGCATCGTCGAGTGCACCACAAGTACGGGTTCCCGCCATCGCATCGTCGAGTGCACCACAGGTAGGGGTTCCCGCCACCGCTTCGAAGAGTGCACCACAGGTGGAGGTTTCCGTTAGCCCTTCGACTAACCCGATGTTACTAGCCTTGAGTAGTGGTAGACACCCAGCTGTGGTAGAAATGGGTATCCGTGGGACCATTCTGAAGGACACCATTGTGGACGGGGGATCTGGGGTGAATGTACTACCAAAAGAAACATGGAAGCGGCTGGGGAAGCCCACCCTGTGGCCACCCACATTCAACCTGGTGGGAGCGGACCAACACGGCATTAAGCCACTCGACCTGTTGATGGCCCAGCAAGTGACAATTGGTACGCAACCATTCTTGTTAGATTTCGTGGTTATTCCCTCGAAGAAGAAAGGCTATGATGCCATCCTGAGGAGAGCGTGGTTGATCAATGCGAGGGTAAACCACAACTGGAAGAAAAATACACTTTCCATGGAGAAGGGAGGGCGGAAATATACCATTGACCTACACACCCAAGATGTTGGCGAAGAGCTCGCCTCTTCCGACTTGGACTCAGAGGGCTCTAATAAAGGGGAAGGGGGTCCCGATGAAAGCAAGGGCAAGAACGCAATGGAGCCAAACAGTGAAGGGGTGCTCGAATTGGAGGGATGTTTTGAAGATGAGGTATGCTCACTTAACGGGCTCTTCCACTAGCAAATGGAGGATTATGAAATGTTCCAAAGCTACAGGCTCGAAGTAGAGGAACCAGAGCAACCAACAGAGGTGTACTTGCCGGAATACAAAGAATATTGGAAGGGAGACGCCCCAAACCCTGGCGACGTAGATAATCCGAAGAGTGTTGGCAACGATTGGAACCCTGTGTGGAAGACCGCAGTCTTCAAAATCTTTATTCTTCTTCTTCTTCTTATGTATGGGAAGGAGGTCGTGGTCCCTGTAGAATTTGTGGTTCCAGGTCTTCCGATGGCCATTGAAAATAGATTGGCCACCAACGGGTACAAATTGAAACCCTACCACGTGAAGCGCGAAGGGGACTCTAGAGGCCGGACAGACACCCGAGAGCCTGGAGGGGGACCCGAGAGGATGGAGGGGGACTCGAGAGGCCAGGCAGGCGACTCGAGAGGCATAGGACCACAGCAGGCGACTCTCGAGCGAGGAAAACCGAGAAGGATGAAGGGCAATCCCAAAGACAGGGGACCCGATCGTATGACAGGCGGCCGTACGGTCAAAATATAAAAACGAAAAAACCGTATGTTCGTACGACAGCGACCGTACGGACAAAAATTTTTTAAAAAAAAAATTAAAAAAAAAGGGAATGGACCACCATGTGGTGGTAACACCGACGGCAACCACCGTGCGGTGGGCCACCGGCGGTGGTAACACCGACGGCGACCACCGTGCGGTGGGCCACCGGCGATGGTAACACCGTACGGTGGACACCAGCGGTGGTAACCACCGTCGTGCGGTGGCACCTGCAACTACAAAGCCCGCACAACCTCACACAGCGCCGAAAACGCACGCAAAGATTAAGACGCACAACCACGCAGCCGCTCCGTCGTCAGTGGTCCGCCGTACAGTGGAGGGATGTTGACGGCACGGGAAGGTGGCCGCACGATCGAAGGTGACAGTGTTGTTGTTGACCGTACAGGGAGGTTGTATGGCTGGGGTGCCATCGAGGACATTATAGTGCCAAAAAAAAAAAAAAAAACGACGACGACCAGATTTAAAATGATTTGCTGGAGTTTGAAGCCAAGACACTGGAAATTCAGAGTGGAAAAGAAGGGTTTTTGGCATCTTAAAATATCACAGAAATGCAGTGCGCCATGGACTTTCGTATGGTTCTGAGGGTTGTAAATTGGTGTTGGCGGCGGGGACGTTGCCCCAGGACCCCGCGAGGGGCGCTGCCCCTCGACCCCGCTAGGGGCGTTGCCTCCAAACCCCCAGTTTATTTTGAGCTACAGAAAACCATGAGAAGTGTTGTGGTTTTCCGTATTGTGAGAAAGAAGCCTGCAACTGAGCATTGGCGGGGAAGCCATAAGCCGTAGAGGGAGACGGATTTGGAGGTTGGGAACAAACAGAGTTTGAGAGAATGCATTGCAGGTCCGCGCAGTTGTATGACACCAGGGAGTTATTCAGTTTAGTTTTTGGCCTTTGGGGAGTGTGATGGAGGATTTGAGGTGTCTCCTAGCATTTGTGCCAACGGATTGTGGCCACCTCCAGGCATGACGGGTACGCTTTGAGGAACTCGGAGTATGTCTCGGCTAGACGTGAGGTTGCCTTGGTGGATGCACAGAGGGCTCAGGAGGAGCTGACCACCAGGTTGGAGGCAATACTCGCGTGAGACTTAGTTCAGCGTACCCAGGAGTTGGATGTCGGGAGAGCAGCACGGGTGGCTATTGAGGACAAATTGGCTAGGGAGACGGTATCATTTGAGTAGCAGTTGGTGGAAGTTGAGACTGCAAAACGTGTTTTGCAGCCAAGTTTGGGTTAGGCACAGGAGGACTGTGATGGCAAAGGAAGCAATATTGGTGAAATCCGCACTTGAGCATCGGATGGTAGCAAAAAAGGGTTTTCAGGCGAGGACGCAGCAAGTGTATAAGATCCGGGCCCGACTGGCGTCAGTAGTTCCTGCCGTTCATCTCTATTTTGTATTAAGTCATCGGAGTCAACTTCTTTTCTTGGGGGGGATGATGTTGTGGGGAATAATCATAATGTTATGTTGTTATATTATGTTTATGTTGTTGTCGGTAATAATGAGTTACAGTGGTCAGTTAGTTAGCTGACGGGTAGGTAGTTGGAGTCGCGACGGTTGTGTCGCACCCCTTCGGGTATTATATATTGTGTACCTTTTCTTCGAAGTAGGATCATGATAGTCGTGTCAAATGTAATGTTATAAGCACTTGATGTACATGGACTGTTGAATTAATATAGAGACTGGTTATTTAATGTATTTCCATTATGTTCTATGCATTTACTTTCTGCATTTAACCGTTTACCCGAGAGGGCAAACAACCACATAAATCTAAATGAATAAGCTCTAACCTTTCTTTAGCCCTACTATCGCTTTTATTGTTGTTTGTAATTAGGGCTGGCAGATTCCAATTGCCTTGGGCAACATTGGAATCCGCCTCCATCATATAGGGCCAGGCCCAATACACCTCGGCTCCCACCTAAAAAGGCTCCCACGCTACACTTAAACACATCACGCCTCCTTGATAGGGCCGACCCTATCCAATTCAATTAAAAGGAATTAATATAATTAATATAATTAATAATGTTTAAATACAAGAAGGCCGACATGTTAAAAGGAAATAAGTCTCCTATAAATGTGACATTTGCTTCTCATTATTATCACTCAACCCAAGCAGATGAAAATTATATTCAGTGAAAAGCGAACTCTATATTAAGGCATCTGGCAAACAGCGAACTACTCTAGATAGCAGCAGTAGACAGCGAACTCCATTAGTTAGCAGCAGATCCTCAATAGGAGACAGCGAACTCCATCAGACATCTGCAGATCCCTAATTAAAGGCAGCGAACTTCAGATCCTCAATAGGAGACAGCGAACTCCATCAGACATCTGCAAATCCCAAATTAAAGGCAGCAAACTTCATAAGAAGCAGGAGACCATACAGCGAACTTCATAAGAGGCTGTAGACCATATGTAATGTTCAGTTGAATTCAAAATCATAATCAGATCTGAGGATCCTTTGGCTGGGTTTTTCCTCCTAGGAGGTTTTCCCAGGGTAACTGTGTTTAGTCTTTTGCATTTCATTTCCTTTATTATGCTTAAGTCTGGAAAACAATAAGTTAATTAACCTTATTCTAACTTTCTGAGTTTTATTCAATCTGAAAGTACTAAAAAAAACATTTATAAAAAGGATTCTTTACATTCTTACCCATTGCACAACCTTTACAAGCATCATCATGAGATAAACTGAGTTTAGGCATACCTTTGACCATTTTACCGAGAGTGGGAAGAGCTTGAAAGTGAAGATGACCCAATCTTCTATGCCATAGCTCGCATGATTCAGGGGTCTCATGAATGAGAGCTTGAATTGGATTAGCTGCAAGCTTATATAAACTATCACATCTATTTCCAATAATACGAGCAGATTTGAAATTAGATTTCTTAGGCCAAGCGAGTGCTTTCCCTTCAGAAAATGTTATTTGCAAACCCTTATCTTCTAAGGCAGAAATGGAAATAAGATTTCTTTTAATACCAGGTACAAAGAGAATATCACAGAGTTGCAAGGAAATACCAGAATCTAGTTTTAAAGAGGTAGTGCCAGAACCTTTTACCGAGTATCAAGCATCATCACCGATTACTACATGAAGATTGGTGTCTTTTTCAATCAGATCTAAGAGATGCTCACGAAATCCTGAGATGTGTCTGGAGGCACCACTGTCAAGTATCCACGTATTGCTGTCTGTAGGAACATTGCTAGATAGAGCAGAGATAAGAAGGTAATCTTCACTTTGTTCGGCAACTTCATTTAAATTGGCTTCCCTTTCCTTTGTGTCATTCTGACAATCTCTGGCATAGTGACCATACTTATCACATCTGAAGCAACGAATGTGAGAGGAATCTCTTGACTTTTTCCTTGGATCATAGGAGGAGGATCTGAAATCTTTGCTTCTCTTCTCTTTCTTCCAATGACCACCTTTCCTAGATTTAGTTAAGAGAACATGATTATCTTTGAGAGAGTTCTTGAGTTTTCCTCTTACCTCAATTCAAGATTCCTCTTCGATGCAATCAGATTGAAGACGCTCAAAGTTGGGACGATCGGCTCTTCCACCAATGCTACGAATGAATGGTTCCCATTCATCAGGTAGACAATTTAATGCAATCATAACAAGATCTTTATCTGAGATTTGGCAATCAAGAGTGCTTAGCTTGTCCTATAGTTCATTGATCTTCATGAAGTAGGCTATGATTGAGTCTTCTTCTTTCATTTTCATGTGAAGAAGTTGTTGTCTTAGAGCAAGGGCCCTGCCGAGATTGTTGACTTCATACATCCCTTCCAAGTGTTTGATCATTTCTCTGGCAGATACAAACTTTGATATGACAGTGACAAGATGATTCTTGACGGACTCAATTATGATCCTTCTAGCCTTGAGGGAATCTTTCTTGAACAGTTTCAGCTCTTCAGCATCTTCTGGAGGAGATAGCCTTTCTTCTTCTACAAATTTCAGTAGATCATTCTCTTCAAGGATCAATAGAATACGAACTTTCCAAGCAGCAAAATCAATGGCTCCCTCAAGTCTATCTTCAGCCTTCAAACCTAACATTTTTTAATCTGAAAACAAACAACAGCTATATGCAACAATTGATTTGCTAAAATCTGAAGTTAGTGACACCTTAGCTCTGATACCATGTAATTTTATACCCTAGGTATCTGTTGTGACCATTTCACACATCGCCCCATTGCAAATAGGGACCCCTGCTTTTTTTTGCTTTCTAGGGTTTGTTTTTAGGTCTTTTAGGGTTTTGTCTGTTAGCCTTTGCACTTTCGAGTGTTGCCAAGGGGATCACCTGGATAGCAGGTTCTGCTTGAGTTAGGTCGAGTTGGTAAGTGATGAAGTTTGAAAGTCCTGATCCTGAAATTTGGCTAAGTCTGGAATGTCCTAATCCTGAAATTTGACTAAGTCTGGAAAACTGAAAAATCCTCCAAAAACTAGATTTTGCAATATAGCTCCTGGAGGTCCGAAACCACTCTCAAACATCCTAAAAGTATATATGGAATACTTAAATGTTATATTCCATAAAATGGTCCTGACGGAGAGTTCAAAAAATCAAATTTTGCTCCTGACCCTTCCAGAGGGTCCAGGACGAAAATCAATCTAGGACTCATTTCTTGCCTTATTTGACCAAATTTTGACTTGCAAAGCATTTTGAAGGGAAAGTTGGAAATGTTTGAAAACCTTAAAAAAATGATGGATTTTGGCCAAGATTAGGAATTTCACTCCTGACCCTTGCTGAGGGTCCAGAGCGAAAATTTTGTATGAGCCTATTTTTCACTAATTTTGGCTAACTTGTTTTGTGCAGGGTCTCCCAGAAGGAAGATTGGACGTCACTTGATGCAATTGAGGGTTTGAAAGCATGAAAAATGGTGAATTTTGGGCAACTAAGGAACGAACCAAGCTTGGATGGAGTGGAAGAAGAAGACCTTTGCCTAGCCTTGAAGGGTGGATTCAAGAAAAGTTGATGAAGGAGTAAGCACAAATTTGAAAAATCGCACAAATTTGAAAAATCACTCCTGACCCTTGTTGAGGGTCCAGGGCGAAAAAATCCTAAATGCACTTTTCTTCCAAAATTCAAGTGAAATCAAGCCCGAACTCCAGTAAAAGATGCCATTTGGAGTGCCTTGGTGATATTTTGGATTTGCAAAAATTGGATATTCAAGGCCTAATTTGGAAAATCGCTCCTGACCCTTGCTGAGGGTCCAGGGCGAAATTATTGTCAATCTTCATTGTGGCCTTAATCAAACTTTGATATTCCTCAAATCCCCCAAAATTGCTAACTTCGAAGCATTTGAAAAGATTAAATTCGCATTAAATTAAAGGCATTGGCAATTTAATAAATTAATTTTTGACCTTGAAATAATCAAAAGGGACATCTTGGAGGCATCTAAAATTAATTTTTTGAATTAAAATTTGTTAGTGAGCTCAAAGGCATTATTTTGCCTTTATAGGCAAGTTGGCCACCTTTTTAAAGAGTTTTTATTTATTTTTTTATCCCTTTTGCCAAGTCGGCCTTGGAGGAAAGAAGGTGAGCGCTCTATGTAATAGGGGGGCATTGTTTCAAGTTCAAATCATTCATTCATCTCTTCTAAAGTGCGAAATTGAGGAGCAATTTGAGGAGCGAAATCCAGAAGATTGAAGGCGAAATTTTGCTAAGTGTGGAGACTAAGGAGGGTGAAATTCATTTTGAAGACTAATGGAGGCGTAATTCATCTAAGGGAAGACTACAATCTAAACCTTGTCTAGCAAAATCCAGTCTTCTTTCATCATTTTCGAAGGTCTTAGAGTTAAGTACTCAAGAGAAGGTATGGAAATCATTTTGATATTCTTCGTCAAGGCTTGTTTTAATTTCATAGCAATTTTTGAAAAGAAGTCTAAGACTTGAGAGTTTGATTTTGTTGATTAATTAATTAGGAAATGAAGAATTCTAGATTTATCTTGAAATTTCCTAATCAATATCTTGAATTTTCCCTTTGGAGAGTCTTGATTTCTACACTTTAAGATATAGAGACTAATTTTTAAAATTGTGTGTAGGTATCAAGTGGCGACCCCTAAAGCCGGAGGATCAACTACTTGGCGGACCCTCATCAAAGAAGATCACGTCAAGAAAAGGACGACTTCCTCTAGTCTAGCATCGACAAGGACGGCCTTCTTCGGTCAAACATCATCAAGAATAACCTCTTCCAATCTAGCAGTCCAAAGCGAGGTACATCATCATCCTGCACATCAAAGACAAAAGAAGTTAGAGCAAGGGTTCGTTGAAGAAGCAGACAGTTTCAGATGAATTAATTAAAGCTAGCTTCTCGGCATCACCGAATTGGATATCTACCATTGCAAGTATCAGACAAGGTGTCATCCCAGTTATCACTTCTCCAGTCGGATTGGTCCACCTCAACATGTCCAGATTCAATGTACCTTACTCATTAAGGGTGGCACAAACTTCGATGTACCTACCCCAGCTATCCATTGGTCGAATTTTCCAGAGAAAACATGTGTCCAATTAATACAATTATTTCATTGGTCAGAATTGAGTTTGTTGTAACAAACCCTAATTAGGGTTTTCATTGTAGAATCTTGGCCATTGATCTCAGATTGATCTTAGCCATTGAATTGTATTAAGGGCACTATATAAGCCCCGACTCTTCATTTGTAAAGGATAATAGAAAGTAGGGAGTGAATAGTTAGAATAGTGGATAGTCAGTTGAAAGAATAGCAATTAGAGTAGAATAGAGAGACAAGGCAAAGATTGTTACCAAGATGTTGTTGTAAAAGACTTGTAAATTTCATTGAAGAAATGGTGAAATTTATGGGTCGATTCAACAATTTGCATGGTCTCTATACTTCTCATATTTGATTTCATGTTATTAGATGAGTGGAAGAAATGTGTTTGATTGATGATGAAATTCGTATATCCACACTACTAGCAGTTTGTTGATTGCAGACTTGCCTTGTGTAGTCAACTGGAATCATTCAGCTCGAGCTTAACTTCAATTGTTGCTTCTTCATTGACATGCATCAGCCTGATGGTGTCTATGCCTGTAGTAATGATTTGAACATCATAAAGTTTTCCTCCGAAGATCGCACTAACCTTGTGGAGATGGTCCTAGGATGTCAAAACAAGACTTAGTTAGAATTTCATCAAAGATCAATTATTGCTCCTACATTCCTTAGTATCAGAATTAGATCCTTTCCTTGCCGTCATCCTTTTTTTTCTTTTTTCAAAATCTAAGCCAGTAAAATCTTGTGTTCCAGCAATATTCAAAGCAAATCAGACGTTTAGGTCGACAAGTGTAAGTCCCCTTGTGATTCTAGCAAATCACATCATACCACAGAGAGCTTATCCACACGTAGAGATCCTACAGCAAAGAACCTTGAAGTCATCCCGATTGATCTTTTTCGCGACATCTTCAGCATTCAGAGACTTTATTCAAGAGAGGATAAGGTACCTTTAGGTATTTTATTCTATGTTTGCATGTGCATAAAAAACACATCAACAGTATGTTAATCAAATTTATATAATTGATTATGCCCTAGATTGTAATCAGATTTGCAGTATTTTAATAAGCCAACATTCAATAAAATCAGAAATAAAAACAGTAGACAAACAAGCATACCCTGGGAAAACCTCCAAGGAGGAAAAACCCAGCATGAGAAAGACCCAGAGGTCGGATCATAGATGACACACTCGCCGAAAACTTGGCAAGTGACAAAAACTCGCCGAGCTTTTGGGCCTGGCGAGTAGTAACGACTTCTACTCGCCAGGAAAACTCGCCGAGTTTTTGGCGAGTTTTTGCCAAAAACTCGCCGAGTTTTTGGCGAGTTTTTGCCAAAAACTCGCCCGCGTTTCCTTATCAGCCGAAAACGGCTTAAAAATGCTTTTATTTTTTGTTTTCCAATATTGTTTTGGGCTGAGAAGGGGGAAACTCATTTGGAAGGCTTGGAAGGTGATTTGGGGTGGTTATTGAGTGATTCCAAGTGGATTTGAAGGGAAAATCAGATTCCAGGTAAGTTTTTTAATTTTTTTTCTATGTTTTTTTAAAACAATTTGTTTATTTTTTGTTGCATTTAGATTGATTACAAATGATTCCTAGGTAGTCTAAATCATTTCCAAGTTATTTACACAAGATTTAACACAAGTTTTGTTGAATTTTCACAATTTTTTTGAAGAATCTAATCTTCAAAAAAAAATTCAAACCCTACTTTTTTTTAAAAAAAACTTTGAATGATGTCTAAATTTATTTAAACTAATGTAGATAGTTTGCTTAGTGCTAAATTGTTTAACTAAAATGTTAATTTTTTTTTCACTTTGTATGTGTAGGTTAAGTAAGCATTAATCATGGCAAGGGAGCAATGGCCATTAGATCCATGCCCATCTGGATTTATAGGCACCCGTCCTAGAGGTGCTAGAGATGGGGCATGGAGGTATGCCTATGAGGGACCCGATCCTGGGTCAATTATATGCATAAAGTGTGAGAGAATACTTCATGGAGGCATCAACCGCCTCAAATACCACCTTGCAGGAATAGATAGGCATGATGCTAGAGCATGCCTTGGGACCAGTAAAGTAATAAAAAGACAAATGAATGCCCTACTTGCAGCTGGGGAAGAGAAGAAATTGCAAAGGGAGAGGGCAAAGCTAGCCATGAGATCAGCCATTGCTGAATCTCAAGGTGTTTCTATTGACCTTGAAGAGGAAGAAGAAGCACTTGAGGGCATAGTGGGCTCTCGGCGTGGCCCATGTATCCGCAAACCCACCATCAACTCACCCATTGCTTCTGCTTCCTCTAGTAGAGTACCTAGCCCTGTTCCACTTCCATCACAACAATCAGGGTTGATAGGTGATTATTTTGTGCCCAGAAACACACCTGGAATTTTTGGTACTTCAACAACATTGCATTCAATGTGGTGGAGAATGCTTATTGGCTGAATTTGGTGACTGCTATGATAGTTTCAGGAAAGGGGTACAAGGCCCCTTCTCGCAGGGATTTGAGTGGGAGGTTAGTAAATTACTACATAGTCCACTTGATTTCATTTTTAATTATTTTTTAGATTTCTTGTTTATTAAATCAAAATTGTGTACTAATACCTAATTTCACTTTGCACTTATAGGTTGCTCACAAATGCAGTTGCTAGGGCAAGAGAAATGGTGGAGGATCAAAAAATTGATTGGGCAAATTATGGCTGCACCATTCTTTCTGATGGGTGGACAGATGGCAAGAACCGCACCATCATCAATTTTTTGGTCGCTTGCAAGGACAATGTAGTGTTCTTGAAATCTGTTGATGCCTCCAACAAGGTGAAAAATGCAAAAACATTGGCTGGAATGTTGGCGCATGTCATCATGGAGGTGGGGGTAGAGAATGTGGTGCAAATCATCACAGATAATGCAGCAGCATATGTGTCAGCAGGTAGAATCCTTTTGAATTATCACCTTTAGGCATTAGCAATATTCTCATTTGTTGTGGGCTTTGTTTTACTTGGTTGCATATTTCTTAAGAATAAATTCTTCTTTTGCAGGAAGAATCCTCCAAGAGAGGCACCCCACTCTTTTTTGGACACCTTGTGCAGCACATGTCCTTGACCTTCTTTTGGAGGACATAGGAAAACTTGAGTGGGTGACTCCAGTTGTGGAAGATGCAAGGAGGATCACCAAATATATCTACAATCACCCTTGGGTCCTAAATTTGATGAGACAACACACGCAAGGGAAAGATTTGGTGAGAGCTGGTGTCACAAGGTTTGCAACGATTTTCTTGACGTTGCAAAGCATTCTTGCTGCATCGACTTCTTTGAAACAAATGTTTGTGAGTGGAGAATGGCTTAACTCACCTTATTCAAAGAAGCCTGAAGGAGAGGCTGTCGCATGCATAGTCTTCAACAACCAATTTGCACAAAGGGCTGCAGAGATTGTGAAGGTTGTTACTTCAAAACTTTAATTTTTAAATTTTAGTTATTCTTGATTCAAGTCTCTCATTACTAATTTGTAACTTCATTATTTAAATTTTGATCTTTTTGTAATTTGTATTTTTCAATTGTAGGTGTCAGTGCCCTTGGTTCGAGTTCTTTGCTTGGTGGATAGGGATAAAACCCCAATGGGATATCTTTATGAGGCCATGGATAGGGCCAAGGAGTCTATCAAAAATTACTACAAGGGGGATAGGCTCAAATTTGATCCCATTTGGGAAATTGTTGATAGGAGGTGGAACAATCAACTCCACCAACCCATTCATGCAGCAGGGTACTTCCTCAACCCTCGTTTTAGGTTCGAGGGTTCTTACTCAGATTTGAATGGAGAAGTCATGGAGGGCCTCAGTACATGCATTGAGAGGATGGTACCTGATGTTGAGGAGAGAGACCTCATTGTGAGTGAGCTCCAAAATTATGAGGGAGGAAGGGGTAAGCTATTCTCTTCGGAGCTGGCTAGGAAGGAAGAACCACTCAAACCCCAGGTATAACATTTGCCATTTGGATTTTGGGATCTAAAGACTAAAATGATTGATAAATTATGTTTTCTCTTTTCTCTTTGCTTTCTAACTTTTCCATTTTATTTATTTTGCAGATGCTTGGTGGCAAAATTGGGGTGGAAACACCCCACATCTCAAAAAAATTGCCCTCAAAGTCTTATGTCAGCCTTGCAGTTCATCCAATTGTGAGCGCAATTGGAGCTTGTTTGAAGCAATCCACACGAAGAAGAGGAGCAAGTTAGCGCAGAAACGGCTCAATGACCTTGTCTACGTGCAATATAATCTTCGATTGAGCGTAAAGAAGGTAGAGGAACTAGAAGGTGGTCCAATTGACTTGGATGATATAGATCCTTACAGTGATTGGACATCACAGGAGCAGCCTCCATTGTTTTCCGACACTGCCATCACTGATTTGGAGAGGCAGGCTATGGAGGAGGGGGGTGGATTTGGTTTCAGGCTGGATGACAATGAGGAGGATGAGGATGAGGATGAGGATGAGGATGAGGATGAGGATCCATTGCCAGTGCTAGAGACAGGTGGAGACATAGCTTCATCCAGGATGCAGGATGAGTCTCAATCAGCCATACCGAGCGAGGAAGCATAGTCACGCCTAGTCCCACAGCAGACTTATACGACTAGACAGTCTAGACCCTCTAGTTCTACCTCTCCCCATGTTTTTGCTAGAGCTGGGAAGAGGAAGTTGTAATTGTAATTTGTAATGATGTATTTACTTTTGTTTTTACAAAAACTATTTAGTAATTTATTATTTTGCTTCAGGCTTCCAGCCATCAGCATTCCTCATGAGGATGCGATTTTGTAGACACTTTGCATTTAAATATATCTAGAATTAGCTTGTTTCTTTTGTGTTATCATTTATTGACTTATTGGATGCATCTTCTCATTAAAAATTGCAAAAAAATGCGTTTTTTACTAGGTTTAAGCGTGTTTTTAAGTTGCCAAGTTTTTCCCGAGTTTTCGCCTAGTTTTTTTCCCAAGGGCTTAGCGAGTCGAGCCGAGTCGCGAGTAGTTCAACTATGGGTCAGATTATATATTCTCCTCTAAATCATAAGTACAATACTTAGCTTGAATCTGATCTTCACATATCAGATCTGTCCCTTTGCATGCTTCAAAACTGCATCAAAATACACTATGTCCTCTTGGACAATTTCGCACAAGTCTGGATAAGTTCGCACCCTTCCTTGAAAATTCGCACCTTAGCAGCAGAGCTAAATTCGCTTTTGCTTGAGATTGAATTGATGATTTTGACTTGAGAAATGTCCTTTATTTATATGCGCTTTTAACCTTTATTTCAAGTCGGCCTCCTTTAGGTTTTGGCGCCAAATTTATTATGGCGTGAGTGTTTTAGGATAGCGTGAGAGATAGGGCTGGGCCTAGACTTGGGGTCACGTTACCCTTTAGGGCCCAGACCTAAAAGGGTTCAGATGTTGCCTTAAGGCAATCCGAACCCTATAAAGCCCTAGTTATAAACAACAAAAACTAGGTCTGATATACACTGATAAGGCAACTTTCAATTTTTGAACCAATGGTCAAGGGTTTTGTGGGGACCTTATATCAGATATGTGTAAAAATACTTAGTACATGAGCTGTGATCTGCATTTTCTACACACATTTTTACTTCTTTGGGCATCATCTGCATTGAAGCTTTACAGTTCATTTTAAGAAAAGATCTGACTCGAAGACTGCCTCATGCTCAAACTACAAACTTTACAAAAAGTTCTCATTGCTGCCACGGTAAGACACGGTGTACAGGTAGTGAGGAATTAAATAGGTCTTGAAATGAATTGAAACCAGATTTCCAGCATTTGCCAAATGAGAATGAAAATCCATAACATGTTACAGATATTAATAAGTTTGGGAAGAAGATAGGTCTATTAGACACAGGCACTTACTTGACTTTTCCACTCTGCCATTCTTACTCACTTTTCTACTTCTTTGGACATTGTTTGTGTTGGGCACATAGCAAATGTCATTTTAAGAAGGGACCTTGACCAGAATGCTGTACCCAGAACCACATATTGGCAAAAAGGAAAAAACGCATTCACTAACAAGAAGCTATGGTCTCGGTGTCTTTCACCCTTGCTAAAAATTAGTGCAAGACTATAAAAACCCAGGTCTGGTAAGTACCAATAGACTACTTCCAAATTTTTACACCAATGTGGTCATGGTCTTTCCTAGGCTCCCCAGTCAGGGAAGTCTGCAACCACTTAATATGAGCGATTGCAATCTATGTTTCTCATGCACAGTTTTACTTTTTGGAAATCATCTACATTAGATATCAATATAGTCCAATAGAAGGGATTTGACCCAAAACTGGAAACTGGAAAAAGCTCTAAAAGCACTCACCAGCCAGTTATGTGTCATGCCCCCACCATGAAAGAAGATTAAAAAGTGTCAATGCTCAGAAAATCATCTTATTTATAAGACTTCATGATTTTCTGTGATCTTGGATGAAAGGAATTAATGTATCAGTTGGTAATCATCTTCATAAAGCAGAGATGGGAAAGCAATGATTATATTACATTGAAGGATACCATTCTAAATCTGCATCGATGCATAAATTCAAATATATAAAGCGATCCATATGCAGTGAATAGATCAAGGATATGTAAAGATTAATGCTTACATTAATGCGTGTTATTAATGATTGATGAGGTGTGATAACAGCAGCAGTTTGTTAGTTAAAAGGCAAACTACAATTTATTAAGAGTCGCCAGTTTTACAAGGGTGGTGTCCGTCAGAAAAGACATAACCCTCTACCACAAATTGAGGGATATACATACAGCATATTGACCACTCAAAAGGGGCATCAAATAGGAGAAAAGATCAGTCTGGTTATAAGAAAATCTGCATTTCAGAATACAGCAATTTGGTGTTCTAACTAGTATTTGTTATGCAATGTGGATAAATGTTATCATACATCTATACTCTTTAATATATCTTTGACCAAGATATTAATAAGCTTTGCCAATCTATTATATTTCTTTAATTAATAAATTTATCTATTCCTTGTCCCCACAAGCAATCATATGTTGAATGGAAGGAAATATGTTAGGGAGAGGCAGTAGACCGGTTCCCTCAAACTAAGTGGATGTTCCTGACATTTGTGGGCCAAGGGGCGAATTGTGTTAGTTGTATGCTCTGTGCTCTTAGGCTTAATTGGGCCGAACAGTCTCTGGGCACCCAAATTCCTCTCCAAATTCTACTATGGTTGGCTGTAGGGAATAAGGTAGGGTGTAGGTTCTAGTAGCAAACTTATTTATCATTTCATATGTTAATTGTTCATTTAACTCTCGAGCTCAATAACTTTTAAATGAGTTAACTTTAGAATGCTATTGGTAAAATGAATTATATTGTTGGAATTGTCAATTTTGGGCAAAAATAGGTCTCTCCCAATTTGGGGAAATTACATTATGGTTTCAGGTTTTCAGTACATGCTGTCCTTGTTACAGCCTAGCACAAACCCTTATAACTCAAATCTTACACCAGTAAGCCCACTTTCCAGTATTTTTGCATTTGTAGTAATGTCATTTGTTGGGCCATTTATGTCCCACCTTTGACAAGGATAACCAGCTATGTTTTCCAGTGTTCCACACAATTTGCCCTTGTTTGCCCCTATGGTTATGGTCTTTGTTGGGTTCTTCAAGCTCCTTTTTGGGCATATGAAGTTGTGATTCATTGCAATCTTTGTTGTTTATTTACAACTTTTCTGCTGTTTATCACATAATGCTTATACTTTATTACAGATATGGTCCACAGAAACCCTCCTTGGACCTGATTCTCATGAATGTTCATGTGCCTGTCTGGCATCTGCACAAATTAAGATGCATACACTAAGAGCACCCTCAGCCAACCTTTAAAACTGTTTCATTTATAAAGAAACCCATCTCCCAAAATAACATTAATGGTGTCCAAACATTAACTCCCTCAAATAGTACTGAAAATAGACACACTTCCCAGCAATTCTATACTTCAGTTTTTGCATTAAAATACAAGAAAATCTCTAAATCCTAAAAAATCGTTTTCAGAAGGCTGGTAATATTTCATTAGGATTCCACTCCAGAAGTTCTCTAAGAGAGATCAGAAACTCCCAAATACCTTTCAACACATTTAGAAAGATTTTGAGCAGTTCCGAATCATTGTTGAGTTGTTCTAAATGTTTTAGGCACTGGAATTCAGTTTCATAGATTTCTTGCATCAGATCTCAACTTTCTAAAAGGTTTTGGAAGTTTCCAATACTGTTTCCAGAAGCATCCAAAAGCTTTCTGAAACCATACCCAGAGCTTTCAAAAGTTTTCCCCAGTAATCACAAAGTTTCTTTCCAATACCCTGTTTCTGCCCATTTTCTTATGACATCTACCAAAAGTTTCTAATGTTTCGTAACCAAATGAATACTGCTTCCAGTAATAACGGTTCTTAAATTGCGTTTCCAGTTACTTCTTCCCACCTGTTTGTGCAACATAAAGGATAGCTAAAACCATCTCTAGAACAAGAAATAAAATTTCTTTATTTTAATCGGTAATTTCTCCCTTTTGTACCAAGGTCAAGAGCTTATCTTTTACATTCAGGTGGGCTGCGTGAAGGGTTTGATGCAATATGTTATGCAATAATAAATATTAGAATGTCATTTACAAATCGAAGAAGTACCTTTGCCATGAAATCCCCACTGATATTCCATTGGGTACTAATGACATTATTTCAGTAAACCAGGGAATCTAAGAAAATAGAGACCAGAGCCCACAGAAGTTCACTCTTAAATTTTTTAACACAGATAGCATAAATAACAGAGAGCTCCAACTTACAGATTGACTGAAAATACCCAAGAGCTTCTTCAAAAGCAACTTGCAGGTTCTCATTACCCTCTGATAATTCTGTGAAATCCACCGCACTTTCTCCACCTCAGACCTCACTTGCATCAGCTCCCCATAGGCTGAAAGAAGTTCGTTGAAAGAAGACATGATTTGTAAGTAATCAGAAGGACGAGATAGAGACTCCTTCCATGCATAATGAGCAATGTAATCCCACCCCATCGACCCTGCTATTCTCCACCATTTTACACTGTTCTCAAATCCCGCTGCAATACTTCTAGCTCTCTGTGCCCCTAACCACATAAACAGTAAATAAATTTATTAGAAAGGCTTCCAGCTATCTTGATTTTTATGGCTCTTGAAGTGATGTCCACAACCACGATAGGGTCTAAGAAGTAGACCCAATTTCTCCTTGATACAATTTGCAACAGAAGACTCTGAAATAAATCTCTTTACAAAAATAGATAGATGAATTAAAAATAAAGCAGAATGCAAAAACGAAAATAAAGTTGGGCTTATTGACCTGTGTAGTCTCCTCGTGAGGTCCTGAGAGAGGCCACTCTGGTCATGAGAGAGTGAAGTAGAGAGGAAACTGTTCGCAAGCTTTTGAATGCTGTAGAGGCTGCTGAGAAGTATGTATATGTGCTTGCCGTTGCTGTTGGAGATGCCATGAGCAGCAAAATCAGGAATATTGCAAGCCTCGTCTGCATTGCAGATTTGTAATGTTGGTTCATAACAAAATTCCACAACGTGGGTGTGAAACAAATTAGCAGTCGGCGGTCCCGACTGGCCGGTTTGTAAATTACTTGCACCGTAAGGAACTTTCGCAAGAATTGCTTTATAGCAGGAGGTGTAATTGGCAAGTAAAGTTCCTCGACTGTTAAACGCAGGCTAAACAAGTAAAATGCAATAACTCATCATATCGTCTAAATGTATAAATGAAATTGTGATAATTTTAGGTAAATTTGGTAGATAATAATGAAAAATAATCTAGAATTATATTCATATTTATTTAAAAGTTTGGTGATAAAAATAAATTATAAAAATACATATTTTTATGGGAGAAAAATATGTAAAACAAGTATTTATAATCTCTAATATAAAAGAATAACAAACATATTATAATGTAATTTAAATATATCTTAAGAAAACATTTTTCACTCGCATGCTCAATGTATTATCGTAAGATTTAAAATTATATAGGCACACGTTTCAATCCATACTTCCAAGTTTCAGATATAGAACTTACAACATATGCACAATCCAACCTTAAGTCAAAGATTACACAAAGTCAACTTCAACAAATACTCATGTGCTTGCTTTTATAAACACAAGCTTGCACAAAACCCCTAAGTGATATTGCACAAATTATGTGTCTCAAAGCCATGAGCTCAATAAACCATGACCCCAGATTAAATATTTAGTATTGAATTTTAACAATATTCGATACTATCCCACATAACCCTTTACTAAATATTTATCTCAATGTCACATACATAGTCTCCATGTATGTCCAACCCATGTGGTATCCACATCTCCAAGATACTTCACATTAAATATTATTTTTATATATTAACATGACTACTATGCAAGGTGTACAACACATATTTTTTAATGTTCTCCTCATTATTGTTCTATTACTAGAAAAACCATGAAGTGAAATGACATTAAATGACCACAAACATAGTGATCACAATAGCTCCATGCAAACCTCAATTCCAATGTCATGTAACACAAACATCCAAGAAGAAATAATATAGAGAGAAAACCTATAAATCAAAACCATATCCTTCCACTAACACCAATTTGTTAAAGTTGTGATAAGTAAAATATCCCTCCCAAAACCCCAAACATAAAAGCATCGAGCAACATTCAACCATTTAACCTTAAGGCCAAACATTTCATATATATCTAGGATGTAAGCTTCTCAATCTAAAGGAAGATTGGAAACATATCTAGTCCCTCAACAAGAAATATACTCAAATCCACCAATCATCTCCTTATCTCTTCAAAACACATTGACCTCAAAAAAACTAAGCATTCGCACATAATGAGATTACAAATCATAACCATGCATAGATACTCCTTATACAAGTCCTTAAAACTAACATTAATAGCTCAAGACTCAAGCACACATGGGAAGACAAGACACAAAGAAAGAATGCATCTAAAATTTAGGTGGGCAATAGTCATCAAACCATTCATCATCAAGAGGACCAAGAATGGGAAATGAGATTGCTCCTCCCAAAATAAATTAAACCACCATGACTCTATCCATGAACAATCTCCTCATTAGGTCTATAGATATCTGAAAAATGTCAGCTTCACTTGCATCACCAATTATCACATGATCATTCACTATATCATTTAATCATCTATTTTATTTGTGTCATCACCTAATCACCTAGGTCATGGTTTCATTTAATCACCATCTAAGTTATTTGTCCATCACCTAGTACACATATGTCACCACCTTGTCACCTAGAACACCTAGAGTCTAATAATTTATTTAAATAATCCTTAAGTTATTTGATTAAATTTGGCTAATTTTATCCATAATGATCCACATATTTATATCCAATTAATTAATTATTCACATATTATCCATTAATAAATTAATTTAATAATAATTTATATCTCATGTGCACTAATAACTAAATTAACTAATTATTAATTGATTAATTCTACCTCATCTAGTTCACTCCTTACTCTAATCAATTCACTCAAAGTCACTCTCAATCCAATCAAATCCACTTCACTCATCCATGTGGTTGGTTAACTATTACATGCAATAGTCAACTCCCCTTAATTTTCTCATGCACTTAGTTAAATCCTTCATGTAGGTAGTTGACTCATCAATCAAATCTGTTAACTCCACAGTCACGTTGAGTTGAGAAATGATAGTTATTTTAATTAAAAATTAAAATAATGTGCAACTCACATGTGCATGCCATGTCTCCTCACTAGTCTCTCAAACCGTAGATCAAATCTTAGGTTCTAGATTCAATCTTGTCTGTTTATCAAAATCTCTTGCAAAACCACAAATCAAAAACATTTTTACATCGTTATCAAACATTAGTAAGCATTCAAATCCATATCAAATCCTTGTCAATGTGTCACTCAAGAAACACTAATATTATGATGACAAATCAAGCACCCACATCACAAAAGAGAAAAACTTTACATTCATTTCAATCAGAGGTTTGCATGTGTTTGATTTGAGTATTGATTTGGTTTTACTTTGATGCTACTTTGTTCATTTCAATTGCATACATTCATTTCAATGAACCTAATGTGAAATTACGTATCTAATGCTTGCACATGTGAGTTTTTGTGTGTCTAAGCTTGCAAGTGGGCACTTTTTATGGGGATATTGGAAGTTAACTTTTTTCAAGACTCCCAAATCATGAAAAATAACCTTATGGTTGCATTGAAAAGGACCAATAGATGACTTTTGACATATAATTTTGCCATATTTTCTTTACTATAAGATTTTTTTAAAATTAGGGGCCCCCATGGTCCTCATACAAAAAACCATATGACTATACGAACTCTAATGTATATACAATATTTAATGAAATGAACATATACTCACAAATCCATAAGAGATATATTCATATATATACGAGGCATGCTCATAAATTGACACCAATACATATTCACATTAAATATACCTTAAGATCTCCAATCAAATTGAATAAGTTAAGAAGTATACGCACTATTTGTAGATATATATAAACATATATCATTAAATTATCATAGATATATGTTTGTATAATCTAAAGTTTCATTGAAAATACATTTATTGTATATACTACAACTTTTTACATCTATAACTATGCACATTATTTTTCTGTGATAATTTAGTGTATATATTGCATGATTTACCCACTATATATGTTGCATGTTATGGCCTATGGATGTGCATGCATGCAACTATATACCCATGCCCATATCATGGTCATGGCATTAAACAAAAAAATTCCTTAACTCTACTTTGATTTTGAAGTTTAAAAAAAGACAAAAGAAAACAAAAGCTATGATCACTTTTTCATTTTGATTTTTAAGACTTTCGTTTCATTTAATTTTTTTAAATTTTTTTTTCTTTTTTTTCTTAGGTCACAACACTAGTCACATGGTGATTAGGCGCCTTGCTAAACTTAGTGTCCAACACCTTCCCGTGAGCCCCTAGTCACGTGGGGCCCAACTTTTGGCACCAAGGAGCTAGAGACCCCTTCTCTTTTCAATCACCTAATAAACTAGTTTTGAGAAAACTAATATTTTTAGGTACTAATCAAATTTATCTTTGTCAAAGGTGTTACAAAGCTAACTTAGAGCACTATGCTATGGATAATTTGATTTTTCCAAGTATGCCATTTTCATCAAATAAATTTCATTAAAAAGTGTTCTTTATTTGCAAACATTAAACACTCATATCTTGTGCATATGAGCTGATTTTTCAAAGAATCATTTTTAAAACATAACAAAAAAATCACAATGAAATAAGGTGCAATTTGTTTTTCATGATTTATTACTATTTTTTATGTTTTTTTTTGGGCTAATCAATTTGAATGCAACATATTTCATTGGGTGAAAACAAACTTGAAAACTACTATTAATTTATGGTTTTATAAGACATTTTGTGAAGATTGATTTAAACCATTTTTATTTTTTCTTTGTTTTGTTTGTTTTCTCACCATTAGCATTGGTTAAATAAACCTTCACATTTTGCTTTAGGCTTAAAATAAGCAAGTGTATTTTAATCTTTAGGATCCACTTACATATGTTCTTCCTTCATGTCTTAGGGTGATCTTGAGAATCATAAATAAGCGTAACTTTATTTAATTTTTTTAGGAGGCCCGCTTGAGGATTTCATCACGACCTCAACCACAATTTTTAGCAAGGCATATAAAAAGAGGAGAGAATTTTTTTTACCTTAAGAGTGATCCATCACTATGTTTGGCAAACCTCCAAGACCCCTAGTCCATTAAGACTTGTGAGGTGAAGAGAGAGACCATCCTAATATACATGCATGTATATGAGCCCTCAATTCATAGATTCCCCTAGTGAGCCTTATAATTAGATTCCTAAGTCATTCAACCATCTTCTAATGTGGTGCAAGGGATGTATATCATACCTTGAAGTTATTCCCCATGTACTATCATTTGTTGAGATAGTGGCTACCCTTGCTTGGGGTCTTATCCTTCTAAAGTAAGGAGTGTATAGGTGGTACATAACTATGCATACCATAGTTATTCATTCACTTGACAACAGTATTATCTTTTCTTGTGGGCCCACATTAGGAGTCACTCCCACCTAAATAGTTTTAGGATTATTGTTAGATTTGATGTGCTTATTATTGTTATATTAGAACCTCATCACTTGAAGCCAAATGGGGAATTTATCCTTTTGAGCCTTAGATTGTTTAGTCTTTTATAATATGTTTAGTTTAGACTTTAAAAGAACTATAAAACCCAAAAAATTAAGACAATTTATAAAACAATTCATTTGTCTTTGTTTTTTTAGATTAATATTATCCTCTTGCTAAGGTTTAGGTGTTCACCATCTCCACAGCATCACCTTGTCTACAAACTAGTTTGATATCTCTTCTAGGTTTAGACTATCATCTTCATCCATAACCATAGCATCATAGCTTGCCATCCAAAGTCAACATCATCTCATACACATCCACTACCTTCAATTTAAACTAGCATTAATAGCCATTTGCCATTTTTCTAAATACATGATCCATAATCTTGTATCACCCTAAATATACATTCATATCCTAGGTTTGATCCCCATCCATATTTTTTCCTCCTTATTTCATACCATAATTGTATATTATTCTTATAGATTAGACTATCACTTACATCAATACAATAGTTTTATCTACATTCATATCCTAACATCCTTTACCATCCTTGTACATATTTTTTCATGTCACCTTTTGCATCCAGACTCCTAGGTTTAGATCAACATTTATATGTGTACATCATACATAATTTTCATAAGAGCAAAGATTGATCTTTGATACCATGCAGAAGTTGATGATTACACCTAGAGGAGCCAAGAATCTTTTGCAAGAAAAACCTATCACACAAAAGAGATCAAGCAAAGATAATATTCTCCATAAGAACCTAAGAATTTTATATTATTGCATAGACATTATGATTATAATGAATGATTGAATCCTTATGAAAGGATTAATGAAACCCTGATGCTAGATTAAATTAGCTAGGGCCAAGTGCCACGATCATAATGGATGAGACAACTTAAGCTATTACTAGCCTAATTAAATAGAAGGAAAAAAGTACCTAAGTTTATCTTAGTGAAAAAATAATTAAATGACCTAATTAATAAATAATTAGATAACACCCCCCATTATTATTAACTTAGGGAGTAACTAAAAAGCTAGTATGAATGCATGCATGAATGGGTCCTGACAACTAATGCCTTATTAGGTCTCACGTACAAACCAATGCAAAGCAATGCAACTCTCACAAATAGAGAAAAGGAGAAAAACCCAGTGGGAGAAAACTCTTCTCTAAAAGAAAATTAAATAATTGTAGTAGAGAAAAAAGGAAAGTAGAACTCAATGTGACCCCCCAAGGAGTGCTTCTTACACAAAGTGCAATGCATGTCCCCCTATAAGAGAGAGAGAAAATGAGGATAGGAATCTCTCCAAAGAAGAAATATCTCCTGTGCCAATGATTAATGCCTGAAGATAGAATACGATCCACTACCTGTAAACAACATTTCTCCCCTTAGGAAGAAACAAATCCACTAGAGATAGGAGAAGTCGCTCCCATAAATTTGAAGTAGGAATCCAAATCCAAATACCATGTGCCTCTATAAATTGCTCAAATATTGTTATTCCATGAAAAATGATGATGCCACAAACTAATCAAGTACACGCCCAATCAATGTAAGAGATGACAAATCAAGACTTTGCAAAAGCTAATGAAGAACAAGCTTTATGGGCAATGAAGATGGGTTGACAACACTAATAAGGCTATCAACAAAGAGGGGATAAATGTCCTCAAAATAATCTTCCAAATCTAAAATATGAGACTTCACAAAGAAGGATTATATGTTTGTGTAATGGTGCAAAAGTGACCCTACAAAGGGAAGAACTATGTTCCCTTGAGAGCTAATTTCACAACATACATTAAGATATCTCCAACTAGTGGAACTGGTGAAAATATCTAATTAGAGAAATTGAAAGAGCAGACATAGAGAGTATTCGGTCTAAGTCTGAGCATCTCAGCCAAGGATGTCAGTGTAGCACGCAGACATCTGTGTAGCACATTGTAGTCTCGTATGGACCGTGAACAAAAAAAGACCCAGAAAACAAGAAAACCTGACTCTGTGTTTTAGATAACCTGCAAAACCCTAAATTTAGAAATGTGACGACGAATACTAGATAATAAATATAAAGATAAATGAATACAAATGAAATAAATAAAACACAAGAAAAGCCTTGTGCATTTGAATTCTTCTAATAAACCTGAACACATGAAGAAGAGGAAAAGTGTTTGGGGTTGTTTGGAGACTTTCCTCAGTAAGTCCTTGTTTTGGTGTTTCCACCTCCACAACAGCTAGATAGATAGATAGATAGATAGATAGATAGATAAAAATGTAAATAGAAAAGATAAATGATTTGATATATAAGGGATGCAATAAATCCTCAAGATGCTCAAAGACAAGATAAGTAGATAGATATTACCGGCAAGGCTTAAGAAAGCCAAGAGAGATGCAAAGAGTATTGTGAGAGCTTGAGAGTGTTGTAGAAAACTAGAGATTGTTGTAGCAAGCAAAAGAGATAGAGAAAGTTGTGAGAGCCAAGAGAATAAGAGAGATTGTATTCAAAATCTAGCACTTGAATGGAGAGAAAAGATGGATTTAAATGAGAGAATAGGAGGGAAAAGAAAGTTGGTGAGCCATTTCGAAAGATTCTAAGTCGTTTCCCCTGACCAAGTTAGGTGACAAGTGTTGAAATATGCAAAACCAACATTTGAACGTTAAGATGTCGCGGGATGAATGTGCAACATGCAGACGTCTACATGACGCGCTAGTGTCCAGACGAATCACGCTAAAAAACAACAGGTGGCAAGAGAAACACATGATTTATGCAAAATTGAAGCTGAAAGATAGCTAGTGAAAAGGTGTCCTGAGCATCCTGAGAGGGAAAAGGATTATGTAAGGGCTAAAATGGGCCTACCTAAATTCTAGGGAAATGAACACTAAAGTGGCTACAAAAGTGTAGGTGGAATTGCAAAGGGGTATACAATTTTCTACTCTACATTTTGCCCCCACTTTAGCGACCTTATGAATCGACACGAATATGCACGCTAAAGGAAATCTACTGAGCAAAAATAACATCATGATACCAAAAGGTTATTGTAGAGGAAGTAGACAAATCTTTGAGCCAAGGAAGCATGTCCCCAAGCTAAAGACCTACAAAATAAATGGATTAGACAAATAAATTTGCATGACAACAAGGTTAGAGAATAAAAACTTCCAATATGATAGGGTTAGATAATGATAAACAAAAAGATATTTAGAAAAGAACATGGATAACACACACACGAAAGCACATAACAAGCAAACTAAAAGTTTTGAGTCAACAAAGTGAAAGAGACCTCGATATAAAAAGTTGTCTCAGTACTATGCATCGTCCCCAAAATACAAGAAAACACACATAAAGGAATTCTAAAAAGGAGAGAAGAAAGCAAGGATCAATTGCTTCAAGGAAGAATGTACACAAAAGTCAAAGAAGCAATCGATGTCAAAGAGATAGTACATGACCCAGACACTAGCTTGCCCTATATGTAGCGATCATGTAGATGGCAATAATTAAAAAGATAGATCACAGTCTAGCAAGTTGTGTTATGCCAGATGATCAAAGATAAGTAGAACCAACCTTGCTATGAGGAAAATCCACTACCAAAAGATAAGTAGAACCAACCTTGCTATGAAGGAGAGCCACTACTGGTCGAAATAAATAGATGCTATATAGGATCCCCTCACTACAAAGGGAGGCCTCTATAGATAAGATCAATTTTGATAAGAGCCATAAAGGGTCAAGATAGACAGTCACCATAGTGGGCAACAAATAGATAGTCACCATAGTGGTCAAGAGATAGACATGCATTGTTGCGGGTGAAAAAGAGACACATCATATGATAAGAATGTACAAAAGAGTAGAATGTGTTTGTGCGAGAAGAAGAAGAAGGTGCATCAATAGATGAAGAGTTAATGTCACTCGATTGATGAAGTTTTTATATCTTATCCCTCAAGGCCTTACATTCACTAGTGGAATGACCAAGTACTTAATGATATGCATAGAAACAATGTTTTTATTTATCATCCTTATGAAACTTATTATGTGTAGCAGGAGGAAGAGTAATCAAGCCAGATTTAAGAAGCCTCAACAAAATAAGCTCTTGATTAGATAAAGGATGACGAGCAGGAAGCAAGTCTTTCTCTTATGGAGAAAAGTTTGACTATTCACAAGAAGAAGAAGACATAGAAACATTAGACAACAGAGGGGATGAAGACAAAGGAGAAGCTTTGTAACCTAAACCCACTATAAAAGAGCATAGTTTTGATTCCAAAGGGACCTTAACTCCTTGACCCATGCGTCCAAGACCATTTCCTTTGTATCCATACTTGGAAGCAATATTGAATCTTGGACCATAACATGATTGCAACTCCTCCAAAGGGGGGAGATCACCTTTAATGGTATAGTCAATGGTGGCCACATGATCTCGTGATATAGAATAATAATCATCTTTGATAGCGCGTGTGAATGATAATTTTGGACAAGAACTTTGCAAACTAATCTGATACCATGTAAGAGAAAAGATTGAGCTCTGATACCATGTAGAAGTTGATGATACAACCACAAGAGCCAAGAATTATCTACAAGTAGAACGTCTGTCACACAAAAGAGATCAAGCAAAGATAATATGCTCTATAACAACCTGACAATTCTATATTATTGCACATAAGATTATGATTACAATGAATGAATGAATCCTTATAAAAGGATGAATAAAACCCTAGATGCAAAACCCTAATGCAAGATTAAATTAGTTAGCACCAAGTGTCACAATCATAATGAATTAGACAACTTAAGTTACTATTATTCTAATTAAATAAAAGGAAAAAGAACCTAAGTTTAGCTTAAGTGAAAAAGTAATGAAAGGACCTAATTAATAAATAATTAGATAAAGTGTCTTAATTACTCCAATAATTTTGTCCAACCCACATCCTAATTCACACCCATTTTCTAGAACCTCGTATACTCATACCCCAAACTGGATCATCCACTTTACTTTTCATATCCACATCATACCATCCCTAGTGGCATCATACTTTTTTCATATCCTAGACACATATGTAACACCCCGCTATGAGGCCCAGAGGACTTAAACAAATAATACAATGAAAATGCGAACATTTTTTTTTTGAAAGGATAAATTATACACATGCGATGAGTTGCATACAAATGCAATCATACATATGCATTGAGTTACATACAACATGATAAGAAACAAATGCACTATAAACAACTAACAATAGTCCTCAAGGTTACTCTAGAAATAACATTAATCCCACTTACAAGAACATAATAATCATCAATAATGATTACAACATCGATAATTACATAGGATCGTGGTACAAAATACAATGTCATGAGGATATACATATGATCAACAATCACATTACATTGCATCCATGAGTACATAATCTCCAAGAGTACAATAATGAAATGAATACATCTATTTGTACCAATATGAAAGTCTTCAATCCTCCCCGAGCCACCAGTGGGTGCGAATAACACTCCACCCAACCATGTGGTACCATAAGGTCCACCCCCCGTGCTAGGAGGTATCAGCTAGATCCATAAGGCGGAAGCAACACATACAGGGGTATCAACATGACTCACAAGAGAATCCACAAGGCTATACTCACAAGAGGATCGACAAGACTGAACGTGCATGAGGCTCACAAGGGAAACAACACAAGGGACTCAAAAGTAAAACACCAACCTCCAGAGGCCCCAAGCAATTCACAAAAGGATAACAAAACATAAGTTAACCAACCACTTCCAGAAGCTCAAAGCAATCCACAGAAGGACAAAAAGACACAAGTTACCACTAGGTAGCAATAGGGAAAGTGTCATCACTAGGTTGTTATGAGTTATCCGGGTAGGTCTTCACTAGATCCTAGCCCCCATCCTGGGTTACCCTGGTGACCTCTCCCAACTGCTGGCCCCCATACAAACACTAGTGGAACACACCAACCTTTTGGAAGGACAAGATTGGTGGAAGCCATTCCAGGCCCTTCTCTACTTACCTTAGCCCTAAACAAGCACCTAAGCGTAAGAGAGGCAAGAAGAATTAATCTTTATTAATGTATCTAGCTACCCACCCAAGTTAGTTATTTAGGTTTTCACTTGATTACAAAACTCTCATTGAGTTACCCAAGCGACCACTTTGGGTCACGACCCCCAATGAAAGCCACTCCCCCTTGACTTGCACCTAAGAAACTAAAATAAATCACAAGACCAAGACACTCCAAAACCTAAGCTAGGAAGGTCCCAACTATAGCAAGGCTAAATACACTTGCTAGAACAAGATCCCAAAATGGAGTAACAACAAT
Source organism: Cryptomeria japonica (assembly GCF_030272615.1). NCBI lineage: Eukaryota > Viridiplantae > Streptophyta > Pinopsida > Cupressales > Cupressaceae > Cryptomeria > Cryptomeria japonica. The sequence goes on from NC_081407.1 coordinate 700,113,093, forward strand.
AGGTTAGGTATGGCCTTCTAGAACATAACGACAAAAGAACCACTACTCCAATATTGCTAGGAGAAGAAGTACATCAATACTCAAACTAGATTTCAACACCGAAATAATAACAATTAGCACGAAGAAAAACAAAACACAAAAGAGGAACATAACATAACACCCCCTAGGCCTCTGGAGTTAAAATTCCACTAATATGGTAATCTGAGGTTCCTTACTATGTATGACAGTCTCCACAACACAAAAGTCATAATGAGCCAACAATGAAAATTAAAACATAGTTGATTACAAAAGTAATGCGTAGCTATTTACTTCACATTCATGCAGTTTAGTTAACACTATTTCAAATAACTCATAATGCACACCGTAATATCCCACCTAAGTCTATGTCAAAAGGATTTGACTTGCCCTTCAAACTTATTCACATCAAAATCATACATAAAAATGATCATTAAAATACATTAAAGTAATCGTTATTTATAACAATAAAATAATCATTTGAAGGCATACGAGTTCATGCTTGTATATAAAATCTCGAACCAAATATATAACTAGTTAGTTAGCATTATTAATAACATTCAAATAATCCTTGGAGTGAAAATTCCAAACAAATCAAGGTTGCATGATTTACAGCTTTAGCCAATAATATTAGAATGTGTGAAAATCTGCGATGACATTTATTATAATATAAATGAAGATCTACGATAACATACATATATTTAAATATCATTATCAAAAAACAAAATAACCCATATGCTAAGGACGTCGTGACAAGCTTAGACTCGTGCAGGGTCATTGCCATTCGCATGTTGGCCAAACCAGCATTTGAATTTGTTGAGCACCGAGTTCACTTATATATAAATATATAAGAAGGATAATTGAATTGCTATCGAAAAGGTAATAGCGACAGATGTATGGTTTCCAACGAATCTAACATATAAAACAGAGCTAACAGAGCGTTGTCGGGTAGATGCAGAGACAACGCCCAAGAATGCAAGCAGAAGCAAAACAGGGGAATGGGTCGAAGCTCTTGATAAGACGTCGACCAAAAGTCATAGACAAGGTGAATGTCGTGATACAACACTCGAGAGAAAACAGAGCATACCAAATTTAGACAAGGATTAAGAGAGTTTGGCAGATAGAAACGAAAAGAATCGAAAACAAATGAAGAAAGGCAAGGATACCGATTTAATATCGATCTAAGTCAACAGTATCGGGTTGCTGCAGGTTAATAAGGGACACGGTGGAAGGTAGAAAAGACCATGCTATCCTTGCATAAGCTTAAATTAATATATGTTTAAGTAACTGAAAGCCGATATAAAAACGAAAGGCAATAACATACGCATATGATATATATGCCGGTTCTAATGGATTATACAACGCCACTGATCATGGTTTCGTAGGAAACCTAATTCTAAGACAAGGTAAATACAAAAGAATATATACGAACCAAGGGAGGATCCAACACATTTAATTGATTAGGAGGGGACAGCGGTCGAAACCCCCCAGGAACACACTAGCGAAGCCAGGCAAGACAAGTTAAATTCAGCATACGAATGGCTGAACCAAGCAAAATGAGAGCTAAATAAATCATGCAAACGAAAGCTAAGACACCATGTAGAATGTAAAAATTTACAGGTGTAAGTCGAAAGCAACAGATGAAGTCGGATAACCACGAGGGAATTTGCTGACATAAGTCAGGCCTAAGGCAGGATTGAATAAGATGGTGCAAGCCGAATGACCCGCCCAGGAGAACTAAACGGTACCTATGATAAACTTGAAAGAAGACAAGAAGGAGAAAGTGTGTTTCATTACGATAGCGATGTGCGGAGATGGCAGTCTACCGAAACTACTAGGATGCATGGCCAGACCCAGACAGGATCAATGGCATCTACACGGGCCGTCGGTCGGCCAAAACACGCGTGACGTGGAAGGCACAACCGGTAAGAGATTATCGACCGCAACATATCACTGGAATCACCAGTTGATTCAAACAACAGAAAAACGACCCATAGACTTCCATCGGAAAACTTAGAGCACAGAACGCAGGGGACACGATACGAACAGGGGTGTCGAAGATGAAAGAGCAATAACGAAATCTAGCGATGGACTAATTATTTCCGAAAGCAGTGTCCCGTCTATCATGTTCAATGACTGTGTACTGAAGAAAATGATTTATGCACAACAACATATGTCAAAATACCAAGGCTAATGGGGGACTACCACACTAAAGGAAATACTATGCAGAGAAAAGAATGCATGAAACTCTTGCCGTTCAACTGAAAGATGTGCACACTCTAAAAGCTATGCACTAGCAATATTACCCACAAAAAAGTAGATAAGCATAACGGAGTTTCTTACAGGCACACAAAAGGAAGAATCAGAGAGAAACTGAAGTAAACATACCGATAGAGTTGATGCCAAGGCAAGCTGGTCGCAGCCAGAGGGGGGATTAGCTATATCCTGATTCATGCAACGATCGGTTCCAATAACTTTCAAATGGACTCTCGATCTCAAACCTCCGGATGGCTACAACAGCTTCTTCACTTCAAATGTAATGGCTTCGTTCCCCAATGTGACTTGAAAAATATAGAAGCTTTTGACTGAGAGGCAGGGCCCCTTCCGCTTGGGATTGGAGGTCTCCTATTCAACCAATCTTCTTCACAGATGGTGAGGGCTTGTACCTGCCATTCACTTTCATCGATTGTCGCATTTCATCCCCCTTGCAGCTGTCCATTGAGTTGCCTAAAAATTTCCCCCCTTCATCTCCTGCTTTTTCCCGTTTTTGATCCACCCGCTGAAGATATATTGTCCCCTCCCTAATGAATATCTTCCACAAAGAGACTCTGTTCATAACTCCCCACCATGCGGCTAAGAATAGCCATCTCTTTGTAACTCTCCCATAACGCAATCCAATTTAATTATGAAACATAACTCCCATTTTATATTGAAACAGTTAGATATAAATTGAATCCCAAAATAAATGTTTAAATTCCCCTTCAAAAAAAAGACCATTTTTAGAATAGTTAATTAATTTAAATTTTTTAGCTTAACAATTTAATCTAATAATCATTGCAACAATTTTTTTTTTATTAATAACATTAATAAATTAAGTTCATTAATTCATTTATTGTATTAATATTAATTTTCATCTTAACGCGATATTAATTAAACATATAATTAAGCTCAGGAATAACGAACTACAAAACGCGAGGACTGACTGGACAAGGTCAGACAACCACAAGGGGTACCTGACGAGGATCTCGTTCCCATAGGGATGATGGTCACATCAAGGGTCCGACTAATAACTCCATTTTCAACATTGCCATTAGGTCAAAGAGAATGCTCAGACCTGACGATTCAGGTGCAGTCGATGCTCGGTACCTGCAGCTGCATCAAGAAAACATGCATATAATACTCCAACATAAACATGCACACTGATGGAGGAGAGTCGTGACATTCTGTGTCCCTCCAAAGTGGGTAACAGAAGATCATCCTCTCGCACCCCATAGAGACTCAAACCCAAAAATGAACACAAAGTATATTCATAAAGTCGATAAGTCAGTCCAAGGTTAGTACTTAATTATATAATCTAACATCTAAATATCCATAGAGATTAAATGCATAACCAACATCATATCCTAGAATCATGATAAAAGTCACTACATTATAGAGTATCATCTAGTCACTTAAACAACAGAAAAGTCAACCAAAGTCAACTAAGTTAACAGAGTCTGATCGAGGGAGGGACATTACAACATATCATCTTCATATATATCCACATCTTAGATTAGACCATCCACTTTACTTTTCACATCCACATCATACCATCCCTAGTGTCATCATACTTTTGGCATATGCTAAACATATATATATATATATATATATATATATATATATATATATATATATATATATATATATATATATATATATATATATATATATATATATATATAATCCCCTTTTCATATTCTAACCTCATATCATCTTCATAGACACCCATCCATAATTGCATATCATCATTAATAAGCATCCATATCCTAGATTAGATCTACATATGGTGAAATTGGGAATGTTAACTATTATAAAACCAAACAAAGATCCAACCACATAAAACCCTAGTTCTACAATCAAAATCCACCATACACCAATGAAGAGCCTAAAACATGAAAGATTATACAATTCACATGCTTGGCAGGGTTTGATCTCCATTGTTTCCTATCTACATTGATCTTGCTTTGATATTATTGCTCTCAGATTTTGTATTGTGCACAAGAGCTCAACAAAGAACGAATTGTGGCTGTGTAGTCACTTGAGTAATGATCGCTATGAAAGGTTGCATGAAAATTGATTCACTTGTTAAGAGTTGACAAGGATGAAAGGATCCTCTTATATAGAGAAAGCCTTAGAAATGGAGGGATAGGATTAAGAGGTGAAAGGATAAATAGTTGGCTAGGATTGAAGGCTAGGTATAGAAAAAAGGAAAATATTAGAAAGGTGGTTAAAGATAAATTAAGAGATGAATGACAAGTGTCATGGAGGGAAAAAGCTAATGAATTAATTAAATAAATAAAGATCTATTTAATTAATAGAAGAAGTGGTGCCAATTAAATAAATAAAATATTTATTTAATTTAGGGGAAAGGATAATTTAAATAAATAAAAATCTATTTATTTAAATAGGGAAAGGCTAGAAGAGGAATAATGAATTAAGTAAATAAATAAAAAATTATTTAATTAATAGAAGGCTTAGAATAAAATAATTAAATAAATAAAATATTTATTTAACTAGGTTAGGACAATTTTAGGTGTCTACACGATAATCAATTACATCCATACTATGTCTTCATTTACATTCAAATCATAACATCTGTTGTCATTTAAATTAGCACATTCGTCCATTATCATAGGTATTGATCCTCATACACCATCCTTTATGTCTATAACCTAGGTTGGCATATACATATATACATAAACATCTACATCTTTCCTTTATATTCATATCATACCATACAACCATCTTGATTCATAACTTAATATTATTTATCATCTTATAACCCCACCACATTGTTGTGTACATCTAACATCAAATAATTACACCATCATCTGCATTCAAGTTCAACCATCATCCTAGCTTATAACTATTGCAATGATTAAGAACCCATAATGAAGTTGTGCACACTTCAAAGGATCAACCAAGAAACATGTCTTCTAGAAGAGAATATTCGAACATGAACTTGCATGAACAATGAGATTGAATTACTCAATGAGATATGAAAATGATTGAATTGATATGATATAATGTAAAAAAATGGGCCTTCCTTCTATAGGTAAGAGCATGAGGTAGGAGTACACAAGATGTGGACATCTGTCTTAATCATATGTGATGTGACAACTACCTTGATACAAACATTAAATGCATGATGCATAATAATAAATGCCTAAAGAAAATATTAAATAATGATACTTGACTCATATCTTCTAGAATGCCACTAAGGATAACTAGCATGATCCTATGAACGCTATTAAATGACAAGTTGCATAAAGTAACTTTATGACAGCTAACTTAAAAGCAAGCTAGTTTCTAAGTAGAATTAACATGTGAATAGCTCATTGGGGCATAGTGCTACAGTTAAGTCACTTTGTTGGTGTAGCGACCACCAAGGTTCAAACCCCTGTTGGGCCATTGTGCTTGCAAGCTTTATGCCTTTACTAATTTGTTGTGCTTGCGGTTTTGAACTAGTGACCTCTCGCAACTTCGATTAAGCATTACCAGGCAAAAATAAATAAAAAACTAACATGTGAATACATTTTAACTATGAACCAGTTAGGATATAGCCTTGTTCACGCTAACACCCCCCTAAGTGCAACTTAAGCAAAAAACTTATTATATAAATGATGGAAGACTAATATGATAAAAACAATATGGAACTTGGAAACTAGGTCATGTTAGGTACCCATGCACAACTAATCACTCAACTCCTCTCCAAAAAAGAGATAATGCAAATCATACGCAAGTGAAAGATGAAGTGATGTATGGAGGTCTCAACATCAATACCCCCCAAGAACTACATCCATCACAAGAATCCAATTGATAAAGCACCCATAGGAGGGAAAGAGAGAGACTATGTAGCTCCTCGTAATGAATAATCACCTGCAAGAATAGTAAGTGTTTGAAGGAAAAACAAGATCCAATACTTACAAACCTCTTGCCTTCCCTTATGAAGAAACAAAACCATGTATAGATGTAGGTATGCTTCCCATTCAAGATACGCTATGAAAGATGGAAGAATGAAGAATGATGATGGTGTCTCTGCTTAGGTTTATCCTTGTACACATGATCTAATGATGCCACAATCCAATCAGGTACATGCCCAAACAAACAAGAAGGTGAAAAACTGGAATCATGTAGAAATTAAGGTAGAACAAACTCCAAAGAGAAATATGATGTGACAACAAGAATGTAATGGCTGTAATCAAGGAAGAGAGATAAAACCCTCAAATGCATCCTCCAAATTTGAAGTAGAATAATGAGAAAACAAGTCTTATATATCGGATAGGAATCCATCATGTAGCCACAAATTTGAAATAATTAATATGTAAGGACCCGCTTGTCCTAACCCTAGTTTAACCATCCTTTAACTCTATGATGTCCCGATGGGAAATCCCTACCGTACGGTAACCTCACATACCCAACCTGTACGACGTAAATGTTCTCACCGTACGATCCAAATCTACTCACCATACATAATAGAATGGAAACCGAATCCGTACGATCACTAGGTGACTTCGTACGACCTGACCTAACCGTACGGTCTTCTCGCACACCTGTAGGGTGATGTTTTCCACCTGATGACAATGTGGGTGATGTGCTCGACCACACACTCGGTACCCTTCGATACGCTGGCACACATGACACCCTTCGGCACACTCCACACCCTTCGGCATGTTCACCCCCCCTTCAGTACGCTTGGATGTGATAGACATCACAGTGCAATGGTTTGATCTTTGGTAGAGTATCGCAGTAGCACAAAATAGTATAGCTAGTAATATTATGTGGAACGATGGATTAACACAAGAATAAATGAGTTGTGGCCACCAGAGTATTTCTTATTAATAATTATTTGATTTCATCAATCTGACAATGAAGTACAAAGTGAAATATCAAAAATGATATCTCCAATGGTAGACTAGGGTGGCTGCTAACCACCGAAACTACAAATACCAAGTAGGGAGGATCTTTCACCTTAGAAATGGCATACAATTGAACTCCAACTGGAATTCGCACATATAAGAAAAATATCAAATTCGCATACCCACAACAAAGACTAACTCGGCCATATATAGGGGCTCGAGGAAACTTCCCGAAGGGTTACAAATAGGTTGATACAGCAAACGTAACTTAACTAATAAAATAAAAAGGGGGCCCGAAATATTTTATTATTAAATTTAGGGTCATACAATAATTAATATTATTTAATTATATCAGGGACATTACAAATCCTCGTCGCCCAAAGATTGCTTGCCCTCAAGCAATCCATCATCAAACGGTTTGCCCACTGTAGAGATCCAGGGTCCCAAACCAAGCGCGAACACCGATAGCCATATCTGAAATCTCCATGCCGCAACATGACCATGTGCCCACACATAGAAGTAAGCGAGAAGAGTAAACCTCCCTCCAGATTCCACTACTCCACTCTGATATAAACGTTGCCATGCCTGGAGTCGTTAGGATTCCACTAAAATCAATCATCAAACACATCGATGCCCGAATCCCAAGCCATCATGCCAATCAATCATTTTCCAATGATGGTTTGGAATCTCAAAACTCGTCTACAACAGGTTCTTCTTATGTAGATGTCACTCTTCCTGAAAAGCAACGCTCATGTCTATCGCATGTTCTTCATACCACTATGATGTTCAAGAATCCTTGTCACTCACTGTGTTCAGTGGAAGACCATGCAAGCAGAATACCTCACGAAAGAACCACTCAGCCACTTGAGCTGCCTGGTATCCGGTGGAGATGGAAAAGAAATGGGCATACTTGGTCAAACGATCTACCACGATGAAGATGCAATCCTTTCTTTGCACTTTGGGAATCCTGGTAATGAAATCCATCGAGATGCTATCCCACTTCCGGTTGGGATTGGCAATGGTTGAAGCAGTCTAACAAGTAAGGTGTGCTCGTATTTGTTCTGCAGGTAGGTGGAGCATTCCTGCATGTACTACAGAATGTCATTCTTAAGGCCCTTCCAAGAAAACCTGTCTCGGATTTGTCTGTATATCTTTGGGTATCTCAGGTGGCTAGCCAAGGGTGAGTCGTGCATTTCTTTTAGAATTCTTTTCTTCATCTTGGACTCAGGCACCAAATAGATTTTGTCCTTGTAGTAAATGATGTCGTCAACCACCTTGTATCTGTCATCTTGCACTTGACCATCCATCAGCTTGCACACGAATGTATTCTTGGAGTATTCAACCAACAAATGTTCCTTCCAATCCACCAAAATCTGGGATAGAGAGCATATGGTAGGCCTTCTCACGGGGGTCTGGGAGAGCTTCTACTCACCACTTCTTAACTCCCTCAACGCATCTATTAATCCATCACTCGGTGCCATGATTATCCCAACAGGCTGGTAGAATTATCAACTCTGATACCACTATGATGTTCCGACGACAAGTCCCTACCGTATGGTAACCTCAGATGTCCAACCCATACGACGTAAATGTTCTCAATGTATGATCCAAAGCTACTCACCATATGGAATAGAATGGAAAATGAATATGTATGGTCACCAAGTGACTCTGTACGACCTGACCTAACCGTACGATCTTCTAGCACACTCATACGGTGATGTTTTCCACCCGACAGCAACGCAGGTGATGTGCTCGATGACACACTCAGCACCCTTCGGTCTGCTGGCACACACGGCACCCTTCAGTACACTTCGTTCCCTTTGACACGTTTGGCCCCCCTTCAGTATGCTTGGATGTGACAGACTTCGCAGTGCGGCGGTTTGATCTTTGGTAGAGTATCGCAATAGTACAAAATAGTATAGCCAATAATATTATGTGGAACAATGGATTAACACAGGAATAAATGAGTTGTGGCCACCAAAGTATTTTTATTTAATAATATCTTTAATTTCATCAATCTAACAATGAAGTACAAAGTGAAATATCAGAAATCATATCTCCAATGACAGACTAGGGTGGCTGCTAACCACCGAAACTGCAAATACCAAGTAGGGAGGATCTTGTTGGCATTATGTGAACCGACATGAAGACATAATGATATTGTATGTTGTCATTGATGTCAATATGTGACATGGTGTGAACCGGCACATGTGATAGGTGAAAAGAGAGAGGAATCGGCATATGTATAAACCGGTTTATATGCCAAAGTAAAGCGGCATATTTGTTCAAGATGAACCGACATGCAGTTATGGGAACCGACACATGGAAGCATGGTGTTACTACTAGTTGGTAGGTAGTTTCCACTTCAGGATTTCCGGTTGGAGTATCTCAAGCTTGTGTGACTCAATCGGTGATCTTTGTGTGATGAGTTAGCAGTATAATGGAGAATAGATCGTGTTGCCACGTAAGCTCTGTGCGCGTGAAGGATCTTGCATGAAGAAGACTATTCCTATCTACCTCGGGAATGTGCGAAGTCTGTCAAACGGTGATAACGTGTGATGGGTTATCAGCCGCCATGAAATCAATGGAAAATGGACGATGGAGAATGTCTTAAGATTGATTCAAGATTGTTGCATTCAATGCAGTATGATTCAACGGTCAAGATTGAACTGCTTGAATTGCTTAACCTAACAAGTTTAGGGTTTAGGGTTTTTTCTATCGACCTGTCTGTTTCCTATAAGGTCGATGTTGTGTTTCTTTCTAAGGTTGTTGGCAAAAGTTGTAAGTGTGTATCCAAGGGAAGTGATACATGATTCTTGCCAGACCAAAGGAGAGAAGAGATATCTGCAAAGTGAATGTGTAGAAGGAGAAGAGGAGCCAAAATGGATCTGCATTAGCATTGAGTGTTGTTATCAGATCATTGTAATTCCTATTGATCTTTAACCACTTCAATAGTTGTGAAATCCCTTAACAGGGTAGCCTTAACTGGACTTGATGCAAGATCCCTTAACAGGGTAGTCTTAACAGGCTTGATTCAAATCCCTTAATAGGGTAACTCGAGGTTAATGAGTTCTGAGAAGCTATAGAGCTTTGGAGATCCTTTAGCTATTGAGTTCTTGAAATCCTCTAACAAGGTAACCCTAACTGGGTTTAACCCTTAATTGGGTATTATAGCCATCCCTTAACTGGGTGATCCCTAACAGGATCAGTTCCTAGCAGAACCTATTGTAATGTCTTTAACTGGAAGAGGCTCCTAACAGAGCGGACTTCAAAAGAGTTCAAAAGCAACTTGTGGGTATTCATCCCCACCGTGGTTTTTCCCAGTTGGGTTTCCATGTGAAAAATATGTGTCATGTGTAATGCTTTATCTTGTGATGCTTTGTTTTTACCTGTTGAGCATATGATGGTTCTATGTTTTATGCATGTCTATAAAACATATTGAACTCACTATTATGAAGATCTAATGTTAGTTTACCTGTTCATGCATGAGAGCGTAATGGTACTATAGTATTGAGCTAAGAGGAAAGCTTAGTGAGTGACCGGTTTATGATTGTTTGAGTTGTACTGGATGTTACCGATTGCACTCTATTTTAACCAGTATCCTTGTTTGTCAGTCATTTGGAGTATTTGCTGTCAAACTGGTTTTGGACTGTATTTGTGTTTGTACTGATTCACCCCCCCCCCCCCCTCTTAGTACCAGTTTGGTACTAGTGGTTCATCATTGAGTTATCAATTGGTATCAGAGCCCCTCCAGGTCCTCTGTGTTGTATGCTTAACTGCTTGAGGAAAAGATCCTAGTCAAATGATGAAGAGGGAAGGTCAAAAGTTTAACAGGGAAAATTTCGGTATATGGAAAGACAGGATGAAGATATTCGTCAGAAGCATGGGTGTTCAACACTGGAGTTATGTTGAAAATGTATATGTTGTCCCTACCGGTACTCTCACCGATGACCAAAAGAGAGAAATACAAGAAAATGGGCAAGTCATGGAAGCCCTCATCAGTAGTCTATCTGACATTGAGTTTATTGATGTTCAGGACAAGGCAAATCCCAAAGAGGTATGGGATGCTCTTGAAAATATATATGGTGGTGATGAGCATGTAAAACAGGCTAAGGAAGAAAGCCTGAGAGGGAAGTTTGAAGACATATGGATGGTTGAAGGAGAGACCATTCAGCAGTATGGAATAAGAATCAAAATGGTTGTTGGAGAAATCAAGAGTGCAGGTGGCAAAATAGAAGATTCCACTGTGGTAAGTAAAGTCCTGAGATCCCTGTTGTCGGTCTATGCAATAAGGGTTGCTGCTATTCAGGAGCTGAGATCAATAGACAAGTCTAAAGTATCCTTGGACTCCATCATAGCCAAGTTAACAACCTATGAGCTAAATAGTTTTGATGGCAGTGCTCAAAAGATTGAATCAGCATTTAAAGCCTCTGCTATACCATCCAGAAAAGGTAAAGAGGCTAGCACTAGTGGGGAACCTAGTCAGAGCAGAGAAATGAATGATGAGGAGATTCTGATGGCATTTGAAGCTCTCCTTGCCAGGAAGCTTCCTAAAGGAACCGGTAAATACAAAGGTAAGCTACCTTTGAAATGTTTTTCTTGTAACTGGATAAGACATATTGCTATAAACTATCCTAATAGTGATAACAAGGACAAACCAGAAAGGTTCAGGAAATTCAAAGGAGGAAACCAGAGAAACTATTTTGTGGCAGTTGATGAAGGTGTCACAGATGAGGAATCAGAAGATGAAGAAAATGAAGACATTGTGTTTGTTGTTGTAAAGGAAGATGTGGCAGACAAGAAGGCTCTTGTCTCTCGGTTTGATAATTCCAATGAGTGGATCATTGACAGTGGTTGTTCTCACCATATGACTGGTGACCGGAGCAAGTTTCTATCCTTGGAGGAGTATGATGGTGGTGTGGTTCGCTTTGGCAATGATGCACCATTCATGGTCAAAGGCAGAGGGTCCATCTCTCTGAATGGAAAGAGCAGTGCTGATAATGTGTACTGGGTTGATGGTCTCAGACACAACCTTCTAAGTGTTGCCCGGCTAAATGACAGTGGCCTCACTCTGGAATTCAAGAATGGAGTTTGCAGAATCAAAGGAAAAGATGGTAAATCGGTGGCCACCGGCATGCAGACCAAAGGTAACCTATTTCATCTGAATGCAAATGTAAGTACATGTCTTATGGCTAAGCTTGATGATAGTTGGATATGGCATAGGAGACTCTGCCATGTAAACTTTAATAACATTGTGAAGGCTAGTAAGATCAAGGCAGTTAGAGGGTTGTCGGTGCTAAACAAACTGGATAATACCTTGTGTAGAGAGTGTCAATTGGGGAAAATGTCTTCCTCAACCTTTAAAGGTAAATCTTTCATTGCTGACAACTCGCTTGATCTTGTGCATACTGATTTGTGTGGTCCTATGAAAACTAGAAGTGTGCAGGGTGATAGGTACTTCATGATCCTCATTGATGACTACTTAAGAATGATGTGGGTCACATTCTTGAAAGACAAGTATGAAGCTTTTGGGAAATTCAAAGCTTTCAGAGAATTAGTGGAGAAAGAAAGTGGTAAAAGGATCAAGTGTCTCAGAACTGATCAAGGAGGGGAATTCACTTCCGGTGAATTCAACAAGTATTGTGAAGAATTTGGCATCAAGAGATAGTTGTCTGCCCCCCGGACTCCACAACAGAATGGCCTAGCAGAGAGGAATAACTGGATTGTGGTTGAAGTAGCTAGAACCATGTTGATTCAAGGAAAGGTAGCTCACACCTTTTGGAGAGAAGCGGTGAGCATTGCAGTCTACACTATGAACTGGGTACTCATCAAGAAAGGTAAGGACAAAACTCCTTATGAGTATTGGACCGGTAAGACACCTGTGGTTAGCTACTTTAGGGTATTTGGTAGCAAATGTTACATCAAGAGGAGTGAACATAAGGGCAAATTTGAAGCTAAATGTGATGAGGGAATATTTCTAGGATATTCCACCAAGAGTAAAGCTTTCAAGTGCTACAACAATAGGACTCAAATAATTATGGAAAGTATCAATGTAAGAGTTGATGAATCCTCTGAGAAAACTGAGGAAATCGGTCGTGAGAAAGTTGTAAATGAACCAGTTGCAACCTTCTGGGAACTGGTTGTTAGTCAACCAAGTACCAGTAACAATGTCCCTGAACCAGTGAACGTTGATACTGATGAAGATGAGGATGAAGAGGAAAAGCAAGAAGAACCAGTTAAGACCATTCCTCGGTATGTCAAGTTGAATCATGATCCTAAGCAAATAATAGGTGATAAGGATGCAGGAATCCTTACAAGAAGAAAGATCAGAGAAAACTCATGTATGATCTCTGAATTTGAGCCTAAATCATTCAAAGAGGCTCATAAAGATGAAGACTGGATCAAGGCAATGGAAGAGGAACTTGACCAGATAGAGAAAAATGGTACATGGTCCTTGGTACCCAGACCAAAGCATAAAAATGTCATTGGCACCAAATGGGTGTTCAGAAACAAGTTGAATGAGGATGGCATAGTGATTAGGAATAAAGCCAAATTGGTGTGCAAAGGATATGCTCAAGAAGAAGGAGAAGACTATGGAGAAACCTTTTCTCCTGTAGCCAGATTGGAAGGAGTTCATATGCTTCTTGCATATGCAGCTTTTAAAAGGTTCAAAGTATATCAAATGGATGTAAAATCTGCATTCCTAAATGGTGTACTTGAAGAGGAGGTATATATAGAGCAACCAGATGGGTTTTCCCTATCTGAAGATAGTGATATGGTGTGCAGGCTACATAAAGCCTTATATGGTCTAAAGCAAGCACCTAGGGCATGGTATGAGCGCCTACATTCCCATCTTGTGAAGATTGGATTTGAGAGAACAAGTGAAGATAGCAATATCTACTTGAAGTCTGAAGGAGATCAGATCCTGATCTGTGAGGTTTTTGTTGATGACATTATCTTTGGAGGAGATGACAAGATGAGTCATGAGTTTGCTGATGAGATGAAGAAAGAGTTTGAGATGTCACTCATAGGGGAGATTAAGTTCTTCATTGGACTGCAGATTTAGCAGATGAAAGATGGAATCTTTATCACTCAGTCCAAATATGTCAAAGAGGTGTTGAAGACCTTTAGCATGGAAGATAGCAAACCGGTTGGTACACTGATGGTGACCGGTTGCAAATTGACAAAAGAGGATGATTCCGCAATGGTTGATGAGAAGTAATACCAATCAATGATTGGTAAGTTGCATTATGTAGTGCATAGCAGACCGGATATTGCACATGCAGTTGGCATTACTGTAAGGTTCCAGAAGAGTCCCAGAGAATCCCACTTGATTGTAGTCAAGCAGATTCTTAGGTATCTGAAGGGAACAGTTGACTATGGATTGTGGTACCCATACAACAATGATTTCAATCTTAAAGTGTTCACAGATGCTGATTGGGCAGGTAATGTGGATGACCGGAAAAGCACAACCGGTGGTGCATTCTTTCTCAGTGGTAGACTGGTCTCATGGATGAGTAAAAAGAAGAGTTGTATCTCTTAGTCTACAGCAGAAGCGGAGTATGTTGTAGCTTTCATGAACTGCGCTCAGACAATTTGGATGAAACATGTACTGGAAGGCTTCAAGATCCCTGTATCTGAACCGGTAAGTATATTTTGTGATAACACAAGTGCTATCAATATATCAAAGAATCTGGTTTTACATTCTAGAACCAAGCATTTTGAGCTTAAGTATCATTTCTTGAGGGAAAAGGTTTAGAATAAGGCAATTGAACTAGAACATGTTTCCAGTAAGGAGCAGTTAGCAGACATATTCACCAAGCCTCTCCCAAAGACTACATTTGTGCACTTAAGAGGTGAATTAGGGGTATTGCCCCTTCAAGAGGTGAACTAAAAGCAATTGTTCCACATCAGTCAGGTATTGCAAAGTCAATTTTTTGTTGATTGATGTGTTGAAGGATGCTACTCCTTAGGGGGAGCAACATAATGGAACAGAGATGCTTGTGCCTCCACTTTGGCATTGTTGTCAAAGGGGGAGAAGGAGTGAAGCAAAAAGATATCTGCAGCAAATGGGGGAGAAGATGTGATGCGGAGAAGATATCTTTGTATATTGCCATCAATGCCAAAGGGGGAGATTGTTGGCATTATGTGAACCGGCATGAAGACATAATGATATTGTATGTTGTCATTGATGTCAATATGTGACATGGTGTGAACCGGCACATGTGATAGGTGAAAAGAGAGAGGAACCGGCATATGTATGAACCGGTTTATATGCCAAATTAAAGCGGCATATTTGTTCAAGATGAATCGGCATGCAGTTATGGGAACCGGCACATGGAAGCATTATGTTACTACCAGTTGGTAGGTAGTTTCCACTTCATGATTTCTGGTTGGAGTACCTCAAGCCTATGTGACTCAATCGGTGATCTTTGTGTGATGAGTTAGCAGTATAATGGAGAATAGATCATGTTGTCATGTAAGCTCTGTGTGCGTGAAGGATCTTGCATGAAGAAGACTATTCCTATCTACCTCAGGAATGTGCGAAGTCTGTCGAACGGTGATAACGCCTGATGGGTTATCAACCGCCATGAAATCGGTGGAAAATGGACGATGGAGAATGTCTTGAGATCGATTCAATATTGTTGCATTCAATGCAGTATGATTCAATGGTCAGGATTGAACCGCTTGAATTGCTTAACCTAACAAGTTTAGGGTTTAGGGTTTTTGCTATCGACTTGTCTATTTCCTATAAGGCCAATGTTGTGTTTCTTTCTAAGGTTGTTGGCAAAAGTTGTAAGTGTGTATCCAAGGGAAATGATATGTGATTCTTTCCAGACCAAAGGAGAGAAGAGATATCTGCAAAGTGAATGTGCAGAAGGAGAAGAGGAGCCAAAACGGATATGCATTAGCATTGAGTGCTATTATCAGATCATTGTAATTCTTGTTGATCTTTAACCACTTCAACAGTTGTGAAATCCCTTAACAGGGTAGCCTTAACTGGGCTTGATGCAAAATCCCTTAACAGGGTAGTTTTAACAAGCTTGATTCAAATCCCTTAATAGGGTAACTTGAGGTTAATGAGTTCTGAGAAGCTATAGAGCTCTGGAGATCCTTTAGCTATTGAGTTCTTGAAATCCTCTAACAAGGTATCCCTAACCGGGTTTAACCCTTAACCGGGTGATCCCTAACAGGATCGGTTCCTAGAAGAACCTATTATAATGTCTTTAACTGGACAAGGCTCCTAACAGAGCGGACTTCAAAAGAGTTCAAAAGCAACTTGTGGGTATTCATCTCCACCGTGGTTTTTCCCAATTGGGTTTCCACGTGAAAAATATGTGTGTCATGTGTAATGCTTTTATCTTGTGATGCTTTGTTTTTACCTGTTGAGCATATGATGGTTCTATGTTTTATGCATGTCTATAAAACATATTGAACTCATTGTTATGAAGATATGATGTTAGTTTACCTGTTCATGCATGAGAGTGTAATGGTACTATAGTATTGAGCTAAGAGGAAAGCTTAGTGAGTGACCGGTTTATGACTGTTTGAGTTGTATTGGATGTTACCGGTTGCACTCTGTTTTAACCAGTATCCCTGTTTGTCAGTCATTTGGAGTATTTGCTGTCAAACTGGTTTTGGACTGTATTTGTGTTTGTACTGATTCACCCCCCCCCTCTTAGTACCGGTTTGGTACTAGTGGTTCATCATTGAGCTATTAGATCTTTCACCTCAAAAATGGCAGACAATTGAACTCCAACTGGAATTCACACATACAAGAAAAATATCAAATTCGCATACCCACAACAAAGACTAACTTGGCCACATATAGGGGCTCCAGAAACCTCTCAAAGGTTTACAAATGGGCTGACACAACAAACGTAACTTAACTAATAAAATAAAAAGGGGGCCCGAAAGATTTTATTATTAAATTTAGGGTCATACAATAATTAATATTATTTAATTATATTGGAACATTATAAATCATCGCTGCCCAAAGATTTCTTGCCCTCAAGCAATCCATCATCAAACAGTTTGGCCACTGCAGAGATCCAAGGTCCCAAACCAAGCGTGAACATCAATAGCCATATCTAAAATCTCCATGTCGCAACATGACCATGTGCACACACATGGAAGTAAGTGAGAAGAGTAAACCTCCCTCTAGCTTCCACTGCTCTACTCTGATATAAATGTTGCCATGCCTGGAGTCATCAGGATCCCATTGAAACCAATCATCAAACACATTGATGCTCAGATCCCAAGCTATCATGCCATCATGCCAATCAGTCATTTTCCAAATGGTCTGGAATCTCAAAACTCATCTGCAATAGGTTCTTCTCATGTAGATGTCACTCTTCCTGAAAAGCAACACTCATGTCTGTCGCATGTGCTTCATACCATTGTGATGTTCTGAAATGCCTATCACTCACTATGTTCCGCGAAAGGCTATGTAGGCAGAATACCTCACAGAAGAACCACTCGACCAATTGAGTTGCCTAGTATCTGGTGGAGATGGCAAAGAAATAGGCATACTTGGTCAAATGATCTACCATGATGAAGATGCAATCCTTTCTTTGCACTTTGGGAAGCATGATAATGAAATCCATCGAGATGCTATCCCACTTCTGGTCGGGGATTGGCAACCGCTGAAGCAGTCCAACAAGTAAGGTGTGCTCGGATTTGTTCTGCAGGTAGGTGGAGCATTCACACACGTACTATAGAATGCCATTCTTAAGGCCCTTCTAAGAAAACCTATCTCGGATTTGTTAGTAGATCTTCAGGTATCCCAGGTGGCCAACCAAGGGTGAGTCATGCATTTCTTTTAGAATTCTTTTCTTCATCTTCGACTTGGGCACCAAATAAATTTTGTCCTTATAGTAAATGACGTCATCAACCACCTTGTATCTGTCATCTTGCACTTGACCATCCATCAGCTTGCACGCAAATGTTTTCTTGGAGTATTCAACCAACAAATATTCCTTCCAATCCACCAAAATATGGGATAGAGAACATATGGAAGCCCTTCTCATGAGGGTCTGGGAGAGCTTCTACTCACCACTTCTTAACTCTTTCAACGCATCTATCAATCCATCACTCGGTGCCATGATTATCCCAACAAGTTGGCAGAATTACCAACTTTGATACCATTGTGATGTTCCAACGACAAATCCCTACCGTACAATAACCTTAGATTCCCAACCCATACGGTGTAAATGTTATCACTATATGATCCAAAAGCTACTCACCGTACAGAACAAAATGGCAACTAAATTTGTATGGTAACTAGGTGACTCCATACGACTCGACACCCTTCGGTACGCTAGCACAAACGACACCCTTCAGCACACTCAACGCCCTTCAACACGTTTGGCCCCCCTTCGGTATGCTTGGATGTGACAAACTTCGCAATATGGCAATTTGATCTTTGGGAGAGTATCATAGTAGCACAATATAGTATAGCCAGTAATATTATGTGGAATGGTGGATTAACACAAGAATAAATGAGTTGTGGCCACCAAAGTATTTGTATTTAATAATATCTTTGATTTCATCAATCTGGCAATGAAGTACAAAGTGAAATATCAGAAATGATATCTCCAATGGCAGATTAGGGTGGCTGCTAACCACCAAAACTACAAATACCAAGTAGGGAGGATCTTTCACCTTCGAAATGGTAGACAATTGAACTCTAACTTGGATTCACACATACAAGAAAAATATCAATTTCGCATACCCACAACAAAGACTAACTTGGCCATATATAGGGGCTCCAAGAAACTTCCCGAAGGGTTACAAATGGGCCGACACAACAAACGTAACTTAACTAATAAAATAAAAGGGGGCCTAAAAGATTTTATTATTAAACTTAGGGCCATACAATAATTAATATTATTTAATTATATCGGGGACATTACAAACTCACAATTACAATTAAAATTATTTTAACCATTAATGCACATACGAAATTTATGATAACTGACATGCAAATAATAGATAAGTGAACTGAACATCCATGCATCTCATGACTAACATGTGAAAAACTAAATATGCATGCAGAAAAGTAACATAAGTAAGTGTCCATGAAGATCAAATAACATGCAAAACCCATAATTATCTATGATATCGAGTTAAGTGCGCACATGCGTAAAAGTAAATCGTGTGCATGAGATTATTACAAGTTAAATTAACATGCAAATGCATAATTAAATCAATTAACTAAAAATTAAATATGACCATGCATGCATGCAAAAAGAAACTAATCTAAGGAAAGTAAATCATGCACGTTAGTGGGTTAGTATGTTAATGGTTTTTCTCTTCTTTTCTTTTGTTACTTACATTGTATGGTGACTTCCTGTCGCATTACATCATGGACCTAATAGGTCTTTTACATAACTTTTACATGTGACCATCTTGGTCTTTTACAATAAGATAAAATATACAAGTGATAATTTCATTAAATTTATCTAGAATCTCTGATTTTCTCTGTCTTTGGATGTGTTGTCTCTGTTTGACCTGGATAACCTCCTCTCACAAAATCGGATGACAAACATATGACCCAGGTATTTTATCCGCCCAACCAAACGAAGCTTACACTTCCCGGATGCCCATAAGCTCTCGTCACTCACGACGGAGTTCCCTAGCAAGTCGATATCAACTGGGGGGAATGGAACCATATGCTTTCAAATGGATCCATATGCATTCATGTAGAACTAACAACCCATCCTGGTTGAACTAACTACATGCATTATGAAAGGGAGAAAAATAAAGTACTTCACTGAGTTTTAACCCTATTGGGGAGGTGAAGAAAATCACCCTTCCCTGGTTAGCCCATAACAAGCACCCTATTCCAATCATCCCTCATAGACAGGATTAATATCAGAATTGTATATATATATATCTATATATATATATATATATATATATATCTGTGTGTGTATATTTCTCAATTGTTTTAATATCCTTTCCTTATTAAATCAGCTTCTTTAATCAATCTTCAAATTATAATTTTACCAATATCAAGAATTTCCAAATAAGATAATCTCTATTTGTTGTTATTTTATTCTCCTTTATCAATTCCCTATTTTATTTTGTCAGTGGGATTTGAACTTGTCCCCTTTTGATCCCAAAAACGTATTCTTTGCCACTACACAAGTGTTACTTTTGAAAACTACATACCAGAATAATAATTAAGAATACTGGTAAAAATTAGTACTACACATATGACAAATTTAAACTTAAAATTTCAATATTAAATCAAATCTTATAAATAATCTCCTAATATTCTACTGGAAATAAAAATAAATAAATAAAAAATAATAAAATAAAGGTTGATTGAGTGCATGGTTGAGAACATAAAATAATAAATAAGTAAATAAAAAAAGTGATTGGCTAGGAGATGCTGGAAATAAAACCCCAACACATTGGTGGACTGGCTGGGAACAAATCCCAACATAAAACCCAAATTGAAATAAAATGATCCCCCCACATTTATCTGTTGGCAAAAAAAACTGGGGAGAAATTTTATTTAGTGGACTGAGTGGGAGTCAATTCCTAGTAGCCCATGTATGGTGAAGAGGGGTTGTGAGGGGAGTCTATGGTTGGAAAGCCACACAACCCCCTTCACATCCCTTCCCCAATTCTAACGTAGCCTACAACTAATTTCTTAAATCTCATCAAAATATTATGCATGTCAAAATACCAATTTATTTTATTAATTCATGTTACTTTTGTAATTAAATTATATTTTATCAATTTAATGAATTGATTAATTTATCCTTCTTGAAGAAGTTGAGAAAATACAACTTCAGAGATCCCAAGAACCCTTGCAAGCAAAATATTTGTCACAAGAGAAGAATGGAGGCAAAAAACAATAATGGCTCTAAAGAAGAAGATTATCGTTCAGAGAGGGAATTAGTTAGAAAATTACAATACAATCCTTATGAAAGGAGAATAAGAAACCCTAAAGATGTGCAACCCTAAAGAAACCCTAAAGGGATAATGTGTATTTAATAATTAGAATAATTATTAAATACCTACAATATTATTAAATGCCTAAGTTTAGCTTAAGCGTAGAGTATAATAGACTAAAAATTAAATAAATAATTATTAGCTAATACAAGATAACTCTAACACCCCCCCTTAAGATGAACTTAGGGAGTAGCTAAAAAACTAAATGAAGGAAAGTAAAATGCAACTACATGAAGAAGGCAAATTTGGGTCCTGACAACAAGGCTTGATGAGGTACCCAATCACAACCAAATCTCTATGAACCGGCGAAATAGAGAAAATCACATGGGAAAAAACTCTACTCCAAAAAGAGATGGGAAAAGCATGCTATATAAAAAAAACATGAAGGAAGGAAGGCCTCAATGAGACCCCCCAAGGACAACTTCCTTCACCCCAAGCATAGAGCGCAACTGAAGGTAGCGCGGAGATGCAAAAGGTTTAGTGAAGATGTCAGCAACTTGCTTCTCTGTAGGAATGTACTCCAAGATGAGAAAGCCATCTTGAATCAATTGTATGATGAAGTGCATGTGAAGCTCAATGTGTTTAGTCCTCTAGTGCTCTACTAGGTTGCAAGAAATGTGAATGGCACTCTGATTGTCACACCAAAGAATAGTGGGACTATCAGGAGGGAACCCAAACTCAGTCATCAACTGTCGAAGCCATAAAACCTCCTGATTAGATAACATCATTGCTCGGTACTCAGCCTTTGTAGATGATAATGCAATAGCAGACTGTTTCTTGCAAGACCATGTGATAGGACCAGAAACATGCAAAAAACAAAGCCAAAAGTAGACTTCCAATCATGAGCATCACCAGCCCAATCTAAGTCAGTGAAGCCAACAATGTGAGGGGATCTTGAAGTATAGTGAATGCCAAACTGTGTAGTGCCCCAAATATACCTCAAAATACATTTGGTTGCTTTCTAATGGCTCTCATGAGGATCATGAGAGAACCGAGAGACAAGACCAACCGCAAAAGAAAGATTTGGGCGCTTATGTGTCAGGTACAACAAACTGCCAACCAACTGCATGTATAAGGTAGGATCCCCAAAAGGTGTAGAACAAGTGGCAGACAAAACAACACCTGACTAAAATGGTGTGGTTGCAGGCTTACAAGTAAGCATGTCAAATCTGTGAAGCATATCAAGAGCATACTTTTGCTGAAGTATGGAAATCCCATCGGAAGATTGAATAACCTATAGGCCCAAAAAATAGTGCAGAAGGCCAAGATCTATCATCTCAAACTGCTCCATCAAGGCTCTCTGAATATCCTAAATCAAGGAGGACAAGCTACTGGTAATCATAAGATCATCAACATAGAGTACAAGAACAACTATATCATCTCCCTTATGCTGAATATATACCGTGGGATCAAAATGACAATGTGTAAAGAGTGTAGAGAGAAAGAAGGAGTTCATCTTCTCATCCCAAGCTCGAGGAGCCTGTTTGAGACCATATAATGAACGTCGAAGTCTGCAAACCAAAGAGGAATCCTACATAAATCCCTGAGGCTACTCCATATAGATCTCCTCATGAAAGTCTCCATGCAAGAAAGCACTCTTTACATCCATGTGAAAAATTCTCCATCCTTGTGAAGCTACCAAAGAAAGTACAAAGCGAATAGAATTCATCTTGGCGACAGGAGCAAAGGTCTCAGAGTAATCAATACCCTCCACCTAACAAAACCCCTTCGCAACAAGATGAGCCTTATACTTATTAATAGAACCATCTGCAACATACTTGGTACAGTACACCCACTTGCACTGAACCAACTTTCTTCCTTTTGAAAGAGTACAAAGATCCCAAGTATGATTCTTCATCAAAGAAGAATACTCCTCCTCCATGGCCCTATCCCACTCTGGGTGACCTATCGCCTTTGAAAATTTATGAGGATCATTTGAAATGGTATGACTCAAAAGACTAGAACCATATGTCTATGCACAAATATGATGAGTGTCAGAAGGATCACTTGCCATAGAACCAACAACATCAACTGTAAACCGGGCCCACTTGGGCAAAGGATGAGCTATGGGTGTTGGTGGTGGTGGGGATGGTGGACCATCATCTGCATCATCCTCAAAGAATAATGAATCCTCAAAAGATAAAGAGGGAGGAGGAGGCAGTGAGGGAGAAACTAGTGATGGATAATCCATTTGAGGAAGGCACTCATCAAACTTGACATCCCACCTAAACAGGACCTTATGGGAATCAGGATCAAACAACCTGTATGCCTTAACATCCTCACAGTAACCAACAAAAATGAGTGGTCAGCTCTTCCTCTCCATGGATTTCCTCTGAGCATCTGGAATAAATGCCCAAGCCTCACTACCAAAAACTCAAAATGATGAAACATCAAGCTTGACATGGGACCAAGCCTCCCCAAGAGTCATCTGGCGCAATGCCTTATGAGGCATCCAATTCTGAATATAAGTGGCACAATTAACTGCCGCAGCCCAAAAAGAAGGTTGAATAGAATGTGACTAAAGCATACAATTGGCCATCTCCCATAGTGTTTTGTTCTTTCTCTCAGCAACACCATTCTACTGAGGAGTGTGAGGAACTGATAACTGATGCTACAAACTATGCTATGTGCAGAAATCTATAAAAGCTTGATTCACATATTCTCTCCCATTATCTCTGTGTATCCTCCATATAGAAAGACCAGACTGCTTCTCTACAAATGTCTTAAAGACTCAAAATGAATCAAAGACACCATACTTGTACTTAAGAAAGTACAGCCATGTACGTCTGGAGAAGTCATCAATGAATGTGAGCACATACTTCGACCTTGAAAAAGATGGAGTCGGAAATGACATAAGATCATTGTGTATCAAATCCAAGGGTGCCTTAGCATGTGTGGCTTTATCTGTAGGAAAATGATCATGGTGATGCTTTCCAAGTGCACAACCTCGACATACACCATTAGTACATGATATCTGAGGGAGCCCAATCACAAGTTCCTATGTGCTCATCTGTTGTAAGTAACTATAATTGACATGGCCAAAACTCTCATGCCAAAGTCTGCTCACTGAATCTGCATGTGCTACAAGAGAAACACCTGAACCATCTGGACTCTCAAAACCATCAAACTGGTATAACCGAGAATCGGGATCAACATTTCCAGTAGCCACAACCAAATTAGGATCATGGATCTCTCTAATAACCACATCATATGGTGAGAACTCAACTGTTTTACCAGAGCCAGAGTGACAAATCTGATAAACAGAGAGGAGGTTCGTTGAAATGTTAGCAACCAAAAGAACATCCTGAAAACAACCACCTATCAATGGAATAGACCCTGAACCTGAAACTGAAAGTTGTGTTGAGTCACCAACTACAATTTGTAAAGTATTACTGTGAGCAAGTGAGGTAACAAGCTATTGTGAGTGTGTCATGTGGTGAGAAGCTCCTGAATCAATAATCCAAGTGGATGCAGAAGGAATAGCTTGTTTAGAAAGAGCATGTCCTCTCCCTATAGAAGAGGAAGATGGAGGCTGAGGAGAAGAAATATGATGTTGTTGCATGGCTTCCTCCAAAGCCTCTAATCGTTTCCAACATCGAGAAATTGGATGACCTTCCTTGCCATAAAAACTGCAAAGTTCATCTGATTTCTTCTTAGTCTTGGAGGAAGACTTATCGGACTTAGAAGATTGCTCCTGATTGAGATAGGACTTCAGTTTATAATCAGACTTAGGTGGTGGCTTGGAGGAACACTCACTGCCAGTTGAATCCTTCTTAGGCTTCGATTTTTGCTTCTTGTTCTCTTTAGATATCTGAGCAACCAATGCTTTGTTCTTTGATCCTGTGAGAGTGTCCAACTGAGATAGGTGAGCCTACTCACGAGTCAAGCGATCATAAACACATCAAAAGTAGGCATGGTGAAGCGTGTACCCAAGGCATCTATAATAGAATAGAATGTGAAAGCAAATATTTGATAGGGACCTCGAAGCTTAGAGAGAATTGGGTAGATACACTCTATGTCTGTCTTATTTTTACCACAACTATGTAGGATAGATCTGGTGGTTTTAAACTTGTTCAAAAAGTCCTCAATGTGAAGAAAGGACTCAAGTAACAAGGAAGAGAGCTCTACCTCAATTTGTAATGCTCTGAACTCATTGATAGTACCAAAGAGAGTATCAAATGTGGACCACATAGCCCGAGGAGTGAGAAAACCATCAAGGTGAAAAAGCAAGATGTCCGAAACATGTAAGGAGATGACACCCATAGCCTCATCCATCTTATTCCTATGCTGAAGAATCTCAAAAGAACGCTCCAACTAAGGTTGATTTGCATCCAAACAAGATTAGAACCCTTGTGATCTAAGAAGCCTCATCATACGAGCTTTCCAAATGTGATAATTCTATGAATTAAGAAGCTCAACTGAAGAATCTGCCATATGTAACTGTACCTGTACCTAGACCTGCTCTTGATTTTTTTTAATTAAGTGATCTTTCAGACTATACAAAGAATGTAGAAGGGTTTTTATTTATTTTTTGAGTTTTAGGTGTTCTGATTTTTTGAAGTAAATTACAGAAATTAGTAAAATAACACCCCCCACATGATGTAAAACCAAAAAACTAGTACAATCTGAGAGCCAAAAAAGAAGACGAGCTAAAAAATGTGTCAGAAAATATCTTATGTACCTGATGATTTTTTTGGAAAAATTAACCCCAAATCTGAATAGGGCTCTCCAAGACCTTTCTGACGCCTATTTGTTTTCTGAAAACGGATTCTGTTTGCCCAAGTTATGGCTCATGGAGTGTAGAAAAGAGCTCTGACTTTGATGGCAAAAACCAGGCACTAAATGAAAAAATTAGCAAATCTAACCTCTAGATATTAATAGAGTTTGAAAAGAGCTTTTCAGTGTCGATTCATTTTCGAAAATCCAACTATGTTTGCCCAAGTTATGACAAAAAAACCTTCCCCCTCTCAAAAAGATTTCAAAGAGGAGCAAGAGGATGTGACTGGCTGGAGGTGGCAATCTGGCTGGGCTGTGGTAGAGCTTCGGGCGGCGGGCGGGCGGGGTGGCGAGGAAACCGCCGGTTTGGGAGATTGCAACTGCTGGGTGGTGTGGAGACTGCTTGCGGCTCCAATGACCGTTGCAGTAATGGTTCAACCTAGGCAAGCTGTAAAACTACCTAAATAATTTTTAATTTTTTTTAAAAATTATTTTTCTCGAAAAACGTGCCCTGGAAGGGCCAAAAAAAAATAATCCCAAAGCCAAAGTTGTCCAAATTGGACAAGTTTAATATGAAAATGGGGGTTTTTGGGTGTTTTGAGCTCAACAGTGAGGTTTGTTTGAGCTCAAAATGCCCAGAAACAAAGAGGTTCCCTAGATCTAAAATAAATAAATAAACTCTAAAAAAAAACTAAAACCCTTGCCTCCAAAGAAAATCTTCTAAAAAAAATTAGGAACAAGTAGCAACAAATGTAGGCTCTAATACCATGAAGAAGTTGAGAAAATACAACTTCAGAGATCCCAAGAACACCTGCAAGCAAAATACCTGTCACAAGAGAAGAATGGAGGCAAAAAATAATAATGGCCCTAAATCATTCAGAGAGGGAATCAGTTAGAAAATTACAATACAATCCTTATGAAAGGAGAATAAGAAACCCTAAAGATGTGCAACCCTAAAGAAACACTAAAGGGGTAATGTGTATTTAATAATTAGAATACCTAGAATATTATTAAATGCCTAAGGTTAGCTTAAGCATAGAGTATAATAGACTAATAATTAAATAAATAATTATTAGCTAATACAAGATAACTCTAACACTTCTAATGGGTCCTTTTGTATTTAATTTATAATGTCACGCATGTAATTTAAATAGTTGCAAATCAATTAATTATTTTTATCCATTTAAGTTAAGTTTAATTTTTAAATATCAACATTATGCATGTCGAAATTTTAATTTAAAATTAAAATTTACAAATCTTGATTTTATATAATTTTATTATATTTATTATTTTAAAATTTACAAATCTTTATTTTATTTAACTTCTTTAATTAATCTCTTTATTTATTTATTTTAACTTTTAAATAATCACATTTCAATTATTTAATTTCTAGCATTAATCTTTATATTTTATTATTTATTTATTGAATAATCTATTATTACATTTTAATTATTAAATTCTTCAATAGATTTATTTTAAATTCCCAGATTTAAT